>NC_041387.1:408959898-409001597 GCF_002162155.2 Triticum dicoccoides
GCAGATAGGTGCCCCCCTCCGGTGGGTATGGGCGAAATCCGTGGCCGCACTCTCTCTCGCACCGCCGCTCTCCGCGCTCAAAGTGCCTCTCGCGTCCGGGGGTCAAGCAGCCCCCCGATGGCGCCTTAATGCATGCCCTGTTTTGGAACATCCGCGGTTTCGGCCATGATGGCCGACGCCGCCAACTCATTGAGTACTTGCATGAGGAACACATTGACATTGTTGCCATCCAGGAAACCATGTGTCTCGAATTCTCGCTCTCTGAGCTTGACTGTCTGAGCTCCCACCTCTTTGCGTGGCATTGGCTCCCTTCTAGTGGGAGCGCTGGCCACTTGGGTGGCATCCTTTTAGGCGTAAAGGATGCCACCTTTGAGGTGGGAAGCATGGACCAGGGGGAATTCTTTGTAAGCATGGAGGTTTTTAAGAGGTCTCTCAACTTCAAGTGGGAGGTCATCATCGTCTACGGGCCCGCAGACCATAGTCGGTCTGCAGCCTTCCTCGAGGAGCTCCACCGGAAGATCTCCGCGGCCTCCCTTCTGGTAGTGGTCGGTGGCGATTTTAACCTCCTTCGCGTAGCAGAAGATAAGAGCAATGCTAATGTCTTCTTTGCTCGGATGCAGATGTTCAATGACTTCATTGCTGACCTTGATCTCCGTGAGATTGATAGGATTGGTGACAGGTTCACCTGGACCAACCGACAGGCTGCCCCGACCCAGTCCGTCCTGGACCGGGTCCTAGTGTCCCCGGATTGGGACCTTCGCTGCCCCTTAGCCTCCCTCCGCGCCATCACCAGGATTGGCTCGGACCATGTTCCCCTTCTCCTCTCTTCTGCTGATGAGCGTCCGCCGGTCACCCCTCAATTCCGGTTTGAGACCTTTTAGCTCTCCCAAACTGGGTTCGTGGATGCGGTTGGTGCTCGGTGGATTGAGGCCCGCGCCCACCCCCACCCCCGCCCCCTTCGGCCATTGATTCGTGGCAGTTTTGCACGAAACGCGGTCGACAGTTCATGAAGGGGTGGGGCGCTAATCTGGGCCGTGATCTCCGTGAGTGCAAAAAGACGTTGCTATCCGCGATCCAGGCCCTGGACCTGCACGCTATCTCGGTTGGGCTCTCTCCGGACGAGTGGATTTCCCGGTACGACCTGGAAGACCAGCTCTCCGTGATCTACACCGATGAGGAGGCCTATTGGTGCCTCCATGGTGCCCAGAAATGGGTCTTGAAGGGTGACGCGAATACGGCATACTTCCAGGGAATTGCCAATGGCCGCCATAGACGCAACACCATCTCGCTCTTATGGGATGGTGAGACTCTCCTTCAAGGCCCATGCGACATCCGGTCCCACGTCGACAGATTATATAGATCCTTATTCTCTGCCGCTCCTCGGAGCGGCCTCTCTCTTGCCCGTGATTGTTGGGATGGTGCCCAGTTGGTGTTTGAGGCGGAGAACGCGGCCCTTATGGCCCCCTTCTCCAAGCAGGAGGTCTGGGATGCCATCAAAGGCATGAATCCCTCCTCGGCGCCTGGACCGGATGGCCTCCCTGTTAAATTCTTCCGGTCCTTTTGGAACATGATTAAACCGGAGGTCATGGCTATCTTCGACGAGTTCTACGTTGGCTCCATTGATCTCGGACGCCTCAATTACGGGATCATCTCTCTCATGCCTAAGGTCCCTGGGGCGTCTGACATTCGTCAATTTCGGCCGATCACGGTCATTAACATGATCTTCCGAATCCTGGCTAAAGGGTACCCCAATAGGGTGACCCTGCTGGCCGACCGTGTGACGCATCCCAACCAGTCGGCCTTCATTAAGGGTCGTTACATCCTGGATGGGGTCCTAGTCCTTCATGAAGTCCTCCATGAGGTCCGCACCAAAAACCTCAAGGCGGTCTTTCTGAAGATTGACTTCCATAAGGCTTATGACACGGTTAGCTGGCCCTTCCTTCGGGAAGTCCTTCTCCGGAAGGGTTTCGACGACCGATGGATCACGAGAGTCATGCATATGGTCACTTGTGATCGCACGGCTGTGAACATAAACGGCGTGATTGACCCTTTCTTCCCCACCCTATGTGGGGTTAGAGAAGGCGACCCATTCTCTCCGTTCTTGTTCAATATGGTCGTGGACGCGCTGGCGTCCATCCTTGATAAGGCGAAAGCCGCTGGCCATATCCATGGGATTACTCCCCACCTCGTCGGTGGCTCCGGGATATCCATCCTCCAGTATGCCGACGACACTATCATCATGGTTGAAGGCTCGGAGACTGATATCTCCAACCTCAAGTTCCTCCTTCTCTGCTTCCAACAGATGTCGGGCCTCAAGATCAACTTTGACAAGAGTGATGTGATGGTGATGGGATACTCCCCCGCTGAGTCTTTGGCCATAGCCAATAGGCTTAACTGCCGCATGGGCTCCTTCCCCACAACCTACCTGGGGACGCCCATTAGTGACTCCCGGCTCACAGTCGCAGACTTGCGCCCCTCCGTGGCCAAGCTCCAAACGCGCGTCAAGCAGAAGTATCATATGGTCAGTTGGCCCGACATTTGCAAGCCCCGGGAGCAAGGTGGCCTTGGCATCATGTGCTCTAAACGGATGAATATCGCCCTCCTCTCCCGCTGGCTTTGGCGAATCTCACAAGGGCACGGTGGACTTTGGCTTGACATCATCCGGAACAAGTACTTGTGTAGACAGCCCCTCGCCTTTTGCCAAAGGTCGGGAGGCTCTCAGTTCTGGCAGTCGATTGTCCAGCTTCTTCCGGTTCTCCGTATCGGGACCTCCATATCGGTGGGCTCTGGGGCTTCGACACTGTTCTGGTTTGATCGTTGGGCTGGGGACACCCCCTTCGCGGCTCGCTTCCCGGGCCTCTTCTCCATCGCTGTCGACCCGGTGATCTCTATTGATAGGGCCCTTCTTGACTTAGGGCGCCTTGCCTTCCGGAGGGCCTTTGGCCCCATGGAATCCGCCGCCTGGTGTGAGTTGCTTGACTGTGTTGCTCTCCATGAACCGTTGGTGGATGGCGACCCTGACCTGGTGCGATGGCGCCTTGAGCCTTCAGGACAACTCTCCACCAAGTCGCTGTACACGGTCATCGCCCCATCCGCCGCCCCCCTCCCCCTATCGATGGTTTGGTCCATCTGCCTGCCACTGAAGATCCGCATCTTCATGTGGCAATGGATTCACGGTCGGATCCCGTTAGGGGTTGAGGTGCGTAAGTGAAATGGCCCGGGTACTGGCATCTGCCCACTCTATGGGGTTCCCGAAGACTCGAACCACATTTTCTTCTCGTGCGTTTCCGCCCAGTTCCTCTAGAGTTGTTTTCGTGATGCGGTCGGTGGAGATTGGTGTCACACCAACTTCCCGGACTTATTTGCCGAACTCCAGATGTCCCCCGCGACTTCTCGCCACATTATGTGCCTTGAGATTGGGGTCCTCGCTTGGACCCTCTAGACTGTCTGCAATAAGCTAGTGATTCAGCGCACGCCTCTTCGCTGGTCTACTAACGCTCTTTTCAAATTCTCGGGTTTCTTGCAGCTTTGGCAGCCGCTGAGCCGCCCCCGGGACTGCGACGCCATCTCAACCTTCATCGCCGACCTCCGATCGATGGCCGTCCGCCTATCGCCGCCGCCCCTGCCACCTCCGCTGGAGCCAGACTAGGCGATTTCTTCGTCTGGCGTGTTCTGTTTGTTTTTTCCTTTCTGGGCTTGTTGAGTTGTGCCCTCAGTAGAACCTATGTACCTGTTTGTGATACCCGGGTGTGTGTGTGTGTGTGGACTTGACTCTGTATGTGTGCTCTCTGGCGGTTTGCTTTATTTATAAAGCGGGGCGAAAGCCTTTTTCGGTAAAGCTTATTTTCTCCACACTAATAAGTCATACATATTTAGAAAGCAATTTTTATTGCATGCAACATGACAACTTACTTGAAGGATCTTACTCAATCCATAGGTAGATATGGTGGACTCTCATGGCAAAACTGGGTTTAAGGATATTTGGAAGCACAAGTAGTATTTCTACTTGGTGCAAGGAATTTGGCTAGCATGAGGGGAAAAGGCAAGCTCAACATGTTGGATGATCCATGACAATATACTTTAATTCAGATATGAGAAAACATAACCCATTACGTTGTCTTCCTTGTCCAACATCAACTCTTTAGCATGTCATACTTTAATGAGTGCTCACAATCATAAAAGATGTCCAAGATAGTATATTTATATGTGAAAACCTCTCTTTCTTTATCACTTCCTATTAATTGCAACGATGACCAAAACTATGTTTGCCAACTCTCAACAACTTTTAATCACCATACTCTTTATATGTGAAGTCATTACTCTCCATAAGATCAATATGATCTCTTTTATTTCTTTTTACTCTTTTTATTCCCTTAAGATCATAGCAAGATAGCAAAGCCCTTGACTCAATGTCGGTGTCAAAACCAGCGGATCTCGGGTAGGGGGTCCCGAACTATGCGTCTAAGGCTAATGGTAACAGGAGGCGGGGGACACGATGTTTACCCAGGTTCGGGCCCTCTCGATGGAGGTAATACCCTACTTCCTGCTTGATTGATCTTGATGATATGAGTATTACAAGAGTTGATCTACCATGAGATCGTAGAGGCTAAACCCTAGAAGCTAGCCTATGATTATGATTGTCCTTGTCCTATGGACTAAACCCTCCGGTTTATATAGATGCCGGAGGGGGCTAGGGTTACACAGAGTCAGTTACAGAGAAGGAGATCTACATATCCGAATTGCGAAGCTTACCTTCCATGCAAAGGAGAGTCCCATCCGAACACGGGACGAAGTCTTCAATCTTGTATCTTCATAGTCCAACAGTCCGACCAAAGTATATAGTCCGGCTGTCCAAGGACCCCTTAATCCAGGACTCCCTTTGTAGCCCCTGAACCAGGCTTCAATGACGATGAGTCCAGCGTGCAGATTGTCTTCGGCATTGCAAGGCGGGTTCCTTCTCTGAATACTTCATGGAAGATTTTGAACACAAGAATTGTGTCCGGCTCTGCAAAACAAATTCCAAATACCACCGTAGAGAGCACAATATTCCACAAATCTAATCTGCTGACAGCTTTTTATAGCATGACATCACGCCATGGTCCGGTCATTATTCGAACAAATTTTCACAACCAGCTACTGCACGTAATGCGAGGCGGTTTCCTTGACACGTCTTGTTGAAGCAGAGATCGTGTCCCCTTATCGCGGGATTCTCATCAATATGGGCATGGGTAACCCAACCAAGCCATCAATCGTGGCGCTTGGGGAATAAGTGATTTTAACAGGCAAGTGGGGAGGCGCACAGTTTCTACCACCTTTATAAAGAGATAGGGATTCTCCTTTTTCACCCACGCCTTCTTCTTCCTTCGCTCATCCATTCTCGTATGCTCGAGCTCCAGCACCCCGGTTCTCACCTTCTCCGTACAGACATTACAAACATGTCCGGAGCGGGAGGCAAGTGGATGGCCTCCTCCGTGACGGAGGAGGACATTACGAAGCTCCGGGAGGCCGGATACTTGGCCGCAGACATCGCGCACCAGCTCCCGGACGCAGGGAAGATTGTTCCAACTCCAGAACCCCACGAGAGGGTTGTGTTCCTCGCCCACTTCGTCCGAGGATTGGGATTCCCCCTCCACCCTTTTTCCGCGGGCTCATGTTTTACTATGGGCTAGATTTTCATGGTCTGGCCCCTAATTTCATCCTCAACATCTCGGTGTTTATCGTTGTGTGCGAGGCCTTCCTCCGCATCAAGCCACACTTCGGCCTGTGGCTGGAGATCTTCAACGTGAAGCCGAAGATAGTGGTTGGCTAGCAAGCGGAGTGCGGAGGCGCTGTGGTGGGCAAGATGCCCAACGTCACCTGGCTCGAAGGCTCCTATGTGGAGATCGTGAAGGGGTGGCAGTCGGGGTGGTTCTACATCACCGAGCTGCGCGACGCCAGCTGGGCGGCGGCCCCCGAATTCCGATCTGGCATCCCCATGCGGCTCACCTCCTGGAAGAAGGGCTTAGCCTGGGGTGCGCCTGCGGAGCTGACCGGACTCCAGAACTGCGTCAAAAATATGATAAGCAAGAAGATCAAGCTTGTCAACGTGGTCCAGGTCATGCTCTTCCACCGGATCCTCCCATGTCAAAGACTGGCATTCAACATGTGGGAGTTCGATTTGGCCAAACACCAGACCCTGCGAGAGCTCTTCGACACGACGCACAAAGACGTTTGGAAGGTGTTGTTCAAGGCCGACGAAGTACCTCCTCCCACCACCGAGGACCGTGGACTCAGCGCAAAGCGCCCCGCCAATCCGGTAAGCTCTCTATATTTCACAAGATGTGCCTTTCCTCAATATGTTCGTGGGAGGAATCTAAGCCATCATACTGATTTAACAGGACTATGTGGTGACAGCGGAGCGGATCGACTGTCCACTCCGTTGCCTAAAGATCCAGCAACTGCTCTCCTGACAAAGATGCTGTTTCCGGTGCCCTATGAGGTGCTGGAGAAGAAGGCCAAGAAGAAGGCCACGGGGATGAGGAAAGGTCTTCGGTGCAAGGTTGTGTCGGACTCATCGTCCGAAGACACCGAGGTGAACTCCTCCAACGACAACGAGGAGGAGGAAGAGGAAAACCCCCTCCCTCAAACCGATGGGGAGAAGAAAAGTAAGGCCTCCCCATCTGGGGAGGCCGAAGGGTCCAAGAAGGGAAGGACCCTCCCTCCGGACCACTCCACAACAGCCGCCTACAGCGACGAGGAGTGGCTACCGAGGGACAAGCCCCTGGCGAAGTCGTAAGTATTCGGATACCATAATACTTCTGGCATGTTTAGCTTTATGGCTTCTTATCATGTCAAAATATGTTTGTGCAGTCCGTCCAAAGCCCACATTGACCTATCCTCCTCGGATGGGTCCTTGAGCTCGTCGGCGATGAACAGCGATTTGCTCCCGACGGCCTCCACTCCCCGGCCCGCGGACGACTCCGAAGTGTTGTCTGGTGACCCACAAGTGTAGGGGATCTATCGTAGTCCTTTTGATAAGTAAGAGTGTCAAACCCAACAAGGAGCAAAAGGAAATGATAAGCGGTTTTCAGTAAGGTTTTCTCTACAAGCACTGAAATTGTAGGTAATAGATAGTTTTGTGATAAGATAAATTGTAACGAGTAACAAGCAATGAAAGTAAATAAAGTGCAGCAAGGTGGCCCAATCCTTTATGTAGCAAAGGATAATCCTGGACAATTTCTTATAATGAGAAAGGAGCTCCCGAGGACACATGGGAATTATCATCAAGCTAGTTTTCATCACGCTCATATGATTCGCGTTCGGTACTTTGATAAATTTGATATGTGGGTGGACCGGTGCTTGGGTATTGCCCTTACTTGGACAAGCATCCCACTTATGATTAACCCCTATTGCAAGCGTCCACAACTACAAAAGAAGTATTAAGGTAAACCTAACCACAACATTAAACATATGGATCCAAATCAGCCCCTAACGAAGCAACACATAAACTAGGGTCTAAGCTTCTGTCACTCTAGCAACCCATCATCTACTTATTACTTCCCAATGCCTTCCTCTAGGCCCAAATAATGGTGAAGTGTCATGTAGTCGACATTCACATAACACCACTAGAGGAAAAGACAACATACATCTCATCAAAATATCGAACGAATACCAAATTCACATGACTACTAATAGCAAGACTTCACCCATGTCCTCAGGAACAAACGTAACTACTCACAAAGCATATTCATGTTCATAGTCAGAGGAGTAATAATATGCATTAAGGATTTGAACATATAATCTTCCACCAAGTAAACCAATTAGCATCAACTACAAGGAGTAATCAACACTACTAGCAACCCACGGGTACCAATTTGTGGTTTGGATACAAGATTGGATACAACAGATGAACTAGGGTTTTGAGAGGAGATGGTGCTGGTGAAGATGTTGATGGAGATTGACCCCCTCCCGATGAGAGGATCGTTGGTGATGATGATGGTGATGATTTCCCCTCCCGGAGGGAAGTGTCCCCGGTAGAACAACTCTGCCGGAGCTCTAGATTGGTTCCGCCAAGGTTCCGCCTCGTGGCGGCGGAGTTTCATCCCGTAAGCTTGCCCACAATTTTTTCCAGGGTAAAAGCCCTCATATAGCAGAAGATGGACACTAGGGGGCCACCAGGGGGGCCAGGAGACAGGGGGCGCGCCCAGTAGGGGTGGGGGTGCCCCCCACCCTCCTGGCCAGGGTGTGGGCCCCCTGATGTATTTCTTCCGCTCAATAATTCTTATTAATTCCAAAAATAGGTTTCGTGGAGTTTCAGGATTTTTGGAGCAGTGCAAAATAGGTTTCCAACGTTTGCTCCTTTTCCAGCCAGAATTCCAGCTGCCGGCATTCCCCCTCTTCATGGTAAACCTTGTAAAATAAGAGAGAATAGCCATAAGTATTGACATATAATGTGTAATAACAGCCCATAATGCAATAAATATTGATATAAAAGCATGATGCAAAATGGACGTATCAACTCCCCCAAGCTTAGACCTCGCTTGTCCTCAAGCGGAAGCCGAAATCGAAAAATATGTCCACATGTTTAGAGATAGAGGTGTCGATAAAAATAAAATACGGACATGAGGGCATCATGATCATTCTTATATCAGCAACATAAATAGATTTTATCATATGATTTCTTATACTCAAGTAACAATCAATTCACAATGTCAAGTGTGGTTCAGAAACTTCATTGAGAACTAACAAACTATAATCTCAGTCACTGAAGCAATTGCAATTTATCATAACATCAGAAAGAGTCAACAATAGAGCTTTTCAGGAAGTCCACATACTCAACTATCAAGTAGTCTTCTACAATTGCTAACACTCACGCAATACTTGTGGTTATGGAGTTTCAGCCGGACACTGAGAAAGATAGGGGCTTATTGTGTTGCCTCCCAACGTATTCACCTTTAGGTGATGTCAACAATAATAGCCCATGCTAACTTACATCCAATTGGATATATATATCATGATCTTTCAAACACAAGGAGCTTGCCAAAGGATAAAATGGAAAAGGGAAAGGTGAAGATCACCTTGACTCAAGCATAAAGTAAAAACATAAAGTAAAAGATAGGCCCTTCGCAGAGGGAAGCAGAGGTTGTCATGTGCGTTTAGGGTTGGATGCACAATATCTTAATGCAAAAGAACGTCACTTTATATTGCCCCTTGTATGTGGACCTTTATTATGCAGTCCGTCGCTTTTATTGCTTCCACAACAAGATCATATAAAGCTTATTTTCTCTGCACTAATAAGTCATACATATTTAGATAGCAATTTTTATTGCCTGCAACATGACAACTTACTTGAAGGATCTTACTCAATCCATAGGTAGGTATGGTGGACTCTCATGGCAAAACTGGGTTTAAGGATTTTTGGAAGCACAAGTAGTATCTCTACTTGGTGCAAGGAATTTGGCTAGCATGAGGGGGAAAGGCAAGCTCAACATGTTTGGAAGGTCAATGACAATATACTTTAACTGATATGTGAGAAAACATAAACCATTATGTTATCTTCCTTGTCCAATGTCAACTCTTTTAGCATGTCATACTTAATGAGTGCTCCCAATCATAAAAGATGTCCAAGATAATATATTTGTATGTGAACCTCTCTTTCCTTATCACTTCCTATTAATTGCAACGATGACCAAAACTACATTTATCAACTCTCAACAACTTTTATGCCTCATACTTTTTATGTGTGAAGTCATCACTAACCATAAGATTAATATGAACTCTTTTATTCTTTCTACTTTCTCAAGATCATAGCAACATAGCAAAGCACTTGACTCAACACTAATCTTTATTATAGATAGCTCACGGACTAGATTACATAAAGAGATCACAAAGCAAAACTCAAAACTACTTGATATCAAAACTTCAATCAACTAGATCAAGATACTACTAAAAGGATCAGACTAAATAAAATGGTAAAGATAAGAGTGTGATGGTGATACGATACTGGGGCACCTCCCCCAAGCTTGGCAGTTGCCAAGGGGAGTGCACATACTCATGTGATTATGCCTCCTTCTTCACGGTTGGTGTTATGATCTTCTTGGCAATGATGCCCCTCAGAATACAATTCTCCTCATCGAGCTTATTGATTTTTTGTTTGAGGTCTGTAATGGCCAAAGCTCCCTTTACCCAAGGATGCTGCATAGCTTCTGGAGAACAAGTGACGCTCTTTTTCATATTTTCATAAGAAAGAAATCTAAAGTTGGAAGGGATGACCGAATTTGGAATAGCCGAGCTAGGTAGTTCCCCCATCATGAATTCTGCTTGGAGACGAGAGGTAACTTCTTGATCTTCTTCCATGGCATATATCCTTTTCAAGTCAGCCTCCATCTCATCCTCCGTTGATGGTCCAAAGTGATAAGCATCGCTATTCGCTCCTGGACCTGGTGTTGGGTGAGACACCCGACTCTCCCGGACTGACTCTTGAGAAGACATCTTGCTCTTAATCTGCAACAGGAACAGCTCAAAACGAAAACAGAGGATATTTGCGTGATACGATGGTCAAAACCTTCGGGAGTTTATATAATGAATTTTTACCGACCAAAATACGTAACGTGCAAGAAAACGGAGTCCGGGAGGCACACGGGGTGTCCACGAGACAGGGGGCGCGCCCTCCACTCTCATGGAGGCCTCGTGTCCCTCTCGGACTACTTCATTCTTCCTAAAATTCTTAAATATTCCAAAACTGATAAAAATTGCCATTGAAGTTGTTTTGGAGTCGGTTTACTTACCGTACCACATACCTATTCCTTTTCAGAGTCTGGAACGTTCTGGAAAGTGTCCTTTATGTATTCCTCCGGGGTTACGGTTTCAATAATATTAGTTTCAACATTGATAGGATTACCTGAAATATAATGTTTAATTCTTTGACCGTTCACCACCCTCGGACTTGTGCCTTCGAAGTTGTTGATTTTTATGGCACCAGAATGATAGACCTCCTCGATAACGTAAGGACCTTCCCATTTAGAGAGAAGTTTTCCTGCAAAAAATCTTAAGCGAGAGTTGAATAATAACACATAATCACCTACGTTAAACTCACGCTTTTGTATCCTTTTGTCATGCCAATGTTTGACTTTCTCTTTGAATAACTTGGCATTCTCATATGCTTGGGTTCTCCATTCATCAAGTGAGCTAATGTCAAACAACCTCTTCTCACCGGCAAGTTTGAAGTCATAGATGAGCTCTTTTATAGCCCAATATGCTTTATGTTCAAGTTCAAGAGGTAAATGACACGCTTTTCCATAAACCATCTTATATGGAGACATACCCATAGGATTTTTGTATGCAGTTCTATATGCCCATAATACAACTGCTAAAAATTCTTTTCAGTAGTAGCATAATTTCTCTGGGCACTGTCTAGAGTTTTACTAGCATATTGAATAACATTTAGTTTCTTGTCAACTCTTTGTACTAGAACAGCACCTATAGCATAATCACTAGCATCACACATAATTTCAAAGGGTAAATTCCAATCAGGTGGCTGAACAATAGGTGCAAAAATCAAAGATTTCTTAAGTATTCAAATGCTTCTACACAATCATCATCGAAGACAAAAGGCATATCTGTTTGTAAGAGATCAGTCAGAGGCCTAGAAATTTTAGAGAAGTCCTTAATGAACCTCCTATAAAAAGCGGCATGACCAAGGAAACTTCTTATACCTTTAATGTCCTTAGGACACGGTATATTTTCAATAGCATCAACCTTAGCTTTATCAACTTCAATACCTCTTTCAGAAATTTTATGCCCCAAGACAATACCTTCATTAACCATAAAGTGGCACTTCTCCCAATTCAAGACGAGACTAGTATCTTCACATCTCTGCAAAACTCGATCAAGATTGCTCAAGCAATCATCAAAAGAAGACCCATAAACGGAGAAATCATCCATGAAAACCTCACAAATCTTTTCACTGAAGTCAGAGAATATAGCCATCATGCATCTTTGAAAGGTAGCAGGTGCATTATATAAACCAAAAGGCATACGTCTATAAGCAAAAGTACCGAAAGGGCAAGTAAAAGTGGTATTTTCTTGATCCTCTGCTGACACAGGTATTTGAGAGAAACCAGAGTAACCATCTAGAAAGCAAAAATGTGTATGTTTAGATAATCTTTCTAGCATTTGATCAATAAAAGGTAGAGGGTAATGATCCTTTTTAGTAGCTTTATTTAACTTACAGAAATCAATTACCATCCTATAACCTGTAATAATTCTTTGCGGGATCAATTCATCTTTATCATTAGGAACAACAATAATACCTCCTTTCTTAGGGACACAATGGACACGGCTTACCCACTGACTATCAGCAACGGAATAAATTATACCTGCCTCCAGGAGCTTTAGTATTTCCTTTCTTACCACTTCTTTCATCTTAGGATTTAATCGTCGTTGGTGATCAATAACTGGTTTGGTGTCTTTCTCCAAATTTATTTTGTGTTGGCATAAAGTAGGACTAATGCCCTTAAGATCATCAAGAGTATATCCAATAGCAGCACGGTGCTTCTTCAGAGTTTTCAATAATCTTTCCTCTTCCTGCTCTGAAAGGTTAGCACTAATAATAACAGGATATATCTTCGTTTCATCAAGATAAGCATATTTAAGAGTATCAGGTAATGGTTTAAGCTCAAACACGGGATCGCCCTTGGGTGGTGGAGGATCCCCTAAGATTTCAACAGGCAAGTTGTGTTTCAAAATAGGCCCCTGTTTAAAGAATACTTCATCTATCTCCCTTCTTTCATTCATAAACATATCATTTTGATGGTCTAGAAAATATTGTTCTAAAGGATCATTAGGAGGAACGGCAATAGAAGCAAGACCAATAATTTCATCCTTACTAGGCAATTCCTTATCATGGGGTTGTCTAAGAAATTTAGCGAAATTAAACTCATGAGACATATCCCCTAAGCCAATCATAACAACATCCTTTTCGTAGTCTATCTTAGCATTAACAGTGTTCAAGAAGGGTCTACCAAATATAATGGGACAAAAGTCATCTTGTGGGGAACCAAGAACAAGAAAATCAGCAGGATATTTAACTTTACCACACAAGACTTCAACATCTCTAACCATCCCAATTGGTGAAATAGTATCTCCATTGGCAAGCTTAATTGTAACATCTATTTCTTGTATCTCAGCAGGTGCAGTATCATGCATAATTTCTATGTATAAGGAATGAGTTATTGCACTAGCACTAGCACCCATATCACATAAGTCATGATAACAATGATCTCCTATTTTAACAGAAATAACAGGCATGCCTACAACAGGTCTATGTTTCTTAGCATCGGGTCTAGCAATTCTTGCAGCTGCATCATAGAAATAAATAGCATGCCCATCAATATTATCAGCCAAGAGATCTTTAACCATAGCAATACTAGGTTCAACTTTAATTTGCTCAGGAGGTGTATATGTTCTAGTATTACTCTTATGAACCACAGTTGAAGCTTTAACAGGGAAAGGTGGTTTCTCATGTAAGTAGCAGGAACAATAGGATCATTATAGGTGATAGTCTTTTCTTCAACTTTAATAGGTCCTACTAGTTTTACTTCAGTGGGAGGATTATATTTAAATCACTTCTCCTTAGGGGGGTCAACATGAGTAGCAAATTATTCACAGAAAGAAGCTACTATCTCAGAGTCAAGTCCATATTTAGTGCTAAATCCACGAAAAGCATCGGTATCCATAAAAGATTTAACACAATCAAACTTAGGTGTTATACCTGACTCCTTACCTTCGTCGAGATCCCAATCTTCAGAGTTTTGTTTAATTCTTTCCAATAAATCCCATTTGAATTCAATAGTCTTCATCATAAAAGAACCATCACAAGAAGTATCGAGCATGGAGTGATTGTTGAGAGAAAGCCGAGCATAATTTTTTTGAATAATCATTTCTCTTGAGAGCTCATGATTGGGGCATGAGTATAACATTGACTTAAGCCTCCCCCAAGCTTGAGCGATGCTTTCTCCTTCACGAGGCCAAAGTTATAAATATAATTACGATCACGATGAACAAGATGCATAGGATAAAACTTCTGATGAAATTCCAATTTCAATCGTTTGTAGTTCCATGATCCCATATCATCACATAGCCTATACCATGTCAATGCCTCTCCCTTAAAAGATAAAGGGAAGACCTTTTTCTTGATAACATTATCGGGCATACCTGCAAGCTTAAATAATCCGCAAACTTCATCCACATAGATTAGGTGTAAATCAGGATGCAATGTTCCATCTCCTGTAAAGGGATTAGCTAGCAGTTTCTCTACCATACCCGAAGGAATTTCAAAGTAAACATTTTTAGTAGGTTCAGTAGGTTGAGGAGCAACTCTTTGCTCTACTGGTCAGGGTGAAGATACCCTGAACAAGCCCCTCAAAGGATTATGTTCCATAGTAACAAGTGACAGTAAATTTTAGCACACTATATAAATTTTTCCTTACCAAGTTCCACTTACCAAAGGCGCTTCACTCCCCGGCAACGGCGCCAGAAAAGAGTCTTGATGACCCACAAGTGTAGGGGATCTATCGTAGTCCTTTTGATAAGTAAGAGTGTCGAACCCAACGAGGAGGAGAAGGAAATGACAAGCGGTTTTTCGTAAGGTATTCTCTGCAAGCACTGAAATTATCGGTAACAGATAGTTTTGTGATAAGGTAATTTGTAATGGGTAACAAGCAATGAAAGTAAATAAGGTGCAGCAAGGTGGCCCAATCCTTTTTGTAGCAAAGGACAAGCCTAGACAAGTTCTTATATGGAGAAAAGCTCTCCTGAGGACACATGGGAATTATCGACAAGCTAGTTTTCATCACGCTCATATGATTCGCGTTCGTTACTTTGATAATTTGATATGTGGGTGGACTGGTGCTTGGGTACTGCCCTTTCTTGGACAAGCATCCCACTTATGATTAACCCCTATTGCAAGCATCCGCAACTACAAAAGAAGTATTAAGGTAAACCTAACCATAGCATGAAACATATGGATCCAAATCAGCCCCTTACGAAGCAACTCATAAACTATGGTTTAAGCTTCTGTCACTCTAGCAACCCATCATCTACTTATTACTTCCCAATGCCTTCCTCTAGGCCCAAATAATGGTGAAGTGTCATGTAGTCGACGTTCACATAACACCACTAGAGGAGAGACAACATACATCTCATCAAAATATCGAACGAATACCAAATTCACATGACTACTTATAGCAAGACTTCACCCATGTCCAGGAACAAGCGTAACTACTCACAAAGCATATTCATGTTCATGATCATACTGATATTAATATGCATTAATGATCTGAACAAATGATCTTCCACCGAATAAACCAACTAGCATCAACTACAAGGAGTAATCAACACTACTAGCAACCCACAGGTACCAATCTGAGGTTTTGGGACAAAGATTGGATACAAGAGATGAACTAGGGTTTGAGAGGAGATGGTGTTGGTGAAGATGTTGATGGAGATTGACCCCCTCCCGATGAGAGGATCGATGGTGATGACGATGGTGATGATTTCCCCCTCCCGGAGGGAAGTTTCCCGGCAGAACAGCTCCGCCGGAGCCCTAGATTGGTTCCACCAAGGTTCCGCCTCATGGAGGCGGAGTTTCATCCCGAAAGCTTCCTTATGATTTTTTCCAGGGTAAAAGACCTCATATAGCAAAAGATGGGCACCGGAGGGCTGCCAGGTGGCCCACGAGGCAGGAGAGCGCGCCCAGGGGGGTAGGGCGCGCCCCCACCCTCATGGACGGTGGGTAGCCCCCTCTGGAACTTCTTCCGCTCAATATTTTTTATTAAATCCAAAAATGACTTTCGTGGAGTTTCATGACTTTTGGAGTTGTGCATAATAGGTCTCTAATATTTGCTCCTTTTCCAGCCCAGAAGTCCAGCTGCCGGCATTCTCCCTCTTCATGTAAACCTTGTAAAATAAGAGAGAATAGCCATAACTATTGTGACATAACGTGTAATAACAGTCCATAATGCAATAAATATCGATATAAAAGCATGATGCAAAATGAACGTATCATTGATCCTCAGGCCGATTTTGCAAATCGGCCTGAGTCTCAGGGGCTACTTGGATCAGCAGTTTTATGTTTTCCTTCGGGTGCATCTCGGGTTTTAGACCGACACACACCTTGAGGGCTACTGGATATGCATATACTGGCTATATATCTCGGCAGAGAATAAATTGCACCTATTAAAAATATTCACAAAAAAATCGGCCTATGGTCGGGGTGGTGCACCACCTCGGAAGCAGTCCGGCATAAAGCTCGGGCGCCAGGGGCTGGCTCCATAGAGGGCATTTCCGACATTAAGCACGGCTAAACTCCTTCAACTTTTTTCAAGACCGAGGTAATATATGACACCTCGGATATAGTCCGGCGTTGGATCTTGGATACATTCCGGTGTTGGAGCTCGGAAGCGGTCCGGCGTTGGTGCTCGGCTGCAAAAGATACCTCAAATGCAGTCCGGCATTGGAGCTCGGACGCGAGAGGACACCGCCGCACGGGAAACACTTGAAACCCGAGGTGGGCATAAAAATAATAAGGCATTGATAAAGGCCGATAACTTAAAGGGGCTCCTCGGATACCCGACGTGTGAAATCTTCAGATTTAGCTCGGCAATCCTCAAGATAGAAGATGGGAAGATTTGTTGAACCAGTTTTCAAGACCGACGACCAAAGATGAAGAACAGTTCGGAAGAACCAAGGAGCGTCCCCAACTTGAAGACTGGTTCAGGGGGCTACTGACGGTGTCCTGGACTAGGGGGTACTCACCACATCGTCTCCCGATCGATTAGATTAGGCCGAGGACCCCCATGGCCGTATACTCATGGGCCAGTTCGGATAGCCAAAGTATACACAAGGAAGATTCCACAAGACTTGGTGATCAAGACAAGGACTCCTCCCCACCGGCGTATTCGGCTAGGACTCTTGTTATCCTGGGCCTCTAGTGCATTATATAAACTAGGGCCAGGCTAGTCGATAGATCAATACAACAATCATAATCATAGGCTAGACTTCTAGGGTTTAGCCATTACAATCTCGTGGTAGATCAACTCTTGTAATACTCATATTCATCAAGATCAATCAAGCAGGAAGTAGGGTATTACCTCCATAGAGAGGGCCCAAACCTGGGTAAACATTGTGTCCCCCGCCTCCTATTACCATTAGCCTTAGACGCACAGTTCGGGACCGCCTACCCGAGATCCGCCGGTTTCGACACCGACAGGTGTGTTTGCCGAGATCCGATGAATTGTGGATTTATGATCAGATTATCTATGGATATTATTTGGTTCTTCTCTGAATTCTTATATGCATGATTTGATATCTTTGCAAGTCACTTCGAATTATCGGTTTAGTTTTGGGTTCAATCTTGCAGTGTCCTTTCCCAGTGACAGTGGGGACAGCAAGGCACGTATTGTATTGTTGCCATCGAGGATAAAAAGATGGAGTTTTCATCATATTGCTTGAGTTAATTCCTCTACATCATGTCATCTTACTTAATGCGTTACTCTATTCTTTATGAACTTAATACTCTAGATGCAGGCAGGAGTCGATCGATGTGTGGAGTAATAATAGTAGATGCAGAATCGTTTCGGTCTACTTGACACGGACGTGATGCCTATGTTCATGATCATTGCCTTAGATATCATCATAACTTTGCGCTCTTCTATCAATTGCTCTGCAGTAATTTGTTCATCCACCGTAATATTTTCTATCTTGAGAGAAGCCACTAGTGAAACCTATGGCCACCGGGTCTCTTTTCCATTATATTGAATATCTTTTACATCATACTAGTTTCCGATCTACTATTTTGCAATAGTTTACTTTCCGATCTATAAACCAAAAATACCAAATTACTTTACCGTTTATCTATCTCTATCAGATCTCACTTTTGCAAGTAACCGTGAAGGGATTGACAACCCCTTTATCGCGTTGGGTGCAAGTTGTTGATTGTTTCTGCAGGTATTCAGTGACTTGTGCGTTGTCTCCTACTGGATTGATACCTTGGTTCTCAAACTGAGGGAAATACTTACTCTATTTTGTTGCATCATCCTTTTCTATTGAAGGGAAAAACCAATGCAAGCTCAAGAGGTAGCACCTCCTCGTCGACATCGGGGCCGGTGAGGTCGATTAGCGTCGGCCCCGGGCCTGCCCAAGGGAACACCGTATTCCAGAGTCTGGCGATGTCGTCCGTCGGGGGATGTGCTGCCGTTGGCTGGGCACACCGCGCCTCCTCCTCAGCCTCGCGGCGCTCCTCCTCGGCATCGCGCTCCAACTGCTCGAGGTACTCGCCCTCGCGGCGCTCCTCGGCATGTCTTCGCTGGTGCCATTGCTCGAGGGAGGCGCGTTGCTGCACCTCCGTCGCCCCAATCCAGATCACCGGCATGCTGACCCACTCGCCCATCACTCCTGTCCAGGAGTAGCGCTTGATGGGAGTCGGCTCCGGCTTGGCTGGAAACGGCGGGGCCAGCAGCGGCACTACGCAGTCGTCGGTTGTGGACAGCTCCATGGCCTCCGCCATGCGCGCCTCGTACGTCGCCTCCTCCTCCTCCCTGCGCCGCTCCTCCTTCTCGCTCTCTCGGAGGACAACCGCTAGGTCCGCCTAGTAGGCGGCCTCCATCGCCTGGTCCTCGTCGCGACGGGGGGCGTCAGCGGGGAGCCATTGAGACGTCGCGGACATCGTGCCGCCTGGCCTCCTCGTGCTCGAAGGCGAACCAACGCGCCCAATAGGGCAAGTCGACGTCGTAGGTGCAGTCGCGGCTTTGCTCCGGCGACAGCAGCGCCCGCCGGCACCGCACCTCCTTTGCGTGCGCCCTTGCCGACCGCGGCGCCGCCGGCACTAGGATCCTCTCCGGATCCAAGTACCAGTCGTGTAGTAGAGTGACATCGGGGTAGGGGAGAGGGACACGGTTCTCCCAGTGCCACTTCGCCTCATGCACTAGGACGTTCACGCGCTGCCTCGGCCGGCGGGAAGACGTGGCGGTGGCGGGGGAGAGGGTGGGGGGGTTCTTGCCCTGGCCTTTGCCGGAGAAGAAACCAATCCTTGCGAAGGCTAGGGTTGCCACCGACGGGGGAGCAGAGGATGGCGAGATGGGGACGAGGGGCTTCAGGAGCGGATGAGGACCCCCCCCCCATGGTTGTATTAAAAAAGGCCGACCGCCGTCGCTGACACATGGGTTCGAGATGTGCGGTCGTCATAAATTAAGCTGACCGCGGTAGTTGGACGACCGCCAGGTGGGGACGCGGCGGACATTGAGAAGGCGCGTGAGGCGTCCGCTTCTCGTTCGCACGGACACATTTCTACCGTAAATTTGGGCCGCAAATGGGTCGGCACGGACGCGGAGCGGACGTGTTTTGCGAATGGGTCGGCGCGTTGGGCCTTCACTTTTGTCTGCACAGACCCAAACGGACGGCGGCGGACAAAATGAGTACCTATGTTGGAGTTGCTCTTAGGCTATGGTGCGAGGTCTGTTTGGTATTCGGCTCGGACTATCGGCACCCCTTCATCAAGTGGATAGGGGTTGGCAAAGGTTGCCAAAATGGTGGTTTTAGACATATTGATGTATTACTTTGTAAAGTCTATGAAATAATTAATAAAGTGGCTGCATGTATTACCCGGGTCTTCTTCCTTTAAAAAAAAACTTAGGTAGCAAGTGATGTAGAATCTTTTACCTGTCATGCGTTCAGATTTGCATATGTAAGCTAACAACAAAATGTGTCTATCACCAGGGCTTATTTTCTGATCCAGCAATGGAAAAGGTACCAAGGCATGCCATGTTACCTTGCTCTTGATGACTAGAGCGCAACTGTTAAAAGGATCCATAGTAAATCAAAACGATGTATTGCTTTCAAGGAGTCGAATGGCAGCCCTTTGAGGGTTCAGACAAGTACTGAAGCACTAAAGGTTCATTGAAAGTGTAAAGAAAGGTCAGCACTCCCAAATCATCTTCTGATAACAAGGAGTGCTTCTGCCAGATACAAATGAATTTAGGAATGAAAGAATGACACGGGTACCAAAATTCTGCTGCCCTCTAAGAACTCTATATACGGACTGAAAAATAGACTCTGAAGTCTACTTATTAATAGTCTGAAGTAACTAAGAGCTGGAATTTTCTTTCAGTCTGCAAGGGGCTGACTACTCTGTGGTGGTGGATCTTGTATCATCGGTGATGGTAGTGGCGGTCGCAGTAGTATGGCTCGGCTCCCCGGTGAAGGACGAGGTGGCGGAGACCGCAATCGAGGGCCTGATCTGCTCGAGCTGCCGCAGTACCTGCTGCGCCTCGGGCCGTGCCACGGGCGAAGGATCGACGCAATGCAACGCGAGTTTCAGCGTCTTCACGAGCTCCTCGCCGGTCTCCGAGCCCGTGGCCGCGTCCTTCATGAGCTCAAGGTCGAACACCTCGTTGGTCCACTCCTCCTCGACGACGGAGGCCACCCACTGCGGCAGGTCGAGCCCGTTGGTCGTGTCCCCTGGCGACTTGCCGGTGAGGAGCTCGAGCATGATCATGCCCAGGCTGTAGATGTCGGTCTTGGTGTTGGCCTTCTTCAGCTTGGAGAGCTCGGGCGCGCGGTAGCCGAGCGCGCCGGCCGCGGCGACCACGTTGTTGTTGGCCGCGGCGCTCATGAGGCGCGGCAGGCCGCAGTCGGCGATCTTGGCGTTGTTGTCCTCGTCCAGGAGGATGTTGCTGCTCGTCAGGTTGCCGTGCACCATGCTTGCATCGGTGTGCAGGTGGTGCAGCCCCCGCGCCACGCCCACGGCGATGTTCATCCTCGTCGGCCAGCTGACTGGTGGGCTGTCCGGCGCGCGAGCTGCAGTGCAAAACAATGGGCAGAGGTGGGGTCAGAACACAGAATGAAACAAGCCAAAGCTAATGGAACAGTAAGAGAGCACCGAAGAAATGTGGTTACCATGGAGGAAAGAGGCGAGGTTGCCTTTGGTCATGAAGTCGAACACGAGGAGCTTCTCGCCCTTGGGCCCATGGTAGTAGGCCCTGAGGGAGAGGAGGTTGGGGTGCCGGAGCTTGCCGAGCGCGTTCACCTCCACCTCGAACTCCTTGCTGCTCTTGGCGATCTTCTCCCGGAGCCGCTTCACCGCCACGTAGCTGCCGTCCTCCATGGTCGCCTTGTACACTGTCCCGTACGTGCTCTTCCCCAGGATCTCCGCGGTGGCGCAAAGCAGGTCATCCGCCGTGAAAGAGAGCGGACCGTCGAAGTGGACAAGCTTGCCACCGCCGTCCCCGCCGGCGTCACTTCCCTTGCCAGCGACCGTGCCAGGCTTCCCGGCATCCTTGGTTGTCGCGCCCTTGGTGCCCTTCTGGGAAGGCGCGCTGTCCTTCTTATCTTTCCTCCAGAAGATGAAGACGCAGCAGAAGAGGAG
The DNA here is from genome assembly GCF_002162155.2 of Triticum dicoccoides. Lineage (NCBI taxonomy): Eukaryota > Viridiplantae > Streptophyta > Magnoliopsida > Poales > Poaceae > Triticum > Triticum dicoccoides. Next base: position 408,981,299 of record NC_041387.1, read on the forward strand.
ACCGAAGAGCAAGCAGATGCCTCCGACTGCAATGATGAGCTCCTTTCTGTTGAGCCGCCGGGTCGGCCGCTGTGACAAAGGGAGCGGTGGAGACGCCATGGTCGCCGGAGAAGAAGCGGAGGTGCAGATGTCGGAGCCGTTGAACCCACAGAGCTGAAGGTTTCCCACGAAGGAGCTGGAATTGAACCTGTTGGAAAGAACCACAGGCACAGGGCCTGAGAGGTTGTTGTAAGACACGTTGAAAGAGTTGAGATTGGCAAGGCTGCTCAGGGACGCTGGAATCCCTCCCGTGAGGTTGTTCTCAGAGACGTCGAGCAACGACAGCCTTGAGAGGTTCCCGGTCGCCGCCGGAATTTCCCCGACGAGGGCATTTCTCCTCAGGGACAGCTCGGTTAGGTTCTTGAGCCCGTCAATGGCTTCAGGAATGTGACCTCCAATGCCATTGCCATCGAGCTTGATATCTACTAACGAGGTAACGTTGCAGAGTGAGACAGGGAGGCTACCACCTAACAGATTGTCAGAAAGGTCCAGAAATTGGAGCCTTGAGAGGTTCCCAATCCCATCAGGGATGCTGCCACTGATCAGATTGCTGCTTAGAGACAGATCACGGAGCATCCGAAGATTGCCAATGGTGGATGGCATCTCTCCGCTGAGATTGTTATTGCTGAGGCTAAGGGACTCGAGGAAACGGAGAGAGGTGAGACTGGCCGGCACAGCACCAGAGAGGTTGTTGTGCGCGAGGTCGAGCCTATAGAGCCTGGTCGCATTGGCGAGAGAGGAAGGGATGGTCCCGGAGAGCGAGTTGCCGCTGAGGTCGAGCGTCTGGAGGAAGGCGCACCCGCCGAGCGCCGGTGGCACGGCGCCGGCGAAGCGGTTGTTGAAGAGGTAGAGGCCGCGGAGGTCGCGGAGGAAGCCGATGGCGGCCGGCACCTGGCCGCCGAGCGCGTTGTCGTGGAGGCTGAGCTTGCGCAGCGCGGTGAGCTGGCCGACCTTGTCAGAGAGCGCGCCGGCGAGGCCCTTGAACGGCAGCTGCAGCGCAACAACCTTGCCGCGCGCACACTTGACGCCGGCCCACTCCCCGAAGCAGGCGCCGAGGCCCGTGCCGTTCCACCCGCTCAGGAACCCCCGCGGGTCGACCAGCGCCTGCCGGATTGCCTGCAGCCCCTGCAGGTCCGCCTGCGCGATCACCACGCCGTCCGATGACGACGACGCCTGCCCGCGCGCCGGAGACGCCGGGTGCAGCAGGAGGACCAGCAGTGGCAGCGCGAGCATGACACCTCTTGACCCAACACTGCACCGGTTGCTCCTCCACACACCCATTGGCACCAACAGCTAGCTAGTCGCTACCACTACTAGCTCTAGGATCTAATCCAAAACAAACGCAATGCAATGCAGCTGCAATATCTGTATCCTCGTACGTACCTAGCTCGGTAGCTAGGCGCTGTTTTTTACGAGTTTCTTGCTGCGGTGGGAAAAGCAATAGTGCTGGACTCTCTATATATGCAAAGCGGCAGGTGAGAGGAAAGAAAGGAGGGAATATAATTAACACAAGGGATTCAACCATCCAGATGCGATGCGCTAACCAACGGCTAGCTCGTCGTGCTCCTGCCGCTGCCACGGCAGCGACCAAGACTAATTTAAATCAGCTCGTACTCCTACGGCTACGTTGATGCCTCAAGGGCAGACCGGCGCTACGGTGCGTGCGGGCCCGGAAAGAATCCAATCTTTATGCCATTCAGTGCAGCAGCAGGCCGTACCCTGCCTGCCTGCCTGCGACGCCAACGGCTATCTCACATCTCATCTCCCTCGCCGGCAGCAGCAGCGATCACGTGCGTCGGGGGTTTTAATACCATCGAGAGCAGCGAGTGAATTTGTTGGCAGTAAAGAGGGATTTGGGAGGGGCAGACAGCAAACGGGTGCATGGGGAAGGACCACTCGGGGTGTCGGCCGGCGACGTGCCGCTGGACGTGGATCCCCACGGCCGCCGTGGCCCGCCGCGTCAGCGGCCGCACCGCACGGCGGGTTTGGCGACACCGGGAGGCACCATCATTTTATTCATTTCGTGCCCGGAGAGATTTTGCTGGATCTTTGTGCGCAGGCTTTTGTCAACTGCTCCCTGGTGGTGTACCAAGCCACTCGATGGACCATCATGTGGTACACCACTGGAGGAATGTGCGCAGCACGAGCACGGCTCAGGAGGAGGCCATGGCCGTGGGGTTGGTGCCCGCTGTCCCATGGCCATCCTTCACTTCACTGTGTGCCTTTGACCCTACCGGTGCTTCCCAACGGCCAGGTGCTGATACCTATGCACGCATTCAAAAGATGAGTAGAAAGGGTAACTGAAAGCGGCGCCTCACTGCACCGCAGAGGGTGTGGATCTGGCTCTCGCTCTGGGCAGAAACGGAAAAAGAAGAATGATAGGACAGGCAAGTCACATCCCCGGTTCGATGGGAACGCCGGAGTTGGATGAGATTCCTTCTAATTCTTTTTTGAGATTCCTTCTAATTCTACTACTACTAGGATGTTGAAGACAAATTTAACAATTTTGACCTCAGGACAAAATCAAATCACAGAATGAACTGCCCGTGAAACTATTTCACGCCGATGACCTTCTTGCGCCTACCTCTGGGGCGTTGCACATCTGTCCACCGTGGCAGCCCCTGGGCCCGCACCCAGCAGTGCAGCGCCTCCGAGCTAGGCGCCACACATTTAAAGTGCATCTCCTGGTGCTCGGGTGCTGCATTGTGACTTATCCAGCCACTCGGCTGCCCCCTCCCTCCCCCCACCCCACACACCCCTACCCGAGCTTTGCCCCCTCTCCCACTCTCTCCCCCTCTCAAATCCTCTCCCAAATCTTGCAAATTTGACGAATTTGTCCGTGGATTTCGAAGTCAAACCCTCCCTCAAGGTAATCTTCTTCGATCCCCTTGTTTTGGTCCAAGTAATGTTATCAATTTGCTCATTTGTTGCTAGTTTGGGGAAACCCTAGTTTTGTTTGGATCTAGAGATTTGCATGGAGATATGAGATGTTTGTTTGTCAATTTCCTATGATTAGGCTTTGTTAGTATGTTAGGGTTATTCTTATGGGTGTTCTTATATTGATGCTAGGGTTAGGTTTAGGGCTAGGGTTATGGTTAGGGTTAGGGTTGTTGTTTGATATATATTTTAGGGTTTGTATTCCTTGTTAATCCTTGGATTAGTACTCATGGAAGCAATGTTACGTTGTGTTGTTTGAATGCTTATAGGGATGAGAAGAACATGTGTGTGTGTTCATCATGGGGACAAAGACGCCTTCTTGAAAGGCAATATTGAACCGGACCCAGATGAGCTTGACATGGTGTTTGATAGTAGTCCTAGCTATGCCTAGCTGTTGCAACAAGTGAGGAAAGATTTGAATTGGATGGATCCTAGTGATATCGTTGAGTTGGAGGGAAGGCATAATTTAGGTTTTGGAATGCACATCCGTTGGAAGACAATGCGTGTCAACTCGGAGCAACGTTGGGTTGCATACAAGGAAACGGTGGCCGAATCACTAGACAAGGCTCTTGAGTTATTTGCAACGAAGAAGGTTGATTCAAGTTTCCATTTGGACTTGAAGCGGAACCCCTCCCCTTTGGTTGGTAGTAGCCCCCCACCCTTGAAGCGATATGAAATTGTTGAATCTCTTTTGACCCAAGAAGTGAGGCCAACATTGAGCCCGTTTACAAACAACCAAGATGAAGCTTTGCAAGAGGAGAATGATGAGTATGCGGACGATGACAATGAAGTTGATCTCCATGACAGCAATGTGGGTGATCTCGACAAATATCATTGCAAGAGACAATGGACCATTCCATCCCTTTTTCCCGTGCATATGCATCGGACTCGGATGACGATGGTCCCGACGAACAAGTTGATGCGGAGGGGTTCACGGTGAAGGAGGCCGAAGCTTTCGAGAAGGTATTCGGTCGGGATCATCGGACTACATTGTTCAAGGATGTTAGTCTCACGGATGAAGCCGTGGTAGATGGTGGCCAATGTATATCTATTGGGGTTAGGCCAAGCTCTCACCATGATTTGGGAGATGACAAGAACTGGATTGCTAAAGGGTCTAAGTTCGAAACCTTCTTGGAATTGAAGATGTGGCTCGACAACTACTCGGTTAGGCATTATCGTCCACACAAGGTGGTGAACTCAGACGTCAATGTGCGCTACACGGTTGCATGTGCATGTGAAGATGAAATATATCCGTGGATTGTGCGTGCAAGACCATGGAAAGGAGGTCCCACTTGGCACATAGTGAGTTGTGTGCCAACTCACATGTGCCGAGGCAAAAGGGTGGATGGCAAGATTGTGTCCCAAGACCACAGACAACTCACGTACGAGTTCATCGCTTATAGGCTCTCCAACTCAATATCCACACTTCCAACAATGAGCGTCCAACATGCCATTGACCTTGTGAAATCCATCTTTCATTACAAGGTGAAGTATGGCAAGGCATGGAAGGTGAAGCAAGCCGCATTTAAGATGTTGTATGGTACTTGGGAGGAAGCATACAACCGAATCCCTAGGTTGTTGTTAGCCATGGCCGCGACAAACCCGGGCATGGTTCATGTGGTCGAGCCTCATGGGCACCAAACAACGGTTCATGAAGGAAGGAAAGTCCGAGTATTTGGCCGTGCATTTTGGGCGCTCGAGCAATGCGTGAGGGCTTTCGAACACTGTAGGCCGGTCATCGCCATTGATGGCACGTTCTTGACTGGACAATACAAGGGCACCTTGTTGGTTGCAATAGCAAGTGATGCCAATAACTGGGTGTTGCCATTGGCATTTGCTTTGGTTGAGGTGGAGAACAATGACAACTGGGAGTGGTTTTAGCGTCTTTTGAGGACGAAGGTGTTACCTGCTCAAAGGGAAATTTGTGTCATATCGGATCGACATCCAGGAATTCTTAACGCGGTGGAGATTGACATTCCCGGGCATGCTCCGTTGCACCATCTGGTGCATGAGGCATTTTTGTTCGAACTTCTATAGGGCATGTGTCCTTAAGGAGTTGGCCGATGATCTTCAAGATTGTTGTCTCACTTTCTTCGACAAGCGGTTCGCCACTTTGTACCACAAATTGCTCGCACACAAAAAACTAGATCCCCGGGGGTCAAGACTTTCTCAATAGGCACATTCAATACTGGAACAAGTGGGCACGTGCTTTTGATGAATATGGCCGGAGATACGGTCAAATGACAAGCAATATGGCCGAATGCTTCAATAGGGTACTCAAAGGTGCACGTGGATTACCCGTGATGGCAATAGTTAAATACACATTTGACAAGATGAATGCGTACTTTCTAAAGTACTCTATGGAAATGGATGCACAGATAGCGGGTGAGAACCTGCGCAAGTACAAGTACAAGTTCCCACCCAAGGTTGATGAATGGTTAGAATTTCAATCACGGAAGGCGGACTCAGAAGAAGCTATACTATATGACAACGAAGAGTGGAAGTACGAAGTGAAAGAGCCAGGAGGAACCACAAACGATGGCCGCCAACACGGAGGTCGGGCTTTCAAGGTGTCGTTAACACAATGTGATTGCTCTTGCGGGAGTCCATTGTTGCTTCATCTCCCATGCTCACACTTGTATACCGCCGGTCGCGTTAGGAATGTGGACATCAATCACCCACGCACCATGAGGGAGTCAGAGTTCTCAATCATGACGGTCAAGAAAACATGGGCTCCCCGCTTTCACCCATATTTTGACCAATCACAATGGCCGGTGTACCATGGTGTTCAAATATGGCCGGATCCGGAGTTGAAGGTTGTTAAACGGGGTAGACGTAAGACAAAGCGTCTTAGAGGCGACATGGACGGATGGGGCCATGGTGGCCGCCATGAAGCGGGCAGCGACCAATTCCAAGAGCCTTTGAGAGCTCCCGTTGTGGGGAGTGCAAAGGTCATGGCCACAACAAAAGAAAATGTACGAAACCAAGGAAAAGGTCCAAGAAAAATGATGCAAGCACAAGCCAACAAGGAGCTACAGAAGGAAGCCAACCAAGTGGTAGCCAACAAGTGCCAAGCCAACCAAGTGGTAGCCAACAAGTGCCAAGGCAACCAAGTGGTAGCCAACAAGTGCCAAGCCAACCAAGTGTTAGCCAAAGAGGATCTATGCAACAAAGAGGTCGGCAACTAGGACTTACAAGAGGCCGTGGTGGTGGTAGAGCTCGTGGTGGTGGTGTAGGACGTGGTGGTGGTAGAGCTCGTGGTGGTGGTGTTGGCCGTGGTGATGGTCTTGGCCTTGGTGGTGGACTTGGATGTGGTGACGGACAGGGACAAGGTCATTATAGAGGAATGTTTGGATACCTCAATGGACCATTTCCGTATGTCGCTCAGTAACTATAATGTTTCATACGTTCTTGTTTTTCATATGTTCTTCTTTTTCATATGTTCTTGTTGTACATGTTCTTCCATTTGTTTTATTGTCTTTACTGACCATTATGTTTCACTCCTTGTAGGTATGGCGGCTTCCCAACCCAACAAACCAACAATGGAGGAGGATGGCAAAGATGAGATGGTGGGATGGTGGGAGAAGGCTGCGAAGAAGCTTAGAGATGAGGATGCAGCCGCACTAAAGAAGAAGAAGGAATAGGAGCTTGAGAAGAAGAGGAAGGAAAGAGAGAGAGCGACAAATGTGATGTATGCTAGGGAGCAAGCGTTAGTGAGGAAATGTGAGGAGGCACAGAAGAAGCGTCAAAAGGATTTTGAAGAAAGAACCATGAAACTTTGGGCATTCGCAGATGAAAAAGAGGGGAGGAAGAACAAGAGATTCATGGAGAGGGTGGTTAAGGAGGCTCACCTCATAAGGAAAAGGGAGGAGGAAGAGGAAGAAGAAGAAGGGAAAGGGGCCTTGCTCTACGCAATAGAGCTATGTCATCTTCAACTTCAACTTGCTTGTGGACGATGATCGTGTTATCCTCTAAACTATGCTCTTCGATTTGGTTGTCAACTACTATGTGTCATGAACTACTATGCCTCCTCCTCGATTTGGTTGTGAATTACTATGTGTCATGAACTACTATGTATTTCCTCCTAAATTTGATTGTATGAACTACTCCTCAAGTTGAAGTACTTTGTGTTATGAACTAGTATGTGTCATGAAGTACTTTGTGCATATGTTGTCTTCAGAGTTGTTTGCTTGCTATGTATCAATCCTACTACACATCATCTTACTATGTCTGCATATGCTAAAAAATCACGAAGTCCAAGTGCAACGCCTAGCCCGTGGGCGTTGCACTGTACAGTGTGGCGCCTCAAGGCTAGGCGTTGCATAAGTCTGTAACTATCCAGAGGGCAACAGAAGGCAGGGCAAGTTACAGACTTTTGTGGCGCCTAGCTAGTTAGAAACAGAATATTACCACCATCGAAACCGCCGAGAAGCCGCTAAGTGCTTAAGGTTAATTATATCTTACCCGTGTAGCACCTTGTCCGTGTCCTCCCACTCCGGCGGGTGTGGCTGGAACAAACCAAACTGGCGAAACACCCGATGTGGCAGGTGAAGCTCAACCGCCCAGGTGCATATGAGTGGGCACCGCATATGCTAGAGATCCCTATCCCTAGTGCACATCGGATTCAGCCTGAACTCTATAGGGTTACCAAAACTCTCTCCTTTTCCATACGGCTCCCATTCCACCTGCAAAAGGGATAGAATGCAAAATTGATATCGAGTTACGATAGAAGCATGATAATCACTTATGCAATGTCGATTCACCTGCTCAGGCGTGATCGCGTCCAGCTCGCTCTTGTACAACTTGTACATGACCGATGGATCATTTGTCATCTCATTTAACACATCCCACTTGTAAGCCCAAGTGGGGAGCCGTAGTGGGTCATTTTTGTTGTCCCAATCCTCGTACTTCATGGTCTTCAGTCGTCCAACCGACAAACGCTCCTAGCTCCATATGGAAAGTGTGAGCATACAACCACCAATACCTCCAGATGGCCTACAACAGGCTTCATCCAGCTGCACATAAAAGAAAACATGGTTGAATTAACAGTAAGATCGCATTGATAATGTAGCAATGAAGTGAAAAAAAACAACTTCATACATGTCTATACAAGTAAGCCAGTGTCGCCGAACCCCAACTCCATTTGCAGCAACCCGAAAGTTGTTCGGAGTCCCGGATGAGATCCCGGACGTCACGAGGAGTTCCGGAATGGTACGGAGGTAAAGAATTATATATGGGAAGTCGAGTTTCAGCCATCGGGAAAGTTTCGGGGGTCGCCAGTATTGTACCGGGACCACCGGAAGGGTCCCGGGGGTCCACCGGGTGGGGCCACCTATCCCGGAGGGCCCCATGGGCTGAAGTGGGAGGGGAACCATCCCCTGGTGGGCTGGTGCGCCCCCCCCTTGGGCCCCCCTGCGCCTAGGGTTGGGAACCCTAGGGGAGGGGGCGCCTCCACTTGCCTTGGGGGGCAAGGCACCCCCCTTGGTCGCCGCCCCCTAGGAGATCCCATCTCCTAGGGTCGGCGCCCCCCCTGGGGACCCTATATATAGAGGGGGGGAGGGAGGGCAGCCGCACCCTTGCACTTGTCGCCTCCCTTCCCCCTTGCTACACCTCTCCCTCCCGCAGACGCTTGGCGAAGCCCTGCCGGGATCCCTGCTGCATCCACCACCACGCCGTCGTGCTGCTGGATCTTCATCAACCTCTCCTTCCCCCTTGCTGGATCAAGAAGGAGGAGACGTCACGCTGACCGTACGTGTGTTGAACGCGGAAGTGCCGTCCGTTCGACGCTAGGATCTCCGGTGATTTGGATCACGACGAGTACGACTCCCTCAACCCCGTTCTCTTGAACGCTTCCGCTCGATCTACAAGGGTATGTAGATGCACTCCTCTCTCTCGTTGCTAGATGAACTCATAGATTGATCTTGGTGAAACCGTAGGAAATTTTTTATTTTCTGCAACGTTCCCCAACAATTACATGTGTGGCGCCTAGCACATAGGCGCTGCACTGCTGGGTGCGGGCCCAGGGCCTGCCACGGTGGACAGATGTGCAACGCCCCCGAGCTAGGCGCTGCACCATAGAGTGTGGCGCCGGCGTGGCGGGCGCTACACAAAAAGTTCATCGGCGTGAAATAGTTTCACGGGCAGTTCATTCTGTGATTTGATTTCGTCTCAAGGTCAAAATTGTCAAATTTGTCGATGTTGAAATGGCCATGGCCGTTAGCCACTATCACAAGTTTACACTTCAAAAGAATATCACAGCTTCGTGTTGGTGCCAAGGATATCATGACTAACTAATGGCTTCTTGAAGTTCTTCTGGTGCTCAGTAGCTTCACAGCTCCTGGGTCAAATGAGGAACTAACAGGATTTACGAATGATATGATCCGTCAAAAGGCAATAGAAATGAAGGTCCGGCTACAACGCAGAGGGGGCAAAATTTCATGTTTTGACCCTTTTGCATACAAATTCAGGATCTGACCCCGGTTTGAAAAAAAAATCGGGATTTGACCCTTTTGCTACCGCTAGGGCCTCTGGCGGTAGGGTTATACAGCCTACCGTCAGGGCCCCTGGCGGTAGGGTGCGACGGAGGGGGACGGCCGCCGTCTCCGTGTGCTGACGTGGATTAGCACCCTACCGCCAGGGGACATGGCGATAGGCTGTATAACCCTACCGCCAGAGGCCCTGGTGGTAGGATGTGCAAGGGTTTTCGAGGCAAAAACGTTCTATAACGAAAAAAGCGAGTGCCCTGGCGGTAGGGTCAACCTACCGCCAAAGGGGCTGGCGGTAAGCTGCCTAACCCTACCGCCAGGATCCTTGGCGGTAGGGTCTTGCCTATTTTCAAGTTCAATTTCTTTCTTCTTCTCAAAAACAACATATCTCAAACTATGATATATGATATAGAGTCAAAAACAGCAATGATATAGAGTCAAAATAACATATCTCAAACAATTAAACTTGGGCATCACATACACTTAGTTCAAATAGAAAACTTAGTTCCACATAGCAAACGGAGTTTCAAAAATAGCAAACACATAGTTTCACAACCACTAGACTTTTCAACTATAACCAAGTATCGAATAGCAGAATTAAGTCATCCTTCCCCTCTTGCTCTTGGAGGCACGGTCCTCGTTACTCTTAGAACGTAGCTCTTCAGTCTTCTTCTTGGGCTGTCGAGTAACCAGTCTCTAGAAAGGGTCCGGACTCAGCAAATCCTTCTTCTTTGGATTCCTCTTCGGCGACAGCTGAGGTGCGTGAGATGATTGAGTTGTTGGAGGTCCATAATCTTCATCGCACTCCTCCTCCCCGCTGCTCTCATCCTCCTCCTCCCTTTCTTCATGTGTGGCCTCCTCCTCCTCCTCCTCATCCTCAACCAACCTAGACGACGAGGGAGCATGGCTCGATGAGGTGATGTGACCCTGTGTGGCTACAGGCTGATAAGCTTCAACCGACCCAGCTCTAGCACACCCAAGCAGCCCTACCAGCTTGCGACAACGCTTCACGAACTTCTGCACTCACAATGAAACAAGGGCATAATAAGTATCACGTTTATGATTGCAAGTGAAGAAGATGCATCTGTTCCGAGGAGGCTGAAATTGTACCTTCATCGTCCCCCTCATTTTGTTCTCAGATTGGACGGTCCCGGGGGCATCACCTAGTGCATCTATTCAGCTCACCCGACTGCAACGACATAAGTCAGTCATGTTGACGAATACAATAATTTAAATATAACCTCTCGGTTCAAACTTACCACTCTGTTGATGAGGGGGGCAAACTCCCTAAATCCACTATGCATGTCTCTGATGCCGGTCTGGTAGGCCTCTTCCTCGGGGTCATCCCTCTCCAGCTCTGCGATGTCTTTCGCCATCCACCGAGGCCTGAGACAAAGACGGTGCTTCTAGCCATCATCGTACCACTTCATGTGTCGGTTCAGGTAAGCATCCTAGTCAGTCACCCTCCTCTCCCCGTCTTTCCAGTACCTCCGTCAGTTCCACTCCGTCACATGATTTTTATGATGCTCTCCCCAGTCTGTGATCGACTGATTCTTCTGCCGGCTCATCCTGCAAGGCATTAGCAACAAGAAACATCATAACAAAGTCGAACGCAATGAATTCATGGGCACAAAGAACAAGCGCGGGCACTCACAAGTGAAGCATGTGGTCGCCGGTATCAGTGGGCTGGCCCGGTGGGGTATGTTGAAAAATCCCAAACTGTGTGGCCACGCGTTGTGGCAAGTGCCACTCGACGGCGTACACACAGATCATGGGCACGATGCACCGCCAGAGACCACGGTCCTCATCGCATACCACGTTCAGATCAAAGTCCCACTCTCGGTCATGATATGGCCACCAGGTTACCTATTACATATACGGTGCTAAGTTGCCACTCTCGGTCAAAAGTGGAATCAAAGAGAAATGTGTTTAGCGAGTTCATATACCTGCGTATGCGTCAAAGCGTCCAACTCGTTGGTGTAGGTCTTGTACGAAGTCTTGTTTAGGCCCGTCTAGAGTTTGACAACGTCCCACTCGTAAGCTAAGGTGGGGTGTCGAGCCTCGTCGCCGTCTTCGCTATAGGCACCCCATGGGCGTCTTGGCAGCTTCTCAGGACGCCCCACCGGCAGCCGCTCCCACATTCAAATGGAGAAGGCCCAGACAAAGCCACCCATATTGGACTTGTCTCCCGTCCTCTGCGTAGCGTCGTCAAGCTGCAAAAAATCAAATGAGGATCAGATATAACAAAATGTCATGGACATACTTTCGTAGGTAAGCAATTAGATACTCTCTTACCGAATGGTATAGGTAGGCGAGAGATGCGGTCCCCCAACTGTACCCTGCATCCCAGTCGGCTAGGAAAAACAGATAGGACCAGTTGGCAGAGTTCCCGGATGCGTCTGGAAACACGACCTCCGTGAGAAGATACCACAGGCAGGCCCTCGCGTACCACTCCACAGTCGTCTCATCGGCGTCTTCAGGGCATGTCTTCCGGTGCTCCTAGAGCCAGGACAACGGCACACCGGATGTACGGTTACCCTTAGCATCGGGGCAGTCGGCGATGAGGGTGGTAACCCTCTCCTGCCAGTTGGTCCTCTCCACTCGCCCGGTCAGTGCATGACCATCGAGCGGCATGGCAGTAATCATCGACAAATCCTCGAGGGTCACTGGCATCTCCCCGCATGGGAGATGGAAAGAATGGGTCTCCGGTCACCACCGGTCAATCAGAGCTGTCAGAGCTATGTGGACATGCGTCGGCGGCTGACGCTTGAACTGCAACATGAAACCCAACAGTCGGGCTCTCTTGAAGAACGGCGCGTAGCGCTCGTCGTAGTCCATATGCCCATGAACCCCGTGACCCCTCATGTGCAGTGGCTGGAGCATCTATCAAAAAGTGAACGCCAAAAGTTAGGAAATTATTTTCATCAATATGAAAACTTTGGTCAATATTTCATTCATATTACTTACCTCTCCGTTCTCTATGAAACGGGCACGATGACCCTTGTCGAATGTGTAGTCAAGCATGGAGTACCGTGGACCGATGTTGTCCACAAGAGGTGGCCGCCTTAATAAAATTTCATAAACAAAAACATCGTAAGCATAAGCATACGTAAACATGCATCATATCAAAATCATATCACCATACATCATATCATAAAAAAACCAAATCATATCACCATGCATCATATCACCATGATGGATCAAATCATATCAACATTACTCATATCAAAAAAAAATCCTTCCCCTCTTTAATCATATCAACATGCATCATATCACAAAAAAATCCTCTAACAATAATCTTCAATGTATTATCTCCAAACAACATCTTCATATCATCATATCAACATGCATCATCACTCCAACATGCATCATATCATCATATTTTTAAACAAAAAAAATCCTCCAACATGCATCATATCATCATATTTGTAAACAAAAAAAAATCCTCCAACATCTGCATATCATCATATCAACATGCATCATCAACCTACAATCAATTCCTCCAACATGCATTACATCATAATATTTTTAACAAAAAAAATTATGAACTAGGGTTCATCTTCACACTAACATATGAACTATTGATTAGAGTTCATATTCATTACCACTACTTAGTAAAGAACTAAGAACTAGAACTAGAATCAAGCTAAAACAATCTTAGGCCAAAAAAATCCAATCTAAGTTCAAAAAAATGAGGGTTGAAGCAAATAATGCGTCGAATCGGAAGCAAGTTTGCAAAAACTAATTGGAGGGATCGGAGGAGCTTACGATTCTCTTTTCGGGGCCATCTCGATCCGCCACAACGGTGAAGATCCGAGGGGGAGAGTGGAGGAGATGAGATAGGGAGAGAGGGGCGACTTGGGGGAGAAAATGGAAACTGCCGACGGGGAGGGGGGAGGGGTGGGGAGATGGAAACGGGCGCGGGGGTCTCGGGGGAAATAACTGCCCGAACCCTACCGCCAGGGGCTCTACGGTAGGGTTATACAGCCTACCGCCAAGTCCCCTGACGGTAGGGTGCGCCGGAGGGGGACGGCGGCCATTTCCGCGAGCTGACGTGGACTAGTACCCTACCGCCAGGGGCCCTGGCGGTAGGCTGTATAACCCTACCGCCAGAGGCCCTGGCGGTAGGAAAAAGGGTCAAGTCACAAAAAAATTCCGAACCGGGGTCAGATTCTGAATTTGTATGCAAAAAGGGTCAAACCACGAAATTTTGCCCGCTTCACAGGTGAGCATTCTAGTACGCAAGCTATCTGGGTCAAATGAAGGTACGCATTCACAAGACAACGTAGATCTTTGATAGTAGCTTCAAGCATAAAAGTATGCAAGTATTTATACCGGGTCAAAATTTGAATTCATCATCTATATCAGACAAGCTATCTGGGGGATCATACACAATCATATCTGGGAAAAGTTCCAGAAAATCTTGTTTTATCTTCTCCCTCAGCTCCGGATATGGGATCAGGCCTTTCAGTATAACCCGGAATGGCAAGGACATAGGTGGCTCCGGGGAGCTCCTCATGTCTTCGTAGAATTCCATTGCCAGGTCAATCAAACCAGCGTCACAGAAGACTCGCACGATATCACCGTAAGTGTGCTGATCAAACAGCACTCCTTCAGACTTCAGGTCTGCCCAGACCTGCCTTGTCTCGTCAACCTTCTTGTTCCTAGCTAGCATATGTAGCATGTCCCGGTAGAAGTACATATCCGGCCGATACCAGATCTCTTTCCGCACGACGCCATATATCTGCAAAACACAAAAATGTTTAATCTTACACGAGCCTACGGAAGTTCAAATATAAATTGTTTCTTTTACACTAATCTGCTCTAGGTTGCAGGTACATCCACCTACTAACCAAGGTAATAATGAGACGAGACCATGTCCAACAAATGTACACGGCACTTCTTGCAACACAAATGCACGCTGCACAATTGAAATAGCTCAGACTGTCCCCAGCAATGGAAATAAAGGGGCTAAGCTTATCTATGATTGAGGAATTAGGATCTGAATAGATAATATAATAATTCTATTGCCAAGACATCAAATATGCATTTTAACGTCTATCAGTAAATGATTTGGTCGTGTATGCCTTACTTTGGTCGCTTTGACTATGTAGAAATGATTTGGTTTTTAATGACAAAAATGCTTCCTGAGGCTCAATGACTCTGGAGACGTGGAGTCCCACAAACATACCAAGGGCAACATCTTGTGCCTCATGAGGTTCTTCAGCAATAGCTTGGTTGACTCGGCCATGCCTTGTCTGTCCTGGTGTGCAATCTGCATTCCTTGGTGTCTGGAGTATGCCGCGTCCTAGTCCCGCCTGCGGCCTTCTGCTTGCAGGCCCAAATTGAACTTCACCGGCGTGAGCCCTGCATTTCTCTTGTTGTGGTCGGCACTAGCAAAGTGCCTCTCTAGCACACCTTCCCTGTAGTGTTGGAGTGATGACCTCCCGCTTTAGCTCTAGGAGACTGCGCATTGTTGTTGGGCCTCGGCTGTCTAATGTTCCGAATTTAGAAGCTTGGATGTTATTTGGTCTTCTGTTGGGAGCTACCCACCCCATGGTGACCCTTCTGTGGTGCTCCTCCAGCTTAATAACTCCCTTGAGGATGACCTTGTTAACGAGATGCTGGAAGGTAGGGAAATCACGGGAGAGGGGAGACCAATGGTTCCTTTAGTCTGGGATCCACCCCTTCAAGAACCTTGTTGTCTTATCCCTCTCAGTTGCGATGAGAGCTCCCTCATAGCGCACCAGTTGAGTAAAGCAGCTCACATACTCCGACACAGACATCTTTTCCCCGGGTTACAGCCTGAAACTCATCCCTCTTTAGATCCAGCATGCACGCAGGGAACTGCGTGGTATGCAAGGCACTGGCGAACTCATTCCACAGGATGCCTTTCGCGTCAGTATGTGAGATTCGGCAAGTTCCCCACTAGTCTTAGGCCACACCTTTGAGCTGGTGTGCCGCTAATTTGAGTTTGAACACAGCCTGGCCCATTGCAGTTGGCTACATTAAGCTTCCTTTGTACTCCCTCCATTCCTAAATATAGTGCGTATAAGGTTTTGGGCAAAATTCCGCAATGTAGTGCATAGTTACAGCCGAGCGTAGTTTTGGATGAAATCAACCCTCCACGAACCGATGTACTAGTACTCATATTATCCCTGCCAGCCGATTCAAATATGAGTGGAGTGCGTGGGATGGGACAGACACAGCAGGCGCGGGAGGGCGTGGTAGTTTCCCACCATTTTTTCTATCTACTCACGCGTACGGCACATGGGGCCAGGAACAAATCGGCCGGGGGCTTTCTCATCCAAATAATAACGCCAGCACATACATTGGTATATGTGCGCAACTCTATGCGCACTATATTTAGAAATGGAGGGAGTATGTCCTTTGGCCAATCATCAGCATCCAAAGGGGCTTTCAATCCTTCAAAGGTTGAAGGCTAGGTCCTCCTGAACTCAGCCAATCTAGACTAGGAATCAGAGAGGGATGAGTTCCAGGCTCTGACCCAGAGAAAGATGTTACTCCGGAGTACTTGAGCCACTACTAAAGTGGCGGCCGTGGGAGAGCTGACATCCCAACTGAGGCAGACAATAACGCAAGATTCTTGAAGGGACTGAATCCCGGACTTACGGACACACAGGCGTCCGACTATTTCGCCACCTTCCAGCACCTCGTCAACAAGGCCACTCCAAGAGAGATTCTAGGAGATGGCTTGAGTACCGCAAGCACAGAGCACCGTGGCAGGGTCACCATGGGTGGGTAGCTCCTGATAGAATACCAACCAGTGTCCAGACTACCAAGTGTAGAATACTAGATCGCCGAGGCACAATAACAACCCTCCGCACAATTAATATAGGACTCCAAGAACTGAAGGCATGCTACAGCTGCGGGGTAGAGGGACACTAACTAATGCTTGCCCTCAACAAGTGAAACACCGAGCCCACACCGGCAAAGTTAAATTTAGGGTCTGCAACCAAGACGCCATAGGTGGGAAAGGGACAGACAGCAGTGAATGCATGTCGTGCACCAGGAAAAAGAGAACATGGCCGAGTCAGCCACATCATTGCCGAACAACCTTAGGAGGCACCAAATCTTTCATTCGTATGTTTCCAGGACTTTACAGAAGTTGTATCACAGTGGACACTCATGGTTACACGGGCACGTGCACATCTAGGGCACCGGCATATGGCACATGGATGCATGATTGTGTACCAAGAGGGAAAGAAGATGGTCATTTTCCCAGGGTGGGTATGTTGGTGGTGCACCAGGCGTCGGTTCCTTTGAAGGTGGGTGGGTATGATAATCCGACTCTTTTAAATAAGGCATGTGTAGGACAATAATCTCATATTGCTTAGGGAAATAGAACACCACCAACTTATAAGGGCAAGAGTTCCACGGAAACTAACCATGGGTTAACCATTTGTTGAATTGACAAAAAAAGGTTACTTCCATAGTATGTCGCCAACCCTAGTAGGGTTAGGTCTACGCTAGTTTGGAACCTGGGCCATTACAAAAACTAGTTTTCCAAAAGAAACCACCAAATCCTTGAATAATGTGAGATGTAAATATACAATCAAAAGTCGTAACCCCAATAAATTCAAAGTTTGGGATGTCAAAAGGCAATACAATTTATTGTGAAGGAATGAATATGTTTACATTAGATGTACAATATCATAGCATTGGCCATGAAAACCCAAAGTTCAAGTGAGAGGTGAGAGTGCCACACTAAGACATGCTTGATATAAATGGTAAATAGCTCCCCATTTGGTTAATAAGAAGATACTAAACAATATGGCTTGAAGCTGACGAGAACACCCCCCCCCCCGGGGCGGCTGTCGTCTCCCTGAGGCGGCTCGGGCAGAAATCCCATCTCTAACCGCCGTCGCCGCCCCATCGTCCACTACCTCCCATCGTCGCCATCGGCACACGGCCGCGGGGCAAAGCCCGATGGCGGGACTCATTTTCCTCGCGAAGCACTGCTCACAGAGATTCCACCGCTCCCCTCAAATCCAAACCTCGGCCATGTCCTTCAACCCCCATCCTAGGATTTGGCGCCTGCTGGCTCCCTGTCGGGGGCGAGGCCTACGATCTCGTCCCTCACTGCTACAGCGCCCTGGCCCAACAGTGCCCCTGCCCGCCCGCCCGCACTGTCACTGGCAAGCAGATCTTTGCAAGGTGCGTCGCCGCATCTTGCATCCTCAGTGACCTGCTGGTGCCCTTTGCTTCCATCGGCGCGCGGCGAGCTCTATCGCCTCCGGATCCCGTGTTGATTGCGCCAATCCCTTCGTCTCATATCCGCGCTTGCCGCAGACCGCTGGTTCTGTCGGTCGTCCCCGTGTGACATCTCAGCCGGCAGCGAATCCCCTTGCTTTGGCAGTTCCCACGCCAGATGTGCTGATTTGCCTCATGTCCTCGCGCAGAGCACCGCGCTTCCCGCATCCACACCCTCCCCCAACACCTGACCACCCTCAATTATGCGGTCACCATCGATGGTGCGGCTCTACCTCCCCTCCCCGCTCAAGACCTCCTCCACCTCTGCGCGCCCCCGTATGGCCACGGTGACGCTCCAGATGCTTCTACTTCGTCCTCCCCGCAGATCCAAAAGCCACATCCGCCTCCGAAAGCTCCCCACCTCCACCATCCCAACATCCGGTCCACGGCGTGCCTCTTCGTGGCACGCCAACGAACGTGGCGTCGTGGCCCCCACCTCCTAGTTCTCCCGGTGGGCTACCGCCGTTCATGGCCCTGCCTGCCAGCCAAGGACGCTTTGCCGATGGTCCTCGTCGGCGCCCTCAACGCCAAGATGCTTGTCGGCTTCGGTCTGCCGGTAGGAATAGCTTGGATCTGGGGCCGACCATTCTAGCACTGCCCGACGCAATTGGCAGCTGAGCTGGATTGGGAGAAATTGATGGTCGGTTAGCTGTTGCTGGCCGAGACAGCGGCGAAACTTCGTGCCATTTTCCATCCTGATGGCACTTTATTGATCCCGATCTGGCGGAGTTTAGGTGTACTCTGGGAGAAATCCCTGCTCGGATCTTGTATTTGAGCGACCACGGGGTCGCTCCCCTGTGTCATAACCTCCCTGGAGGTGTGGTCTAGAGTGCACCATTACTCGTCTTGCCTCCGCTTGTACGACGACGACTGCTCCCCTTGCCCACTTCTCTTTGTGGTGCCTCGACGTCGACTCCATGTTGATGTGCTTGCGCAGTTCCCTCCAATGGCGACTGTTGTGTTCCGGCGAGCTTCATGCTCTTGTAATCTTTGTTGAAAGTTGGCGCAAGGTGCCTCTCCAACTTGCTAATCATTCTGATTTCCCGTGGCAGAGCTCCCAGTCAAGGTTCATGTTCGCCGACGCTCTCTCGGCTTGCATTACTCCAATTCTTGCCCTTTGTGGCGGAGCTTGCGGCCATGCTATGGCACTCACTGATTGTGGATGCTCATGTATCGCGACGTGTGGATAACGCACGCGAGTGCTCTCGGCAACTCGCAAAGTCTTGGTATTCTGTTACCCTAGACGACACCCCACATCCCGTGTCTTTTGGTGATATCTGTTGGCTGGGTTGTGCCTAGTCATGGACTCCCATTTTTCTCTCTCGTCTTTCTTTTTTCCCTTCTTACTTGTATGGTTGTCAACCCGTTTTCTGTCATAAATGGGGTCAACTTGTTCAAAAAAATTATCCGGTTTTCCTTATAAGCTAGATCACTCTCTTGGCATAATGGACACTTTGAGTAATATATTCAGATGGTACCCTCGCGCGCGCGCGTTTTGATTTCTCAAAAAAAAATTAGTAAACGTGTAATCTAAATAAACAGCATCAATCACTTTGTAACTGCATTGTTGCATGCCTCAAAGGGTGTAGGGAAGAAAAGGAAGGAACAAGGCATTTTGTGCGTCTCAATTTTAGCCCCGGTCCACAAAACACCCTTTTCAACTCTAAACCATTCACATCACATCCTCAACTATCAAAATGGGTGCAAATCATCATCCTTAATAAACTTGGTTTGGCTTAGGATGTGTGTATACTCTTTTGTGGCATATCTTTTCACTGAACAACAAATACTACTATAGCAATTAGCTAAGTTTTTCTTTAGCAACAGGGGTCTCCTCCGATTTCCATTAGCAGAAACCATGAGCAGTGTAACGCCCCGGATCCGATGCGCCAGGTGTCTGCCAGTTATTCGCCGTAGTTGCCATGTCACTTGCTTGCGTGTTGCATATTGCCATGTCATCATGTGCATTTCATTTTGCATACGTGTTCGTCTCATGCATCCGAGCATTTTCCCCGTTGTCCGTTTTGCAATCCGGCACTCCTATGTTCCCCGGCGCCCCCTTTTGCCTCTTTTCGTGTGCGGGTGTTAAACGTTCTTGGAATGGACCGAGTCTTGCCAAGCGGCCTTGGTATAGCACCGGTAGACCGCCTTTCAAGTTTCGTGCCATTTGGAGGTCGTTTGATACTCCAACGGTTAACCGGGTAACCGAAAAAGCCTCTTTTGTCTTGCAGCCCAACACCCCTCCAAAGTGGCCCAAAACCCATCCTACTCCCCTCCATGCTCTCGGTCGTTCGATCACGATCGTGTGGGCGAAAACCGCTCCTCATTTGGACTCTCCTAGCTCCCAGAATCTATAAATAGGTGCCCTCCCCCGAAATTCGTGGATGATTTCCCCCGAAACCCTAGCCCCGCTCCTCTCGCCCGCCGAACATGTCCGATCTGAACCCGGACGCGTCTGCTCCGCCGCCCTCCACCAACTAGGAAGTGCCACGTGGCCCGCGCCGCCGGCCCGCAACGGGCCCGCCCAGGCCCGAGCGCCCGAGCAGCTCGTCCCCGCCGCCGCC
>NC_041387.1:409002202-409008899 GCF_002162155.2 Triticum dicoccoides
CCCTCCGTCCCCGTGCCCTGTCGGGGAGCTCCACGCTGCCCGGCCCCGTCTCCGGGGCGCCGTCCCGTCCCCGGCCGTCTTCCTCAACTCCGGCCTGATCTACCCCCGGGTGGATGAGATCCACCGGGAGCCGATCCAAACACGCCTCCCCGCCCTGGATCTCCTCGTCCCGCTTCGTCCCATCCAGTTTTTCGGAGGTTGATTTTTGTCCAAGTCCCTGAGATCCTTACATTCTGATGCCATGTTCGACCTGCCATAATTTGTTGCATACTGCTTCGTTTTGCGTGCATAATATATCAAAATGTTCGTTGTGAGATGCTCTACATTTCATTTCATTGTGTCATGCTTGTTTAAGTTCATCTTGATGCCTGAATCATCGTTGCAAGAGTGCTATAAGATGTTAATCTGCTGAAACTGTTATAACTTGGTGATTTGTCATTTTCGTTGCATTTTGTGTGTGCATCCTATGAGCATGAGCTCTACATGTGTTTTGTACTACATCATGCCATCTTTACAGGGGTGCCATCCATCTATTTTTGTGAGTCTTGTACTGAGTACATCAAGCTTGTTAAGTGGGATACTTGTTGCTGTTTTGCTAGGCTGAATATGTTATTTTGTGATGCTATGTAAACCTGCTGCTACAAGTCATTCTATGCATAATCTGAAGATGTTCACTAAGAATGTTTTGTTATACATGTCATGCTCTATACATTCATGCCCCTGGTTGTATTTATAGCTTCCTGTAGATTGTTGTTATCATGCTCTAAAGTTGCTAAATAATGTTGCTGTCAGCATGTTAACATTAAGTTCAGTTTTGCCATTTGATTTGCTAGTGATCCATGCACCCTATAAACTTGCTCTTGCCATGCTTAGCTTCATAAATATATCTTCTTACTGTTGGTTGCCTTGCCATGCCATGTATTGCTCTGTGGTGAGTGGTACAAGCTCACCAACATGCCTACTTATCGTTGTTCTTGTCATGTTTGAATCTGTCATATAACTTGCCATGTTTACATGGGTGCCATCATATCTTCTGATCCTTTTTGGATCATGGTCAGTAAGGGACTTTTGTTATATGCATTTAGTAGTATCATGCCATGCCTTTGTTTGCCATGATAAGTTCCTGTAACATATTGTTTGATAGCTCTAAACATTGCAACCTGATGTTATTTTTGCTAAGTCTGAAACTGTTATTATTTGCAATCTTGCTGTGTGTTTTGGAGCATGTTCTAGTGATTTCTGGAGATAGCTCAGTGTTCATGTTTTGTTATGCTTTACCTGTAAATCATGTCCATGCCTTTTGTTCTCATATTGGGGTGTTGTAGCATATTGTTTTGATGCTTGCAAGATGCCTAGTTGCTGTTATAGACAGATTGTTGTTATGACTTGTATAGAGTATGTGTTGAACCGTTGCTCCGTTTTAAGTGTGCTCTATAGGAAACTTGCTTAGAATTGCATGTAGCTTCATATTATCATGTTGCATCCTTGTTTTGAGGTGTTTGCTTGATGTTTGTATGCATTTTGCATCAATGCCATGTTTAACTTGTTTTGCTTATATCTTCTAGGTCGTAGCTCCGAACTAAATGAACTTTATATATAACTTGACTAGAATTTTGTGTAGATCCTCTTGGTGCATCTTAACTTGCTGTTTAACAACTTGAACATAAGGTTTATTCAGATCTGGACCAATTTCGAAATTTGCATATGAGGACTTACCGGATTTGTTATATGTTGTTTCCGACCTCATTTAAACTTGCTTTGATGTGTTGCTCTTGTTTGCATCATCTCTTGTCATGAGTAGCTTCATTTAGTCTTGTCATGCATCATGCTTGTTGTGCATCATGTCTTGTCTATGTGTGGTGTGTTTACCATGTTGTGTGCTTCTTCTCGATAGTTCCCGTTTTGTTGCGATCGTGAAGATTCGTTCGTCTACGCTTGGTTCGTCTTCATGCCTTCGTCTTCTTCATGGACTCGTTCTTCTTCCTTGCGGGATTTCAGGCAAGATGACCGCTACCCTGGATCTCACTACTATCATTGCTATGCTAGTTGCTTCGTTCTATCGCTATGTTGCGCTACCTATCATTTACTCTTCAAGCTCCCAAATTGCCATGTCAGCCTCTAACCTTTGACACCCTTCCTAGCAAACCATTGTTTGGCTATGTTACCGCTTTGCTCAGCCCCACTTATAGGGTTGCTAGTTGCAGGTGAAGTTGAAGATTGCTCCATGGTGGACAGGATTATGTTGGGATATCACAATATCTCTTATTTAATTAATGCATCTATATACTTGGTAAAGGGTGGAAGACTCGGCCTTATGCCTAGTGTTTTGTTCCACTCTTGCCGCCCTAGTTTCCGTCATACCGGTGTTATGTTCCCGGATTTTGCGTTCCTTACGCGGTTGGGTGATTTATGGGACCCCCTTGACAGTTCGCTTTGAATAAAACTCCTCTAGCAAGGCCCAACCTTGGTTTTACCATTTGCCTCACCTAACCCTTTTTCCCTTGGGCTTCCGGAGCCCGAGGGTCATCTTTATTTACCCCCCCCCTCCTCGGGCCAGTGCTCCTCCGAGTGTTGGTCCAAACTAGAGCACCGTGCGGGACCATTCCTTGTCAACTTGGATTACGTCGGTACCTGTACGCTTAGCTTATCCGATGTGCCCTGAGAACGAGAGATGTGCAGCTCCTATCTGGATTTATCGGCACATCCGGGCGGTCTTGCTGGTCTTGTTTTGCCATTGTCGAAATGTCTTGTAAACCGGGATTCCGAGTCTGATCGGGTCTTCCTGGGAGAAGGTATATCCTTCGTTGATCGCGAGAGCTTATCATGGGCTAAGTTGGGACACCCCTGCAGGGTTTAAACTTTCGAAAGCCGTGCCCGCGGTTATGGGCAGATGGGAATTTGTTAATGTCCGGTTGTAGATAACTTGACACCAGATCCGGATTAAAACGCATCAACCGCGTGTGTAGCTGTGATGGTCTCTTTTCGGCGGAGTCCGGAAAGTGAACACGGTTTTGGGTTATGTTTGACGTAAGTAGGAGTTCAGGATCACTTCTTGATCATGCTAGCTTCACAACCGTTTCGTTGTTTCTCTTCTCGCTCTCATTTGCGTATGTTAGCCACCATATATGCTTAGTCGCTGCTGCAACCTCACCACTTTACCCCCCTTCCTTTCCCATTAAGCTTTGCTAGTCTTGATACCCATGATAATGGGATTGCTGAGTCCTCATGGCTCACAGATTACTACAACAACAGTTGCAGGTACAGGTTATGCGATGATCCTGACGCGAGAGCGATGTTACTTGTTTTGGAGTTCTTCTTCTGCTTCTTCTTCAATAAGGGGATAGGTTCCAGGTCGGCAGCCTGGGCTAGCAGGGTGGATATTGTTCGAGTTTCTGTTTGTGTTTCATCCGTAGTCGGATGTTGATCTCTTATATGATGTTGATGTATTCTTGGGCGTTTGTGCCTTATATATGTATCCCCAACTATTATGTAATGGTTTTATGTAATGATATCCACCTTGCAAAAGCATCTTCAAGATGCGCTTCTATCCTTGGTGGGACCTTCGTGTTCCTTTAGGATAGGGTCGCATCTTGGGCGTGACAAGTTGGTATCAGAGCCTCGACCGACCCTAGGAGCCCCCTTGATTGATCGTGTAGTTTGGCCGTTGTTGGGTCTAGAAGAAAACTGTTTTCTGAGTCTAGTTATATCGGAGAGTAGGAATTCTTTTTACTCCCCAGCCCCTTCATCGCTCTGGTAAGGAATCTTGACGTAGGTGTTTTGAATTACTCCTCTTCCCTTTTAAATTTTTCTTCAGGATCACGCGGTTAGTTTTCGTTCGTTGGTTCTCATCTCTTTTTATCCGGTGCATTTCTCGTCAAGTTGACTCGAGCCTCTTCGTCTTTGCCAAGTTCAATCCTCAGTTCGCTCTCAACGAAGTTGTTTCCCCATCCTCATTTGTTTTCTTTTCCCACCCGCCCACCCTTCTTCTTCTCGAAACTGGAGTCCGTAATCGAGTATCCATCCTACTCGTGTGAAGCCTTTGTTTTCTTTCAACCGGTGTTTTCTCTTCAAGTTATTAGTCGGTCCTCCCTTCCAGGTGCCTTTGTTTTCCCGCCCTCCCACCCCTTTTTTCTTCCCGGAGTCTGAGTCTCTTTCAACCATCAATTTCATTCGTGTGGAGCCTCTTCAGTCTTTCGTCAATTGTTTCAACCGGTGAATTCTCTTTTGTTTGGCATTCTTCATCTCTTTTCCGGTGGATTCAATTCCAATTTTCGGTAGTGATTATATTCTTTTCCTCGGCTCAAGTGTTTTCCCTGCTCGTTCGCCTCTTGCCAGTTTGTCCTTCCGGAGTGCTCAAGACATATCAAGAGATTCGTCTGTGTTCCAATTAATTCGAGGTTGTCACCTCATTCAAATATTTCGATTGTTCCGGTGCATCATCTATCTTTTCAACAATCATTTTCAACGGTGTTAGCTCTTCAGTGGGCCCTAACCCACAGGTCTTTTTCCAGGATCTTACCTGACTCTTCTAATTCCCCCGGAGTTATTCTCAATTCTTTTCAAGTGTGACGTAAGTATGAATTTCATCAGTCAGATGCCTTTCCAAGATCTCGTTCAAATTCTTTTCATGGTTGCCTCAACCTCTTCGTTTTCATTCTACCGGAGTATCTCAGTAATTTTGGTGGTGTTTCTCGTCGTCATTTGAAGACCGAAGAAGAGTTTTTCCTCTAAATCTTGTCAGTTCTCTCGAAGATTCGTGGTTCTAGCTTCATATCATCCTCTTGAATTATTTCAGTTTGTTAGATATTCTTTCTTACCCATCCGGAGTATTTCAGGAGTTGTTTTCCATTTCTTTTCACCGGAGGCCATCGTTCCAGAAGAATTCTTCGTCCTCACATTTCAGCTACCGTTATCCAATTATCCCGGTGCTTCGTTCAAGTATACTTTAATCAGCTCGTTATCTCTTCGTTCTGATGCATCTAAATTCCCTCTAGCATATTGTTCTTCCAATCCTTCCCGGTGATTCATTCTCTTTCATCGGTCATTTTCGAATTCTTACGGTGGTTCGTTCAAAATTCTTTTCCTTGATTATCATTTTAATCTATTCGTTTTTTTCAATCCTACCGGTGGTTCATGAAGACTTTCTCAAATTTTTGCGCTATATCCCCCTTTAATCCTTTTCAACGCGGATAAGTTGTATGCAATCCACTGCTTCTCATCAATTTAATTGATGGAGGATACGCATAACATAATTCTTATTCTTGTTTTATCCAAGTGTGTAATTCTTTTCTACCGGAGTTTGTTCGTGTTACCAATTTCTCAGTTATGTGTTGTTCATCCTTATTTCCGGAGTTCCAAGTTTCCTCGGTGATCTCGTCTCGAACCTCCACCTGAATCGTCGCAAGGCTTAATCTTATTATTTCTTCCTTCATTCTATCTCATCATCCTTTTTTGTTACCGAAGTTCTTCACGGTGGATCGTCAAAATTTAATTCATTCTCCAAAGAGTTCATCAAGATTCTTGTTGGTGGAGCTCAAGTATCTTTTCTTCTCACATCTCGAAGTGTAATTAATTCTCCGTATTCTTTTGAAGTGGAGTTTTGCATTTCTTCGTTCTTCTCAGCTATCTAATCATTTCCGTTTGTGGCCGGTTATCACCTCATAACCTTGAGATGTTACCTATAAGACCACAACAAGCTTATTCTTTCGTTCTTGATTTTCTCAACAACTCCATTCAACCCTTCCTTCTAAGTTCTTTTCATTCAACTCTTTCAAATCTTTCCGGAGGTTTTGTGTCATGTCTTCATCAAGTATCATTCCATCCTCTCAAGCTTGTGTCCTATTCCTTCCATTTTCAGCCGGAGTGCTGCCTAAATTCTTCCGTTCTTATTCGTTTCTTATCTTGTTCTAACCGGAGTGGTTTCATAGTCTATCTGATTCCGTGAGCTTTCGATTCTCGTCATTCTCGTCGTTCCTCTCTTCTTCTTGAGTGCTCTCGATTCTTTGCTTCTTCTCTTGAGTTCTTGCTTCACCTCATCCCTTTTCCTCTTCCGTCTCGGTCCTAAGATCTCGGGACGAGATCTCTTGTTAGTGGAGGAGTGTTGTAACGCCCCGGATCCGATGCGTCAGGTGTCTGCCAGTTTTTCGCCGTAGTTGCCATGTCACTTGCTTGCGTGTTGCATATTGCCATGTCATCATGTGCATTTCATTTTGCATACGTGTTCGTCTCATGCATCCGAGCATTTTCCCCGTTGTCCGTTTTGCAATCCGGCACTCCTATGTTCCCCGGCGCCCCCTTTTGCCTCTTTTCGTGTGCGGGTGTTAAACGTTCTCGGAATGGACCGAGTCGTGCCAAGCGGCCTTGGTATAGCACCGGTAGACCGCCTGTCAAGTTTCGTGCCATTTGGAGGTCGTTTGGTACTCCAACGGTTAATTAGGTAACCGAAAAGGCCTCTTTTGTCTTGCAGCCCAACACCCCTCCAAAGTGGCCCAAAACCCATCCTACTCCCCTCCATGCTCTCGGTCGTTCGATCACGATCGTGTGGGCGAAAATCGCTCCTCATTTGGACTCTCCTAACTCCCAGAATCTATAAGTAGGTGCCCCTCGAAATTCGCGGATGATTTTCCCCGAAACCCTAGCCCCGCTCCTCTCGCCCGCCGGACATGTCCGATCTGGACCCGGACGCGTCCGCTCCGCC
>NC_041387.1:409009414-409066882 GCF_002162155.2 Triticum dicoccoides
CCTCCGCCCCGCTGCCGGCGTGCGCCGCCGCCGCCCGCGCGCTGCTCCGCCGGATTGGCCCTGCCTCGCCGCCGACCACCGTCCTCCGCCGCCGCCCGTTCCGCGCGCCGCCGGCCGGAGGGCCCCGGCGCCCGCATCGACCCCGACCCCCGCCGCCTCAGCCTCGCCAACTCCGGCGCCTCGCCGGCGCGCCGCCTCGCCGCCCCTCCGTCCCCGTGCCCTGCCGGGCCCGCTCCATGCTGCCCGCGCCGCCCGGCGCCGTCCCCGGCGAGCAGCCCCCTCGCCGGCGCCGGCCCGTCCCCGGCCGTCTTCCTCAACTCCGGCCGGATCTACCCCCGGGTGGATGAGATCCACCGGCAGCCGATCCAAACACGCCTCCCCGCCCTGGATCTCCTCGTCCCGCTTCGTCCCGTCCAGTTTTTCGAAGGTTGATTTTTGTCTAAGTCCCTGAGATCCTTACATTCTGATGCCATGTTCGACCTGCCATAACTTGTCGCATACTGCTCCGTTTTGCGTGCATAATATATCAAAATGTTCGTTGTGAGATGCTCTACATTTCATTTCATTGTGTCATGCATGTTTGAGTTCATCTTGATGCCTGAATCATCGTTGCAAGAGTGTTATAAGATGTTAATCTGCTGAAACTGTTATAACTTGGTGATTTGTCATTTTCGTTGCATTTTGTGTGTGCATCCTATGAGCATGAGCTCTACATGTGTTTTGTACTACATCATGCCATCTTTACAGGGGTGTCATCTATCTATTTTTGTGAGTCTTGTACTGAGTGCATCAAGCTTGTTAAGTGGGGTACTTGTTGCTGTTTTGCTAGGCTGAATCTGTTATTTTGTGATGCTATGTAAACCTGCTGCTACAAGTCATTCTATGCATAATCTGGAGATGTTCACTAAGGATGTTTTGTTATACATGTCATGCTCTATACATTCATGCCCCTGGTTGTATTTATAGCTTCCTGTAGATTGTTGTTATCATGCTCCAAAGTTGCTAAATAATGTTGCTGTCAGCCTGTTAACATTAAGTTCAGTTTTGCCATGTGATTTGCTAGTGATCCATGCACCCTATGAACTTGCTTTTGCCATGCTTAGCTTCATAAATATGTCTTCTTACTGTTGGTTGCCTTGCCATGCCATGTATTGCTCTATGGTGAGTGATACAATCTCACCAACATGCCTACTTATCGTTGTTCCTGTCATGTTTGAATCTGTCATACAACTTGCCATGTTTACATGGGTGCCATCATATCTTCTAATCCTTTTTGGATCATGGTCAGTAAGGGACTTTTGTTATATGCATTTAATAGTATCATGCCATGCCTTTATTTGCCATGATAAGTTCCTGTAACATGTTGTTTGATAGCTCTAAACATTGCAACCAGATGTTATTTCTGCTAAGTCTGAAACTGTTATTATTTGCAATCTTGCCATGTATTTTGGAGCATGTTCTAGTGATTTCTGGAAATAGCTCAGTGTTCATGTTTTGTTATGCTTTACCTGTAAATCATGTCCATGCCTTTTGTTCTCATGTTGGGGTGCTGTAGCATATTGTTTTGATGCTTGCAAGATGCCTAGTTGCTGTTATAGACAGATTGTTGTTATGACTTATATAGAGTGTATGTTGAACCGTTGCTCCGTTTTAAGTGTGCTCTATAGGAAACTTGCTTAGAATTGCATGTAGCTTCATATTATCATGTTGCATCCTTGTTTTGAGGTGTTTGCTTGATGTTTGTATGCATTTTGCATCAATGCCATGTTTAACTTGTTTTGTTCATATCTTCAGCTCCGAACTAAATGAACTTTATATGTAACTTGACTAGAATTTCGTGTAGATCCTCTTGGTGCATCTTAACTTGTTGTTTAACAACTTGAACATAAGGTTTATTCAGATCTGGACCAATTTCGAAATTTGCATATGAGGACTTACCGGATTTGTTATATGTTGTTTCCGACCTCATTTAAACTTGCTTTGATGTGTTGCTCTTGTTTGCATCATCTCTTGCCATGAGTAGCTTCATGTAGTCTTGTCATGCATCATGCTTGTTGTGCATCATGTCTTGTCTATGTGTGGTGTGTTTACCATGTTGTGTGCTTCTTCTCGATAGTTCCCGTTTCGTTGCGATCGTGAGAATTCGTTCGTCTACGCTTGGTTCGTCTTCATGGCTTCGTCTTCTTCATGGACTCGTTCTTCTTCCTTGCGGGATTTCAGGCAAGATGACCGCTACCCTGGATCTCACTACTATCATTGCTATGTTAGTTGCTTCGTTCTATCGCTATGTTGCGCTACTTATCATTTACTCTTCAAGCCTCCCAAATTGCCATGTCAACCTCTAACCTTTGACACCCTTCCTAGCAAACCATTGTTTGGCTATATTACCGCTTTGCTCAGCCCCACTTATAGTGTTGCTAGTTGCAGGTGAAGTTGAAGATTGCTCCATGGTGAACAGGATTATGTTGGGATATCACAATATCTCTTATTTAATTAATGCATCTATATACTTGGTAAAGGGTGGAAGACTCGGCCTTATGCCTGGTGTTTTGTTCCACTCTTGCCGTCCTAGTTTCCGTCATACCGGTGTTATGTTCCCGGATTTTGCGTTCCTTACGCGGTTGGGTGATTTATGGGACCCCCTTGACAGTTCGCTTTGAATAAAACTCCTCCAGCAAGGCCCAACCTTGGTTTTACCATTTGCCTCACCTAACCCTTTTTCCCTTGGGTTTCCGGAGCCCGAGGGTCATCTTTATTTACCCCCCCCCCCGGGCCAGTGCTCCTCCGAGTGTTGGTCCAAACTAGAGCACCGTGCGGGACCCTTCCTTGGCAACTTGGATTACGTCGGTACCTGTACGCTTAGCTTATCCGGTGTGCCCTGAGAACGAGATATGTGCAGCTCCTATCTGGATTTGTCGGCACATCCGGGCGGTCTTGCTGGTCTTGTTTTGCCATTGTCGAAATGTCTTGTAAACCGGGATTCCGAGTCTGATCGGGTCTTCCTGGGAGAAGGTATATCCTTCGTTGATCGCGAGAGCTTATCATGGGCTAAGTTGGGACACCCCTGCAGGGTTTAAACTTTCGAAAGCCGTGCCCGCGATTATGGGCAGATGGGAATTTGTTAATGTCCGGTTGTAGATAACTTGACACCAGATCCGAATTAAAACGCATCAACGCGTGTGTAGCCGTGATGGTCTCTTTTCGGCGGAGTCCGGGAAGTGAACACGGTTTTGGGTTATGTTTGACGTAAGTAGGAGTTCAGGATCACTTCTTGATCATTGCTAGCTTCACAACCGTTTCGTTGTTTCTCTTCTCGCTCTCATTTGCGTATGTTAGCCACCATATATACTTAGTCGCTGCTGCAACCTCACCACTTTACCCCCCTTCCTTTCCCATTAAGCTTTGCTAGTCTTGATACCCATGGTAATGGGATTGCTGAGTCCTCGTGGCTCACAGATTACTACAACAACAGTTGCAGGTACAGGTTATGCGATGATCCTGACGCGAGAGCGATGTTACTTGTTTTGGAGTTCTTCTTCTGCTTCTTCTTCAATCAGGGGATAGGTTCCAGGTCGGCAGCCTGGTATAGCAAGGTAGATATTGTTCGAGTTTCTGTTTGTGTTCCATCCGTAGTCGGATGTTGATCTCTTATATGATGTTGATGTATTCTTGGGCGTTTGTGCCTTATGTATGTATCCCCAACTATTATGTCATGGTTTGATGTAATGATATCCACCTTGCAAAAGCGTCTTCAAGATGCGCTTCTATCCTTGATGGGACCTTCGTGTTCCTTTAGGATAGGGTCACATATTGGATGTAACAATACAAAGTCTCCTTACATCACCTGATAAACTAGATAGATCATAACGCTAGAACAAACAGCTCTAGCTAAGAGACCAGCTACCAAAAGGAGCTACCTCCAGCACCACAACCACAAACTCAATTACTCCCTCCGTTCCTAAATATAAGTCTTCTTATAGATTCCAATATGAACTACATACGGAGCAAAATGAGTGAATCTACACTCTAAACTATGTCTATATGACTATATACATCCGTATGTAGTTCATACTGGAATCTCTAAAAATACTTATATTTAGGAAAGGAGGGAGTACAATGTTCTTAAGCCCCGAAATTAGCTAAGTACCACATTAGTTTATATGTTTATCCAGGGTGGTAAATTTGACCATGCAGACCACCTCTTTCAGACCATTGAAAGCAAATATAGGAACTGCCTATCAAATACAAGTGACGTCAAGGAGCTTACACCTGAATTCTTGTAAATGGAGTTTCTTGTAAATTTAAATTGATAGCACTTTGGGGTAAAGAGGGACGGTGAACTGTTAGGCATGTTGGTCTCCCTCCATGGGCAAAGGTAATGATTGATAATTTCTACATTCTTTTATATTAACTTTCTGCAAATCTGCTAATATAACCAATCTAAATATTTGGAAGAGTTACCAAACTAAATATTTGAAGTGTTATTATTGGTCAGAAGAAAAAAAATTGGGCCCGGGCTTTGTTTCAATCCTGGCTCTGCCACTGGCAGGACACACTCAGATGTGTATGCCATTTAAGACCACATGGCCTGAATATGCTGTTTACTTCAAATTGTCTTGTTATCGATAGGATACCCCCTGAATCTAAACTTCCATGTACACGCCACATTAGGCATCTCAAGACTAATGTGAACTTCCCACTCATGCAAATTGTTCTGCTATTGATTAGGATATCATCTCAACGTGAAATTCCATGTAGGCGTTACATTAGGCAGAACCAGGGGGAGAGGGGGAGGGGTAGTGGTAAGAGTT
This sequence comes from Triticum dicoccoides, assembly GCF_002162155.2. NCBI lineage: Eukaryota > Viridiplantae > Streptophyta > Magnoliopsida > Poales > Poaceae > Triticum > Triticum dicoccoides. The sequence continues at coordinate 409,014,226 of NC_041387.1, forward strand.
TAAGTGTTCAGGTACAGACAAGCACAAAGAACCTAAAAATCATCAATGCTACAGAAGCATGTTCAAATGAAGACCACACTTAAGAGGTCCAATTCACTACATTGGATAGCATATATCACAAATAACACCTGGCGACAGGCAAGAGTACCAAAAGCCTATAAAGTGAATCACAGCTATTGAATTTCAGTACTTACTAAGTCCAACAGCAAAAATAATCCTACATAAAACATATGCATGATATATTTCTGCATACAACAGCTTTATGAATCATGGTCCGTGATAAAAAAATCGCATATTCCCATTCATGCAACCCAAGAACTGTAGACTGGAAGCCATTTCGGTGTCGATAACATATCTAAAGTTCTGAACCACTAATTTCCTACATCGATATGCACATAACTTGACAATCAACATCACTGCAACCCCATATAGGACCCATTTGCCCCAAACAGCAACATAATCATCTGTTTAACTCTCAATTAGGGCGAGAGTACTAGAGAAAAAGCAATAGCAAGCTAGATGTATTCGCAAAAGAAACAGAAACACGAGCAGACTCGTCGGGGGTGGAAGCAGTACCTTCATGGAGAGGATGACGTGGTCCTGGCGGAGCAGTTCAGCGAGGACGGCGAGGAGGTCGGTGCGGAGGAGCCGAGACACATGCAATTTCATGTACTCCACCAGCCTCTGGTGGCCTCCGGCAGGGGGTAGCGCCGCGAGCCGCTTGAGCTGCGCGACCGCCATGAGGCCTTCCTTCCCCATCTCCTTCTTCCGCCGCCATATCGAAAGGCTTGGGCTCGATGCCGCCGCAGTAGCGCACAACCTCTGGTGGAGTTCACCCGCGACGGCGGCTGCCGGTTGTAGGGTTTGGTGGAGGCGACGGTGGTGGCGGCGTGGGAGGAGACGGGAAAGCATTTGGGTGGGACTGTCAGGCCAGCACCTTCAGTTACAAGTGTTCGGGGTCTTCAGTTAACGGACGGCTACGATCCAAGTCATCGCCATCGATCCAACGGCTCGCGAGGCTCGCCGTATCACTGTACCGTTATCACGGTAACTGTAGCGTTTCTATCATGTTACTGTAGCTGTCATCCATTGCCGGCTCAGCTATAAAGCTAGTGGCCTCGTCTGTAAGAGGCATGCCATTATTCTGAGAATTCTCTCTATGATGCAATCATATATCTTACAATAATACAAACCCTAGTTTGCAGCTACTTTCCCCTTTCCTCCTCACGAGATCCACTAGGTTCTACATCGATTCCACCCTCGAGTTCCTTTAGGGCGTGACAACTGGTATCATGAGCGTAGGTTTTCCTCGGCGGCGCGACAGATCGAAGCTGCGACGGTGATTCCCCACCCTTCCCTCCCTTTTTCGTCGGTGGCAGCGGTGTTGACGACGTTGGTGGCGGAGTAGGCGGCGCTGGTAGCGGTAGACCCATTCGACGGCAGCTCGCCGAGCTCGACTGGTTGTTTGAGCACATCGCTCACTCAGTAAAATCCCAGGTCGTGCGGCGTGTGGTGCTGTTCCGGTGGCGATCTCGAGCGGCGGCGGCAGGGTTAAGCGTTCAGATCCGGTTCTCAGCAAGTCCTTGAGGTAAAATTCCTTTCTGAATGACTTCACCAAGATGGGGTGCGGGAAGGCCAGTCTCGACGAATCGGAGGTAGCTGAACTCCTGGCCATGAAAGGCAAATTTCTGCAACACCGTGACGAGATCACCGAGTTACGGGGCGAAGTCGATGACCTGCACAAGGATGTGCACGGCATCAGCCTCAAATAGGATACCATGGTCTCTGTAATGGACGGAGTCCAAAAGGCAGTCTCATCTCTGAATACACAGCTCGTAGCTTGGCAGATGTGCTCAAGTCCATGACAATTGCAGATGCGTCAACATCGACACAACCGGGCCAACCAGTTACTAAACAGCAGCTAGCAAGCAAAGAAACAAATGTACCTGAGGACAGGCCACTAATGGAAGAGCCGCGGAAACGACTGGCACTCGAGCAGGCCAGGACCCATCATGTTGCTTCCCAGATCCCTCCTAATCTTGCATCCAAGTTCCTAGGCCATCTATTCCTCCTGGTTATGGCACGGGTACTGTTTTGGATGCTCCTTCCGGGAATGCCACACCTACAGCGGCCTACAAAACTGCTCGCACACCCAGCTTCCACAATTTTCAACCCCCTGCAGTGCGCCAAAGTTGGGAGGATTTTCAGAAACAATATGAATAGGAAATGCGAACTCAATTCCTCAATATCATTACCAAGGGCCCTCACATGGATTTTTCGCGCTTCGATGGTGAAAACCCATCAGGTTGGATCCGCTAGTGTGACAAATACTTCCAGATGGCATGTGCACCAGCAGAGTACAAGGTCAGTCTTGCCCAACTGTATATCATGGGAAGAGTGGATGTTTGGCTGCGTCGCTCGGGCATATTAAAAAAACAACTCACCCGGGCACAAATTTGTGAGGAAATCTCTCCGCCGGTTCTCATCCGCAAGTTCATATGACCTTACTAAAAAATTCACCAACCTGAAACAAAACACTCTCATAGTGTCTGAGTACACAGATCAATTTGAAGAACAGATGGCAAAAGTGCAAGCTAAAAACCAATAATGGATGATAGTTGGTTTAACAGGTGCTATGTTAATGGCCTTCGCTCTCATATCAAGTTTCAAGTACAGCTGTTGAGGCCTTCATCCCTAACTGATGCCTACTGGTTGGCAGTGGATTTAGAAAAAGGAATACCTAAGAAGAAATCCTATAGCACATACTCAGGCACTGGCAAGAACTCTGGGAGCTATCAGAAAACATACACTACTCCACCTGACAAAGCAACTGAGCCCAAACCAACAATTATAAATCAAAGGGCAAGAGAACCTGGCAAATGTTGGAGATGTGGAGATGTGTGGTTTCATGGACGCAAATGTAAACTAGCACCTATACTAAATGTACTCACTGGTGAAGAACCTACAGAGAAACAGAAAGAACAGGAAGTTTTAGAAGAACCAGAACTGGAGGAACAGCCAGTGACTGAAGAACATCGCATGACAATATCTGCACAAGCTATGCATTCTGATAATGTCAACACTATCTCCATCTTGGTACAAATTGGGGGGAAACAAGGAATTGCTTTAGTGGACTCAGGCAGCAACTCCACCTTTATCAGTCTTCAATTTGCATTGACTACTACTTGCACAATACTGAAAGACACCTCAAAAGCAGTCATGATATGGTACTGGGCAGTGATTGGATGGCCAGGCACAACCCTGTTTCCTTTCACTACAATCCAAGGCAGATTACAGTCATAAAGGATAAACAAACTCTTGTCACTATCAGGGCTTGTGACACCTTAGCAGATGCCACTCCCATTGAAGCTATTGAAGTGGATAAGCTCATGTCAACAGGAGCCCCTGGCTATGTGTTGCAACTAATCAGAGATACCACACTGAAAAAACCTGACAACAACTCTGTTCCTCCACATGTTCAAGAGATTGTACAACAGTCTCCTGAGGTTTTTCAAGAACCAAAGGGCTTACCTCCAAAGAGATCACATGATCATAAAATCCCATTGAAGGAGCAAGCAAAACCACCTAATTCCAGACCTTACAGAGTGCCCCATATGCAAAAAAATGAGCTAGAAAGGCAAATTGATGGTATGCTCAGAGATAAGATTATACGAGCTAGTGAAAGTCCCTACTCCTCCCGAGCAATCCTGGTAATGAAGAAAGATGGCACTTGGAGAATGTGCATTGATTATAGAAAACTGAATGCTGCCATTGTCAAAAATAAATTCCCAATACATCTCATTGAAGATTTACTTGATGAACTGCATGGAGCAACATACTTCACCAAGTTGGACCTCAGGTATGGCTATCACCAAGTCAGAATGGATGAAGGAGACATACCCAAAACAGCTTTCAGAACTTACTTTGGTCACTATGAGTTCTTGGTAATGCCCTTTGGCCTTGCTAATGCACCTGGAACATTTCAAGCACTCATGAACAACATCTTTGGACCTTATCTCAGAAAGTTTGTGTTGGTTTTCTTTGATGACGTCTTAATCTTCAGTAAATCACTGTCTGAACACCTAGCTCATCTGCAAATAGTGTTGCAGCTGTTGGGGAACGCTGCAGAAAATTAAAAAATTTCCTACGGTTTCACCAAGATCCATCTATGAGTTCATCTAAGCAACGAGTCATGGGAGAGAGATTGCATCTACATACCACTCTGTAGATCGCGTGCGTAAGTGTTCAAGAGAACGGTGATGATGGAGTCGTACTCGTCGTGCTTCAAATCACCGATGACCAAGTGCCGAACGGACAGCACCTCCGCATTCAACACACGTACGGAGCGGATGACGTCTCCTCCTTCTTGATCCAGCAAGGGGGAAGGAGAGGTTGATGATGATCCAGCAGCACAACGGCGTGGTGGTGGATGCAGCAGAACTCCGGCAGGGCTTCGCCAAGCTGCTGCGGGAGGAGGACGAGGTGTAGCAGGGGGAGGGAGGCGCCAATGCACAGGGTGCGGCTGCCCTCCCCCCTGCCCTCCTTTATATAGGCCCCCAGGGGGGGCGCCGGCCCTGGAAGATGCAATCTCCCAAGGGGGCGGCGGCCAGGGGGGTGGAGTGCCCCCCAAGGCAAGTGGTGCGCCCCCCCACCTAGGGTTTCCTACCCTAGGCGCAGGGGGGCCCAAGGGGGGCGCACCAGCCCACTAGGGGCTTGTTCCCCTCCCACTTCAGCCCATGGGGCCCTCCGGGATAGGTGGCCCCACCCGGTGGACCCCCGGGACCCTTCCGGTGGTCCCGGTACAATACCGGGTGACCCTGAAACTTTCCCGATGGCCGAAACAACACTTCCTATATAGTTTTCTTTACCTCCGGACCATTCCGGAACTCCTCATGACGTCCGGGATCTCATCCGGGACTCCGAACAACATTCGGTTTGCTGCATACTCATATTCATACAACCCTAGCGTCACCGAACCTTAAGTGTGTAGACCCTACGGGTTTGGGAGATATGCAGACATGACCGAGACGGCTCTCCAGTCAATAACCAACAGCGGGATCTGGATACCCATGTTGGCCCCCACATACTCCTCGATGATCTCATCGGATGAACCACGATGTCGAGGATTCAAGCAACCCCGTATAAAATTCCCTTTGTCAGACGGTATGTTACTTGCCCGAGATTTGATCGTCGGTATCCCAATACCTCGTTCAATCTCGTTGCCGGCAAGTCACTTTACTCGTACCGTAATGCATGATCCCGTGACCAGACACTTGGTCACTTTGAGCTCATTATGATGATGCACTACCGAGTGGGCCCAGTGATACCTCTCCGTTATACGGAGTGACAAATCCCAGTCTCGATCCGTGTCAACCCAACAGACACTTTCGGAGATACCTGTAGTGCACCTTTATAGTCACCCAGTCACGTTGTGACGTTTGGTACACCCAAAGCACTCCTACGGTATCCGGGAGTTACACGATCTCATGGTCTAAGGAAGAGATACTTGACATTGGAAAAGCTCTAGCAAAATGAACTACACGATCTTGTGCTATGCTTAGGATTGGGTCTTGTCCATCACATCATTCTCCTAATGATGTGATCCCGTTGTCAACAACATCTAATGTCCATAGTCAGGAAACCATGACTATCTGTTGACCAACGAGCTAGTCAACTAGAGGCTTACTAGGGACGTATTGTGGTCTATGTATTCACACGTGTATTACGATTTTCGGATAATACAATTATAGCATGAATAAAAGACAATTATCATGAACAAGGAAATATAATAATAATCCTTTTATTATTGCCTCTAGGGCATATTTCCAACAGTCTCCCACTTGCACTAGAGTCAATAATCTAGTTACATTGTGATGAATCGAACACCCATAGAGTTCTGGTGTTGATCATGTTTTGCTCGTGGAAGAGGTTTAGTCAACGGATCTGCAACATTCAGATCCGTATGTACTTTGCAAATATCTATGTCTCCATCTTGAACATTTTCACGGATGGAGTTGAAACGACGCTTGATGTGCCTGGTCTTCTTGTGAAACCTGGCCTCCTTGGCAAGGGCAATAGGTCCAGTGTTGTCACAAAAGAGTTTGATCGGCCCCGACGCATTGGGTATGACTCCTAGGTCGGTGATGAACTCCTTCACCCAAATCGCTTCATGCGCTGCCTCCGAAGCTGCCATGTACTCCGCTTCACATGTAGATCCCGCCACGATGCTCTGCTTGCAGCTGCGCCAGCTTACTGCCCCACCATTCAACATATACACGTATTCGGTTTGTGACTTAGAGTCATCTAGATCTGTGTCGAAGCTAGCATCGACGTAACCCTTTACGACGAGCTCTTCGTCACCTCCATAAACGAGAAACATGTCCTTTGTCCTCTTCAGGTACTTCAGGATATTATTGACCGATGTCCAGTGTTCCTTGCCGGGATTACTTTGGTACCTTCCTACCAAACTTACGGCAAGGTTTACATCTGGTCTGGTACACAGCATGGCATACATAATAGATCCTATGGCTGAGGCATAGGGGATGACGCTCATCTCTTCTTTATCTTATGCCGTGGTCGGGCATTGAGCCGAGCTCAATCTCACACCTTGCAGTACAGGCAATAACCCTTTCTTGGACTGATCCATTTTGAACTTCTTCAAAATCTTATCAAGGTATGTGCTTTGTGAAAGACCTATGGGGCGTCTCGATCTATCCCTATAGATCTTGATGCCTAATATGTACATAGCTTCTCCAAGGTCCTTCATTGAAAAACACTTATTCAAGTAGGCCTTAATGTCGTCCAAAAATTCTATATCATTTCCCATCAAAAGTATGTCATCTACATACAATATGAGAAATGCTACAGAGCTCCCACTCACTTTCTTGTAAACGTAGGCTTCTCCATAAGTCTACATAAACCCAAACGCTTTGATCATCTCATCAAAGCGAATGTTCCAACTCCGAGATGCTTGCACCAACGCATAAATGGATCGCTGGAGCTTGCATACTTTGTTAGCATTCTTTGGATCGACAAAACCTTCCGGTTGCATCATATACAGCTCTTCCTTAAGATAACCGTTAAGGAATGCCGTTTTGACGTCCATCTGCCATATCTCATAATCATAGTATGCGGCAATTGCTAACATGATTCGGACGGACTTAAGCTTCGCTACGGGAGAGAAAGTCTCATCGTAGTCAATCCCTTGAACTTGTCGATAACCCTTAGCAACAAGTCGAGCTTTATAGATGGTGACGTTACCATCTGCGTCCGTCTTCTTCTTAAAGATCCATTTGTTTTCTATCGCTCGCCGATCATCGGGCAAGTCAGTCAAAGTCCATACTTTGTTTTCATACATGGATTCTATCTCGGATTGCATGGCTTCTAGCCATTTGTTGGAATCTGGGCCCGCCATTGCTTCTTCATAGTTCGAAGGTTCACCGTTGTCTAACAACATGATTTCCAGGACAGGGTTGCCATACCACTCTGGTGTGGAACGTGTCCCCGTGGACCTACAAAGTTCAGTAGCAACTTGATCCGAAGTACCTTGATCATCATCATTAATTTCCTCTCCAGTCGGTATAGGCACCACAGGAACATTTTCCTGAGCTGCACTACTTTCTGGTTCAAGAGGTAGTACTCCATCGAGTTCTACTTTCCTCCCACTTACTCCTTTCGAGAGAAACTCTTTTTCCAGAAAGGATCCGTTCTTGGCAACAAAGATCTTGCCTTCGGATCTAAGGTGGAAGGTATACCCAATGGTTTCCTTAGGGTATCCTATGAAGACGCATTTTTCCGACTTGGGTTCGAGCTTTTCAGGTTGAAGTTTCTTGACATAAGCATCGCATCCCCAAACTTTTAGAAATGACAGCTTAGGTTTCTTCCCAAACCATAATTCATACGGTGTCGTCTCAACGGATTTAGACGGTGCCCTATTTAAAGTGAATGTAGCTGTCTCTAGTGCGTATCCCCAAAATGATAGCGGTAAATCGGTAAGAGACATCATAGATCGCACCATATCCAATAGAGTGCGATTACGACGTTCGGACACACCGTTACGCTGAGGTGTTCCAGGCGGCGTGAGTTGTGAAACAATTCCACATTTCCTTAAGTGTGTACCAAATTCGTGACTTAAATATTCTCCTCCATGATCTGATCGTAGGAACTTTATCTTTCGGTCATGTTGATTCTCTACCTCATTCTGAAATTCCTTGAACTTTTCAAAGGTCTCAGACTTGTGTTTCATCAAGTAGACATACCCATATCTACTGAAGTCATCAGTGAGAGTGAGAACATAACGATATCCTCCGCGAGCCTCAACGCTCATTGGACCGTACACATCGGTATGTATGATTTCCAATAAGTTGGTTGCTCGCTCCATTGTTCCGGAGAACGGAGTCTTGGTCATTTTATCCATGAGGCATGGTTCGCACGTGTCAAATGATTCATAATCGAGAGACTCTAAAAGTCCATCAGCATGGAGCTTCTTCATGCGCTTGACACCAATGTGACCAAGGCGGCAGTGCCACAAGTATGTGGGACTATCGTTATCAACCTTACATCTTTTGGTATTCACACTATGAATATGTGTAACATTACGTTTGAGATTCATTAAGAATAAACCATTGACCATCGGGGCATGACCATAAAACATATCTCTCATATAAATAGAACAACCATTATTCTCAGATTTAAATGAGTAGCCATCTCGCATCAAACGAGATCCAGATACAATGTTCATGCTCAAACTTGGCACTAAATAACAATTATTGAGGTTTAAAACTAATCCCGTAGGTAAATGTAGAGGTAGCGTGCCGACGGCGATCACATCAACCTTGGAACCATTCCCGAAGCGCATCGTCACCTCGTCCTTCACCAGTCTCCGCTTATTCCGCAGCTCCTGCTGTGAGTTACAAATATGAGCAACGACACCAGTATCAAATACCCAGGAGTTAGTACGAGTACTGGTAAGGTACACATCAATTACATGTACATCACATATACCTTTAGTGTTGCCGGCCTTCTTGTCCGCTAAGTATTTGGGGCAGTTCCGCTTCCAGTGACCCTTCCCCTTGCAATAAAAGCACCCAGTCTCAGGCTTGGGTCCATTCTTTGACTTCTTCCCGGCAACTGGCTTACCGGGCGCGGCAACATCTTTGCCGTCCTTCTTAAAGTTCTTCTTACCCTTGCCCTTCTTGAACTTAGTGCTCTTATTGAACATCAACACTTGATGTTCTTTCTTGATTTCAACCTCTGCTGACTTCAACATTGAAAATACTTCAGGAATGGTCTTCACCATCCCCTGCATATTGTAGTTCAGCACAAAGCTCTTGTAGCTTGGTGGGAGCGACTGAAGGATTCTGTCAATGAACGCCTCGTCCGGGAGGTTGATCTCCAGCTGGGACAGGCGGTTGTGCAACCCAGACATTTTGAGTATGTGCTCACTGACAGAACTGTTTTCCTCCATCTTACAACTATAGAACTTGTCGGAGACTTCATATCTCTCGACCCGGGCATGATCTTGAAAAACCATTTTCAGCTCCTCGAACATCTCATATGCTCCGTGTCGCTCAAAACGCTTTTGGAGCCCCAGTTCTAAGCTGTAAAGGATGCCGCACTGAACAAGGGAGTAATCATCAGCACGTGACTGCCAAGTGTTCATAACATCTTGGTTCTCTGGGATGGGTGCTTCACCTAGCGGTGCTTCTAGGACATAATATTTCTTGGCTGTTATGAGGATGATCCTCAGGTTCCGAACCCAGTCCGAATAGTTGCTGCCATCATCTTTCAGCTTGGTTTTCTCTAGGAACGCGTTGAAGTTCATATTGACATGAGCGTTGGCCATTTGATCTACAAGACATATTTTGCAAAGACTTTAGACTAAGTTCATGATAATTAAGTTCATCTAATCAAATTATTTAATGAACTCCCACTCAGATTGACATCCCTCTAGTCATCTAAGTGTTACACGATCCGAGTCGACTAGGCCGTGTCCGATCATCACGTGAGACGGACTAGTCATCATCGATGAACATCTCCATGTTGATCGTATCTTCCATACGACTCATGTTCGACCTTTCGGTCTCTTGTGTTCCGAGGCCATGTTTGTACATGCTAGGCTCGTCAAGTTAACCCTAAGTGTTTCTGCATGTGTAAAACTGTCTTACACCCGTTGTATGTGAACGTAAGGATCTATCACACCCGATCATCACGTGGTGCTTCGAAACGACGAACTTTAGCAACGGCGCACAGTTAGGGGGAACACTTTCTTGAAATTATTATAAGGGATCATCTTATTTACTACCGTCGTTCTAAGTAAACAAGATGCATAAACATAATAAACATCACATTCAATTATATAAAGTAGTGACATGATATGGCAAATATCATATAGCTCCTTCGATCTCCATCTTCGGGGCTCCATGATCATCTTTGTCACCGGCATGACACCATGATCTCCATCATCGTGTCTTCATGAAGTTGTCACGCCAACAACTACTTCTACTTCTATGGCTAATGCGTTTAGCAATAAAGTAAAGTAATTTACATGGCGTTCTTCAATGACACGCAGGTCATACAAAAATAAAGACAACTCCTATGGCTCCTGCCGGTTGTCATACTCATCGACATGCAAGTCGTGATTCCTATTACAAGAACATGATCTCATACATCACAATATATCATTCATCATTCATCACAACTTCTGGCCATATCACATCACATGACAATTGCTGCAAAAACAAGTTAGACGTCCTCTAATTGTTGTTGCATCTTTTACATGGCTGCAATTGGGTTCTAGCAAGAGCGTTTTCTTACCTACGAATAACCACAACGTGATTTTGTCAACTTCTATTTACCCTTCATAAGGACCCTTTTCGTCGAATCCGCTCCAGCTAAAGTAGGAGAGACAGACACCCGCTAGCCACCTTATGCAACTAGTGCATGTCAGTCGGTGGAACCTGTCTCTCGTAAGCGTACGTGTAAGGTCGGTCCGGGACGCTTCATCCCACAATACCGCTGAAGCAAGAAAAGACTAGTAGCGGCAAGCAAGTTGACAAGATCTACGCCCACAACAAAATTGTGTTCTACTCGTGCAATAGAGAACTACGCATAGACCTAGCTCATGATGCCACTGTTGGGGAACGTTGCAGAAAATTAAAAATTTTCCTACGGTTTCACCAAGATCCATCTATGAGTTCATCTAAGCAACGAGCCATGGGAGAGAGATTGCATCTACATACCACTTTATAGATCGCGTGCGGAAGCGTTCAAGAGAACGGTGATGATGGAGTCGTACTCGCCGTGATTCAAATCACCGATGACCAAGTGCCGAACAGACAGCACCTCCGCGTTCAACACACGTACGGAGCGGATGACGTCTCCTCCTTCTTGATCCAGCAAGGGGGAAGGAGAGGTTGATGATGATCCAGCAGCACAACGATGTGGTGGTGGATGCAGCAGAACTCCGGCAGGGCTTCGCCAAGCTGCCGCGGGAGGAGGACGAGGTGTAGCAGGGGGAGGGAGGCGCCAATGCACAGGGTGCGGCTGCCCTCCCTCCTGCCCTCCTTTATATAGGACCCCAGGGGGGCGGCCCTGGGAGATGCAATATCCCAAGGGGGGCGGCGGCCAGGGGGGTGGAGTGCCCCCCAAGGCAAGTGGTGCGCCCCCCCACCTAGGGTTTCCAACCCTAGGCGCAGGGGGGCCCAAGGGGGGGCGCACCAGCCCACTAGGGGCTGGTTCCCCTCCCACTTCAGCCCACGGGGCCCTCCGAGATAGGTGGCCCCACCCGGTGGACCCCCGGGACCCTTCCGGTGGTCCCGGTACAATACCGGGTGACCCCGAAACTTTCCCGATGGCCGAAACAACACTTCCTATATAGTTTTATTTACCTCCGGACCATTCCGGAACTCCTCGTGACGTCCGAGATCTCATCCGGGACTCCGAACAACATTCGGTTTGCTGCATACTCATATTCATACAACCCTAGCGTCACCGAACCTTAAGTGTGTAGACCCTACGGGTTCGGGAGATATGCAGACATGACCGAGACGGCTCTCCGGTCAATAACCAACAGCGGGATCTGGATACCCATGTTGGCTCCCACATACTCCTCGATGATCTCATCGGATGAACCACGATGTCGAGGATTCAAGCAACCCCGTATACAATTCCCTTTGTCAGACGGTATGTTACTTGCCTGAGATTTGATCGTCGGTATCCCAATACCTCGTTCAATCTCGTTACCGGCAAGTCACTTTACTCGTACCGTAATGCATGATCCCGTGACCAGACACTTGGTCACTTTGAGCTCATTATGATGATGCACTACTGAGTGGGCCCAGTGATACCTCTCCATTATACGAAGTGACAAATCCCAGCCTCGATCCGTGTCAACCCAACAGACACTTTCAGAGATACCTGTAGGCACCTTTATAGTCACCCAGTTACGTTGTGACGTTTGGTACACCCAAAGCACTCCTACGGTATCCGAGAGTTACACGATCTCATGGTCTAAGGAAGAGATACTTGACATTGGAAAAGCTCTAGCAAAACGAACTACACGATCTTGTGCTATGCTTAGGATTGGGTCTTGTCCATCACATCATTCTCCTAATGATGTGATCCCGTTGTCAACGACATCTAATGTCCATAGTCAGGAAACCATGACTATCTGTTGACCAACGAGCTAGTCAACTAGAGGCTTACTAGGTACGTATTGTGGTCTATGTATTCACACGTGTATTACGATTTTCGGATAATACAATTATAGCATGAATAAAAGACATTTATCATGAACAAGGAAATATAATAATAATCCTTTTATTATTGCCTCTAGGGCATATTTCCAACATCAGCTGCTCAAAGAACACCAACTTTTTGCAAAAATGTCCAAATGTGTGTTTGTAGTTCAGCAAGTGGAGTACTTGGGCCACATAATCACTGGTGAAGGAGTTTCAACTAACCCCTCCAAAGTAGCAGCAGTTGCTGATTGGCCACTACCTTCTACACCAACACAACTTAGAGGATTTCCGGGCCTCTGTGGTTACTACAGAAGATTTGTCAAAAACTTTGGCACCATTGCAAGACCACTGCATGATGTACTTAAAAAGGACAGTTGGCCATGAGCAGTGCTCCAGTGCTAGCACTTCCAAACTTCACTGAACCTTTCACTTTGGAAACAGATGCTTCCGGAGTAGGACTAGGAGCAGTTATGATGCAGCAAGGTAGACCTCTAGCTTACTATAGCTCAACTCTCTGTCCAAAAAATGCTGCTCTGTCAACATATGAAAAAGAAGCTCTAGAAATCATTGCTGCATTGAAAATATGGAGGCATTACTTCTTGAGAAATGATCTCATCATTAAGACATACCATCAGAGTTTGCAGTATATGACTGACCAGAAAGTCACCACTGGGGTTCAACACAAACTAATGCTGAAACTGCTGGAATTCAACTTCACACTACAATACAAGAAGGGCAAGGAAAATATTGTTGCTGATGCTCTCTCTAGAAAAAAACTCATGGCCATGTCCATGGTGACCCCCCAATGGATTTCTGAAGTGGAAGAATCATGCACCAAAGATAGCACTTGTCAGTCACTCTTGGGAAAACTACTGTTGGCCCCTAATCACTCCATCCACCAGAATACTCTGCACTCAGGAGTAATAAGGCACAAAGGAAAAATATATGTGGGTAAAGATCTAGAACTCAGACAAAAGTTACTTACTACACTGCATGCTTCTGCACTAGGTGGTCATTCTGGTATGAAAGCTACATACCATCACATCAAACAAATTTTCTACTAGCCAGGCCTCAAACAAGATGTTGATTAGTTTGTGGTTGTATGTCCTGTTTGTCAGAAAAACAAAGGGGAAAACTTTTCTTATCCAGGCTATCTTGACCCACTACAACTCCCTGACATGGTTTGGACACACCTGAGTATGGATTTCATCGAGGGATTACCAACATCCAATGGGAAATATGTGATCATGGTTGTGGTAGACAAATTGTCCAAGTTTGCACATTCTATTCCCCTCTCACTTTCCCGGTCCAAACTGTGGCTCAAGAATTTATCGACAATGTGTTGAAACTGCACGGGCCTCCTTTGGCAATAGTTTCTGACCGGGACCGTATTTTCACCAGCCAACTGTGGCAAGACATATTCAAGGGCATGGGGACAGAGTTGCGTTACAGTTCTGCTTATCATGCAAAATCTGATGGCCAAACTGAACGCGTCAACCAGTGTATCGAGAACTACTTGCAATGTTTATCCTCCACCAAACCCAAGCAATGGGCAAAACACTTATCCATGGCGGAGTATTGGTACAATACTTCCTACCAGTCTTCCCTCAAGAAGAAACCATTTGAAGTTGCTTATGGATTTCCCCCTCCCAACATCTGTGAAAACATCTTGCCTGACAGTATGACAGTTGATGCCCTGTAGTTCTTTACTGACAGAGATGCACTGCTCCAACACCTGAAGAGCAACCTGTCTGCTGCTCAAGCCCGTATGAAGAAGTATGCTAATCGCAAACGCACTAAAAGAATCTTGGAAGTAGGTGACATGTTCTACCTCAAAATGCAGCCATATCGGCTCAACGCTTTTGGTTTGCGCACACATATCAAGCTACAAAGCAAGTACTACGGACCTTTTCGCATTATGGCTAGGGTGGGGCGTGTGGCCTACAAATTGCTACTACCAGATAGCACCAACATCCACCCCGTATTCCACGTCATCTAGTTGAAGAAACATGTGGGACCCAAGGTTGTCCCTTGTGCTGACTTGCCACTTGTGTGAACAGACGGACTGATTCAGACTGAACCAGTGATGGTCCTGGAAATCCGTCAGGTTCCCCACAACAACTTGGCGGTAGTTCAATGGCTAGTCCAGTGGGAAGACTTGCCACCTGATGAAGCTTCTAGGGAAGACGCAACCTTCATGAAGAAAACCTTCCCAAAATTCTTCAAGGCAACAATTGATTGCTGGTTCAACCGCTCGACTCCTTGAGGACAAGTTCATTTTCGGCCAGGGGTATTGTCAGGCCAACACCTTCAGTTACAAGTGTTCAGCGTCTTCAGTTAACGAACGACTACGATCCAATAGTCATCGCCATCGATCCAACGGCTCGCGAGGCTCACCATATCACTGTAACTGTAGCGTTTCTATCCTGTTACTGTAGCTGTCATCCATTGCCGGCTCAGCTATAAAGCTAGCAGCCCCCGTCTGTAAGAGGCATGCCATTATTCTGAGAATTCTCTCTATGATACAATCATATATCTTACCGTAATACAAACCCTAGTTTGCAGCTACTTTCTCCTTTCCTCCTCACGAGATCCACTAGGTTCTAGATCGACTCCGCCCCCGAATTCCTTTAGGGCATGACAGGGACCTGTGAGACAAAGTAGTGAACAAGATGCGGGACTCCAACATCAATCAAGAAACAAAAGAAAGCAGAGTGTACGGTAATCTTGGGTTGCCGAGTGCGAACTAGGCGGCGCGCGAGGTAGCTGCGGGCGGGGCGGGGCCAGCAGGGGCGGATCTTGGGCGTCTGCCAGCGAGCCAGGCAACGACGGTGTCTGACAAGCAGGCAGCGAGCCGGTGAGATCGGGAGCGGCAGAGTCGTGACTCGGGAGGCTCCGTACGTTGTTTGATCGGTCGGGATGGGCCTTTTTTTCATCCGGGCCATCGCTAATTTCCATGCCCCTATTCGTCGCCTACAGCGAGTTTATCTCCCACGAGTACTCATTGCAAAGATCACTCCCCACCTTCCTAGGTTGCGACAATTGGCACGCTGCATGTGCGCCACCTAATGGAGTTTTCCCTTTTTTCGTAGATTTGTTTATTCAAAACGTTTTATCTCTTAAACCGTGTGCACAAATCTCGAACCGTTTTCACCATTTGATTTCTCGCGTCGAGATCTTCAAAACTAGATCCCATGTTGATAGGTTTTGAAAAACTTTTTTTCACGAAAAACCAAACCGGGAGGGTTTTTTTCCTTTTCGAAAGAGGCGCAGCCATGCCTCTCGCGAAATCACAATCGTGCTCCTCGCGGAAGCAAAACCATGCCTCTCGCGGAAGGAAAAGAAGAAGAAGAGAAAACGTGTTTTTTCGTTTCTGAGGAGGCACGGCCGTGCCTCTCGCGAAAGCACAACCATGCCTCTCGCGGAAGCAAAACTGTGCCGCTCGCGAAAGAAAAAAAACAGAAAACATGTTTTTTTTCGTTTCACAGAGGCACGACCGTACCTTTTGCGAAAGCACAACATTGCCTCTCGCGGAAGCAAAACCGTGCCTCTCTCTGAAGAAAAAAAAACAAAAAACACGTTTTTTCCGTTTTCGAGGGGCACGGGCCACTAGTACAACGAGGTGCTATACAAAGAGTTTTTAACCTCTTGCCGCGACGGCATTTGGAACCGTCGCCTAGTGAGTGACAGTAATAGAGGGGTCCTTCCCACACGACCCAGAAACCGTCGGGGATATGCCCTCCTGGCACACACGCTCGGCAAAATGAGGTCGTGTGCGACCAGCGAGCGCTCAAATATGGAAATACGTGAAGTAGAGCTAAAAAATACAATTATACATGTGAAATTGTTTTCGGTCGCAAGTACATCCCACACAGTCAGTCCCCGCTAAACATTTCCGTTTGTATGTACATCCCATACAGTCACTCCAAGGAAAACGTTTCCATTCACAGGTACATCACACCCAACTTTCCCCGTTAAATCGTTTGTGATAGCGTTGCCATTGCACACGATATTAATAATTTTATCGGTTGCGTTATATGAATGCATCACACATGGTGCGTAGAAGAAACTGTGTGGCAAAGGTTGTCCATCACACACAGTTTTAAGTGGTAAACGTTTGCGCGAGGTGGCCTAACGTAAACATTTTTCAAGAGGATGTCGTGTGTGATTGTTCATTAATCTAACACAGTTTATTCCTAGAAACTGTGTGCGTTATTGAATGCATCACACACGGTGTTTTCTCAATAACCGTTTGCAATAGAAAAACCCAACTAGCAGGCTAATTATCCGATTATTAATAATTCATTTATTAATCTAACTGACATTTCATATTAAGCACACAATATATTTCATTTTCATAATTGAAATACATCAGAGTACAACATCATATAGCTTCAGCACTCAGCTACCCCATTACACAACTACACCAGCACCAAGTTTCACATGCAACATCTATAACCTTTTGAAATTAGCGTCATAGATGGTACATAGATAGATGTATCTCATCTGGAAAACTGCTGAAGCAGAAGGTGAATATTGAGCCTTCATTGATGTTGAAGGTCTTTGTAACTTTAGGCCAGTGCCTATGGATGATTGACTGTCCATCCTTCGCCCTCTTCAGGAACACTTCAATATTGAACCATGGGTGTTGTATGAATACCTTCCTCGCCTCCTGACCATACAGGTGGTTTGAGAGGTAATCATCAGTGAACTGCTTTGGAAAGGCCTGAAAACAAGGATGTGCATAAATATCTTCTCTATATTGGAAATGGGTCAAAGGAATAAAAAAGGCAAGGTATAATAGTTAGTACCATCTTGTAGTGAACTGATGTCTTCTTCATTGTGCAAACAAAGATCTTGTTGTTTTTTGTCGGTAATTTCTTTATCCTAACAATCTTTTTGAGTTTCTTAACTTGACTGATATTCATGGAAAACTCATTTCCCCATATGCAAAAAGGGTCGAACAATGTACATGTGCAAGACCAAATTGTTAAAAACCTAAAATATTAGAATGGTTCCTACAATTGCACAATAATGTGCTATTAGACAACAGACCATGCACGTGCTAACCTCGATTGTAAACCTCAGTGCTTCCATTGTTTCCCTGCAACACATATAAGGTAGTTAGTCATCAGATTAAGTAAGGGTTCACATGCTATCAGTAAAATATGTTGATGAAAAATAAGCACATTGCAGATTCATCAGATTAATTCAAGCCACATGGAAAACCCATTTATCCAAACCAAGCATGATTAAGAACTAGGAAATATAGCACTTGTATATGTTTCTCATGTATTAAGTGCAGCCAAATTCGATTTATTCCTCACATGCACAACAATACAAAAATCTGCCCACGACAATTGGACATCGCATTGCAGAATTGAACCAAGCAGTTAACTAAACACCACAACAAATGAACCAAACATTAACTGAGCACCACGTTGCACAATATAACATACTCCTAATAGAAGATCAGACGGTTAACCAAACCAAGAATGCTTAACAACTTGGAAATATAGCAATTGTATTTGTTTCTCATGTATTTACTATAGCCAAATTCAATTTATTCCTCACATGGTATACAATAGCAGAATGCACCCACAACTATTGAACATCGCATTGCAGAATTGAACCAAACAATTAACTAAACACCACAACACAAATGAACCAAACGTTAACTGAGCACCACATTGCACAATGTATAACCAAACCAAGCATGCTTGACAACTTGAAAATATAGCAATTGCATTCGTTTCTCATGTATTTTGTAAAGATAAATTCGATTTATTTCTCATGGAAGACAATACAAAATTGCAGCTTGAAGGATTGAACATCACATTTGCAGAATTGAACCAAATATTTAACTGAAGATGATAACTAATTAACAGAACAGTTAATAAGTGAGCACCACACTGCACGACATATAGAACATATACACTAGAGCAACAGATTGCATGGTAAAATTAGATAGCACAATTCACTAGAATTTGTGAAGGAAAGGCAGGAGCATCACACTCAATGGGTAAACCAAGCATGCTTAACTGGCATAGCTAGCGAATGGCAGCCATCGCAACCTCATTCGCACATGCGACCATGATTTGCTTCTCCGCTGTCAAATGCTCCTTGAGATCCTGGCTATACTGTGTGCACCATGGCCTAGGGCGGCGCTTATTTGGTGGGGGGTCGGTGATTTGTGTGGCAGGTGTCGCTCTAGCCGGCGGTTGGGGCATGTGGGATGTGAAAGGAGGAGGAGGATGGGGGTCGGGTGTGGATTACCTGCCTGGATAGACGAGGCCGAGCAGCGTGAAGGAGGGTCGCCGGCGAGGAGGCGGTGCTGCAAGCAAGGAGTGAAGGTTTCAACTTGGAAAGGAAGGCGGAAACAGGGGGAATGTGGCTTTTGGTAAGGGGGAGGGGACGGGGAGGTAGATATTTTCGCGGAAGCCAAAATTTTGGAATCGCTTTAGCAAAAAAACTGGCGCACAAAATGTCATCAGACACGCTCCCTTATTCAGAACTATGTACGATATGTGAACATCACAAACGATCCAGAGCTTAATCCGTGTGTGATGAGTTTGAACGTCAAAAATTTTGGTTCAAATTTCCCTGGTTACAATGGTCATCCACGTCATTGCATAATTTGGGTACACAAACGAGACTACAGCACACCCACACTTCTTAATCAAGCAAGTTCAGAAATTAAACAGAGCTAGCTGACCTAAACATTACTCTAACAAATTAAAAACCGGCGCTCTTAATTAAACAAAACAAAGAGTACTACTACGATTGCTGCTCGTCAATCTCCGCCACTGCCTTCATGTCTAGCTCGCGCCCGACGGTCTCCTGGGGAAGGGGCTCCATGGCATCAATTGCACCATACTCGGCAAGCATCTCGCCATCCACGTCCCTATATCTTTGGAATAGGCCGCCACGAGCTGGGCGTGGGTGGCCGCGATCTGGGCTTTGGTGGGCTCCATCGTGGCAAGGTATGCCGCGCAGGAACGGATGACTGCTCGAACTCTCTCGGCGATTGCCAACTCTTCGGTCGTGGGTTACCGACCGTTCTTGGAGAAGCTTCATTCGATTTGTGCGGTGACTGCCACGAGCTGGGCGTGGACGGCCTCGACATGGTCGTGGGCGTTCTCCGTCAGGGCTAAGGCCGCCGCTGTGGAACAGACAGATGTTGTGCCGCTCTCGCCAATTGCTATCCCTGAGACAGATGCTGCTGCTGCTGCCTGAGAAGCAACAACGACCATTTGGGCTACCTTGGCCGCCCGGACGCAGATTGCGGTCGCCCTCACAAAGCTTGTTAGCATGCGCCTGGCGGCTGCGGCCACGCTCTCACCGGAGTGGGCCGCCAAAGTTGCCCTCACGACGCGGGTCCACGTCCCCATCTTTCACCGGCGATGATTGAACAGTGAAATGATATTTAAGGAGTGGGCTAGTTTGCTTGACACTCCGACGGTGCTCCAAGATATTTTGTGTTGCATCTCACATGGTTGGTGATAATAAACTGTGTGCGATCTACTTGATTTTTTGTCTTGATTTGAATTACGTAATGGGGTCACAGCTGCAAAGGATGGTCTTTGAATTGCTAGAAGTTTATCTGCAATGAACGTGCAACTATAGGTGTGTCGTCAAAAAAATTGGAATTATTCAGGGTTTGTTTCGACATTTTTATACATTAACTTGGTTTTGCAGGCATTTCAGGTGCATAATTCAAATTTGAACTACATGCACATGCTCCAGTGCATATAGACGGGTTGAAAAATCAAATTTGTGTCCTTGGTTGCATGCTTAGGTCCCATGCAAGAAATAGGAACTAATGTCAAACACCCTGCCACCGTCACTCGGCCGCAAACATTGAGATACCTGGTTTTTTAATTATAGTAAATCCAAAACTCATCTGAAATTCATGAAACTTGGCATGCTATCATGGAGCGGCATCAACATGTCGTAGTAAATTTTTTGTCCCATTTGGGGCGGGTTTGGGTATAAGCTTCTCCCAAATCAGAGCTTCTCACAACAAGTGTGGTGGTTCGGAAGGGAACGTGCCACCTTTGGGGACGAAACGATCTCCGTTGCCTCTTATTGCTTCCAATTTTTTTCTAGTGTCAACACAGAACAACAGGAGTGTTGTGTTTAATTTTGGAATTTTTCGGGGTTCGTTTGGACATTTTTATACACTAATTGGGGTTTCTAGGCATTTTATGTGCATAATTCAAATTTGAACTACATGCACATGCTTCAGTGCATATAAATTGGTTGAAAAATCAAATATGTGTCCTTCGGTGCATGCTTAGGTCCCATGCAAGAAATGGGAATGAATTTCAAACACCCTACCAGTCACTCGGTCGCAAACATTGAGACACTTGGTTTTTAAATTCTAGTAAATCCAAAACTCGTCGGAAATTCATGAAACTTGGCATGCTATCATGGAGCGGCATTGATACGTCTCCAACGTATCTATAATTTTTGATTGCTCCATGCTATTATATTACCCTTTCTAGATGTTTATGGGCTTTACTTTACACTTTTATATCATTTTTTGGGACTAACCTACTAACCGGAGGCCCAACCCGAATTGATGTTTTTTTTGCCTATTTCAGTGTTTCAAAGAAAAGGAATATCAAAATGAGTCCAAACGGAATGAAACCTTCGGGAGCGATCTTTTTGGAACAAACGCATTCCAGGAGACTTGGAGTGGACGTCAAGAAGCAGCCGAGGCAGCCACGAGGGTGCCAGGCATGCCCCCCACCCTTGTGGGCCCCTCGAGGCTCCCCTGACCGACCTCCTTTGCCTATATATACCTCCATACCCTGAAAACATCCAGGATCACCACGAAAACCTATTTCCACCGCCGCAACCTTCTGTATCCGCGAGATCCCATCTTAGAGCCTTCGCCAGCGCTCCGCCGGAGGGGGAATCGACCATGGAGGGCTTCTACATCAACACCATAGCCTCTCTGATGAGTTGTGAGTAGTTTACCACAGACCTTCAGGTCCATAGTTATTAGCTAGATGGCTTCTTCTCTCGCTTTGAATCTCAATACAAAGTTCTCCTCGATCTTCTTGGAGATCTATTCGATGTAACTCTTTTTGCGGTGTGTTTGTCAAGATCCGATGAATTGTGGGTTTATGATCAAGTTTAGCTATGCGAAATATTTGAATCTCCTCTGAATTTTATTATGTATGATTGGTTATCTTTGCAAGTCTCTTCGAATTATCAGTTTTGTTTGGCCTACTAGATTGATCTTTCTTGCAATGGGAGAAGTGCTTAGCTTTGGGTTCGACCTTGTGGTGTCCTTTCCCAGTGACAACAGGGGCAACAAGGCACGTATTGTATTGTTGCCATCAAGGATAAAAAGATGGGGTTTATATCATATTGCTTGAGTTTATCCCTCTACATCATGTCATCTTGCTTAATGCTTTACTCTGTTCTTATGAACTTAATACTCTAGATGCATGCTAGATAGTGGTCAATGTGTGGAGTAATAGTAGTAGATGCAGAATTGTTTCGATCTGCTTGCCGTGGACGTGATGCCTATATACATGATCATGCCTAGATATTCTCATAACTATGCACTTTTCTATCAATGTCAGGACCCCGACTCGATGCCACATAGGTCTAGCATGTAACACCTCATATCACTTTGCGGCCTCACGCACGGTATTCCCACGGGTGTCGCCTTACCTTTTCCCGGGACCGTTTGCGCCTTTTGGCACACGTATATGATAGTGTCGCTAGCACCCATATGATAAGGAGCCCGGGCTGACATGGCTAGTCGTAAACCCAAAGTGGCACAGACTTACAGGGACAGGCATCCATCACCCAGCATCGAACATGTCGGTCATCAGCAAGTGGGTCCGGGCTGTAGCACTGGGCTAGCAGGACTCCGGTAAACCGGGCTGTAGCGGGCTAACAGGCCTCCGGTACTCAATGCGTGACATTTCCCCGAAGGGACAGACACAGGAACGAAGAAGGACACATGCCGGCCAGCCTAAGTGTTTCGGAGCAGTAGCAAGCTACCATGGCTCGGTGGAAACACTAGGAAACATTTCCCGGTAAGAGAGGCTACTAAGGATAAACAACTAGATAGTCAGATCCCACACATACCAAGCATTTCAATCATACACACAATATGCTCGATATGTGCAAATACAACAGGGCATCACAACATGACTCTACGACACAAGTAAATATTCAATAGGCTCCGAGGAGCGAGATATTACAAACATGGGTCTTATGACCCAACAATCAGAGCATACAAGTCAAAGCACATGCGGAAGCTTAACATGTCTGAGTACAGACATCTATAAATGAAAAAGGTTGAGAAGCCTGACTATCTACCAATCCTGCCGAGGCACAAGATCGTAGCTGAGGTAACAAGCTAAACGTCGAAGTCCACGCGAAACTACTAGTGAGACTGAAGTCTCTCTGCAAAACATAAAATAGGCAAACGTGAGTACAAATGTACCCAGCAAGACTTACATCAGAACTAACTACATATGCATCATTATCAACAAAGGGGATGGTGGAGTTTAACTGCAGCAAGCCAGCTTTGACTCGGTGGCTATCCTAAACTACGACTGCAAGCAACTCTTTTGAGGAGGCGCACACGAGTCCACATATTCACCAACCAATACACCACTATGGAACCGCTCCCGTCTCCCTACGAGAACGCCATCCATAGTACTCATGCTTATCTTGCGTATTTTAGAGTATCCACTTTCACTTGTCTATGAACTGATATAAGCAACCCAGAAGTCCTTTTCCGCGGACACGACTATTCGAATAGATGATGTTAACCCTGCAGGGGTGTACTTCTTCATACATGTTTCCACCACTTAGCGTCTGCACACGACATGTGCTCGGCAGACTTCAAGCGAAAGCCGACGTGGGTGTAGACCACGACCTACCTAAACACTCAAGTCTCTAGTCCAGGTTTATCACCTATTCGGGTTCCATCCATGAGGAGATCCGGCCGGAGTTTCGCTCACAGCCCCAAACGATGTGAACAGGGTTCCCGAGATACCAAACGGGCATCCGGTACACCGTGCCACGTACCTACCGCATCACAGCCCACCCCTATGGTCAGCGCTGTCCACGGCCTCCAGTAAGCTACAAACACTAGAAACTACTTGCAACTCCTGGACAGATGACTAGGGTGAATAAGAAGTCGAGCGGGGTCATATTTCAGGGCCCAATGTATGGTAGTAGCTGAATCATGGATCACAAACACAGAACTCAGTTCCTGAGGACGGCTGCAATGAGACAACCCACCATGTACTCCTACATGGCCTCTCACCGCTACCTTTACCAAATCGTGTTCACACACTTAGCTCACACACAGTAGGACATGTTCACACACCTCTGATTCATCCCCGATGAATCAGACCTGACTCAACTCTAAGCAGTAGCAGGCATGACAAACAAACATGAATGAGTAGGCACAACAGGGCTCAAACAACTCCTACTCATGCTAGTGGGTTTCATCTATTTACTGTGGCAATGACAGGTCATGCAAAGGATAAAGGGGTTCAGCTACCGCAGCAAGTAACAGTTGAATCGTTGTTGTCCTAATGCATTAAAAGAGAGCAGGAGCGAGAGAGTAGGATTGTATCGGAATGAACAAGGGGGTTTTGCTTGCCTGGCACTTCTGAAGATAACATTGAGTCTTCATCAGTGTCAACGATCACAACGTCGGAACATCGTCTACCGGGAGGGAACAGATACCGGCAACAAGAAGAGATACAATCAATGCAATGCACAATATGATGCATGCTCATGACATGACAATATGAATGTGTTTTGAGCTAATGCAACTAGCAACAGATTAAATGAAGTTGGTTTGAATACAAGATTCAAATTCAAACTCCATATGTGATTATTCATATGCCATTTAATTGATTTGTGCTAAACAGCAGCTATAAGTTGTTCTAACATGCATGAAAATGGTACAGATGGATTCCTTGAATTTTTCTGATAATTTTTCATATATAAATTATTTAATTTGGAGTTACGGTTGAATTTCTATGATTTTTAGAAGTTTATACAATTTTCTGGAATTTTCTTAATAAAATAAATCCAGAAATGATTTATGGCGTCAGCATCACGTCACGGTGACGTCAGCAGAGTCAACTGGGCTGGTCCGGGTCAAACCTGACGTGTGGGGGCAACACGTCAGTGACACAGGACCTAATCCCGGTCAAACCCAGCGCTGACTGGGGTTTGACCAGGGGTGGGGCCCACAGTCAGTGGCCTAGGGGGTTGGTTAGTGCGTCATTAGTGGCTAATGAAAGCGCCACGTCACTGGCCACCGTTGTTCGGCCGACGGCGACCCGAAACGCGGCGGATGTTCGCCGGGACTGCGCTACGGACGGCGGCTGGGCAAGAGAAGGGCACAGGGAGGAGGCCCTCACTCGCGCGCATCTAGTGGTGGTGGAGGCCGGGTCTATCGTGGCCGGAGCCAATGACGGCGAGCTCCAAGACGGCGGCCGGAGTTCGGCCATGTGCGGGGTTGGGGTTGCGGCGCGCTAGGGGAGGAGCTGATGGTCCAGATGGCATCCGCGGGCCACCAGAAGCACGCTGGTGCCACGGGTTCGAGCAGAGGGGCTCAGGTCAGGAGAGCTACGTGGCCATGGCGGACGGCGGTGCTCGGGAATGTGGGCAGGGTGCTACGGCACGAGAACGAGCAAAACGAAGGAGGGAAAATAGAGTGGAGCTCACGTGGATCCCGTAGAGGTGGACGGCGAGCTCGGGGAAGGCCGAACGGCGACGAATTTGACGACGGTGATCCTCGGCAGCCGGAGATGGGGAAGACGGCGTGGGCGGCGATGCAGGGCGTCCGACGGGGCATGGGTTGGTGGAGAGGAAGAGGGGGTCGAGGCGGAGCCTCTGGGCGCAACGACGAGGCGAGGTAGTGGCTGTGGCCACGGCGACGCTCGTCGGTGGCGGTGGCTCCGTTCGGGTGAGAGGGAGAGAGAGCAGAGGAGAGGATGGGGACGAGAGAGTGAGCGGCGGGTTCCAGGAGGGGTGCGTGGCGTCGCTAGAGGGCTCGGGGAGGAGCAGGAGGTGGCCAGGGGAAGCAGGAGGTGGCCGAGGCCTCTCGGGCGCGCGCCACGCCTCGGGCCTTCTGGCGAGGAGGAAGACGACAGAGGGAGTGGAGATGGGCTGGGCCGTGCTGCGGGGCCAGGTGGGCTACCAGGTGAGCGCCAGGTAAGATCTTCTGCTCTCTCTCTCTTATTTCTATTTAATTTTGTTTTCTATTTTCTGTAGTTTGTTTTGATTTGATTTAAAATATCAAATCATTTTATAAAATCCTGGAAACAATTATGGGTGCTTTCTGAATTATTTCAGTGACCCTTAACAATTTCCAACATTTATTTGAACATTTAAATTATTTATAGTATTTAAATGCCCAAGGTCAAATACAATAGGATTTAATTCAAAAATCCAGAATGGCCTAGAAATATGTGCATCATTGATGGGAGGGGTTTTCACCTTTAACAAAAATAATGAACTTTTCTAAAGGGCATTCTGGGTTTATTGAAAATATTTTTATTTTGATCCTAATTGCATTTTATTTAGTGCTAGGGTTTGTCATCCCCATTTCAAGTTTCATGAATTTTAAACATGATGCATGAATGCCTTAATGCAACTAATGACAAACAAATTCTAGGGCTGTGACAATTCACCCCCACTAAACAAAAATCTCGTCCCGAGATTCAAGCGTAGGGTAAGGTGAAGGGGGAACGCAAACTAGCACAATCTTCACGATCCAGTTGCACTTCAAATGGACGTTGATTCGTCCACCATTATTGTCTCGAAGTCTTGCTCTGAGAACTCCAGCTATCATGACAACGAGAGGAAAGGAAAGACCCTAAAAGAATGGTTCTTCTCGAAGGTCGAACAACTCAGGATTAACTCACGGAATGAGACATAGCAACATCTCTCGAGCTGAGAGGCGAAGCACACATCCATAGGAATGGAGTGAAGCAGATGACGAAGGTTCACTAGGTAGACCACAATTTCAGACTTAAGAATGTGGTGACCGGTTGTCAACGTAGCGAGGAGTTGAATTGCCATGATACCATAACGATGCACCTTAGGGAAGGTGACTCGTAGAAATATCCAAGTGGCAAAAAGAATTACCTTTGATTTAAAGATCATGGAAACTCTTTAAACCAGCCTAAGGCAATTCTCGAGCAATCGTTTGGAGGGGGTCGGTAGAATGGCATACTCGGACTTGGATGAGGTGGATTACCTTGTTGAAGACAACGTAATGGATGAATTTGCTTATCACCGGAAATGGAAGAGACCCATGGTAGAATGGCACATTGGCGGTGCAAGCTGGGAACAAAATGCAAATGATGGGAATGATTCTGGTAACTGGGGAAGAACCCAACAATAGAGAGTGAATTCACTGTTTGAAAAGGTCATAGCGTTGCCGAGGAAACTGAGAGCAATCCAGGTAGTGCCGATGATAACACGTAGCGCTTGTGCGTGCTCTCAAGAACTTGAGCATTTCCACAATCATCAAGGTTTTATCAACAACCGCGTCAAGGGTGCTGACAACACAACATACTACCATGATGAATAGCGATGGACGATGCAGATGCAAAGGAAGATAACACTTTCTCAGATTTCACCTTAGCGAGGCCAAGGGGACGAAATCTGGATGATCGACCGAGAGACATTTAGCACTCCGCTTCTAATGTTCTCCTTGATGTGCTAACGTAATCCACCCATAGATATGGTTTGATATCTAGAACATCAAGTAAAAGGTCGGGCTTCGGAATCTCAAAAATCCATAGGGGCAACTAGGGAGTAAATCCTACGAAATCCCTATGGGGAGGTGGCCAACTTCCTCATTCAAGATACTACAATAATAGTTTTTCCGGCTGGGTGTGTTGGCCACGACATCCACTTCAACGGTTATGGAGAGACCAATATTATAGTTCTTGGGAGATGTTCCAAGCATCATATCTGCCTGAGATTCAGATCTGGTTGGTGTTAGGATATTCCAGACTCATCGAGTCTAGGAAGAAAAATGAAAGTTTGCAACACAAATCGACGAGATGACGTTGCGAGATTCTCGGGGAATGAACTACGATAGTAAGCTCCAAAACATGAGCTGGTTCTGCTACAAACATGTGAACACGATGTCCTAGACAAGCATGACCACGTGGTAGTCTTACAATAAAACACTACCGAGTTCTGGTTGGGAACCATCACCGTGGATAACGAAGTCCTTGCATAAGTCATATGATTAGCTCTTATGAAGGAACTTCTTCTCCTTGAACAAATCAATCAGTGGCTTGGTGTGCTCGGGACACATATGGAATGAAGGTTGCAAGTCTTCAAACCACAGAATTCTTCGCACGTGTGCATGACTGATTTGGGATGATTCCAAAGGAAACAACATTAACTTTCTCAAATTCACGGCGGCAACTTTCACCAAATGCACGTGTATAAGAGGAAGTCACTCCTTTCATCAAACACATACCCCATGAGCTAGCATGAGGAAAATGCTTTCAAAAGTTTTCCAACACTAGCTTAATGTTCAGCAAAATTATGGAGAAGACAAGGATGTTGTCAATGGGATCAACAACAATTCATCCGGGTTTCCTTTTAAAAGGAATTCCATAGCTAAGTGGACACGGTGATAGCATTGGTCAGACCAAAGAATATAATGGTGTATGCTCGAGGAAAAACCCACGAATAAGACAACATTACGAACATCGTTGGTTCTGACTTGATTTGAGGATAGCCCACACTAAAATCAAAGGATTGATAAGACAATAGGTCCAGCAACTGATCACAGGGACCAATCGATGAAGATATCATCTTTCTTCAACACACACTACACAAGATTATCCCTTTGGAACGAACTAAGTCAGGCAAGCTTTTATCCTCCAACTCTCCAAGTTGTTGTCTAGCTTAACCAACTAGCTCGGGGATATCTAACACCGATTCTTGGAGAGAAGGTGGTTCACAAGAAACCAACTTGATCACGAGCTCAACATAACGGTCAGGTGACGACCTGGTGATACTTCCGAGAAGATATTCAGAAAATCACGAACCACCGGTATGTTACTAAGCTTGAGAACAATCTTGCTTTTTAGGGCAAGACGATATGATCAAACAAGCAAGGATTGACACTATCCTAACTCATTGATTGAAAAGTGCACCAGGAATAAGGACTAGGTAGCACGATCAATCTTAGAATGATGACTCAATAATCAGCACGCTAAGAATGAGGTTGTTGTCCATTTAACTACCAAGCTACGGAGTTGCTAGCAGTATTGATTTCATACACCACGATTCACTTTTCGGCATTCCGGTTACAATAACACAGGAACCGAGGAATGAACAATGATGGCAAGAAGTATCACTGTACCAAGAGTTCATAGGATGGTGTGCAATTCCTATAACAATCCCGATATAAAGATGGTAATACTCCAAGGTAGAACAGAGCAAAAGCTGGATTGGCATTTTGATCTGCGGAGCACAACTTCTTTGACCCAATCCTGGATATGGAAGAGGTACTGGAGTTTGTTTCTCCTATCATTCCGCGATAGAATGGCTTGACGGACCACAAGAGTAATAGGCATCGATAAACGAACGCACACATACTCTTGACTATCAATTGATAGACGAAGGTCAGTAGACAACTAAAGAGGGACAACTCAAAGGAACATATAACTTTCTGAGTTGTGGATGCATAAATTAGTATGTCGAACCAAGTTCAACATAATTCTTCCGGATAACCCATGCAGAAAGGTTGAGCTGGCAGAGTCACAATATAGCATGGAGAACTCATCGAGAGCGCTCTTGTTGTCATCTTTTGGTTCAGAAGAACTCCTGCCAAGAATGATTCATGGTAATTGGAAGAAGGATGTACCATGAACCTCGAGGACTATCGCAAAGGTTACTATTATCCTAAAGGAACTAGCAACACTATCAACATGATGTAAGTAGGATGAATCTCGGGTTCAAAACCCAGGAATAGAATACCTACTCCTAAGTAGCATCCCGGAATGCTTTCGAGAATAAAGGCCAGAATCATCACACTAGGACACAAATCATGGCTAGACCACTAGATGATCCCCTGAGACACCTAGGGTCATAATAATTATTCCAACATAAAGGTCGAGGCAGTAGAATACCTCAACTCAACAATTAGTGTGATTGAGCTGGCATAAAGGAGCATCGAAACCAGAGGGAAAGGATTTTGCAAATGCATCAGACTATTTAGAAACCTGGAATGACTCGGACAGCATAACGGCTGTAAATGCTCAGAAGAGATTTGAGACATTCACAAAAATGGTGGCATAACCACTCAGAAGCACAATATCAAGGTTTCGAGATCAACAATTAACATACGGAAGTAGTAGAAACTGAACTCAAGCTTAAATCCAACAATCTTATAAGTCTACGGATTAGTAACGCGTGATCCTGATAGAAAGAAGAGATAACCTAGCTCTTAATCCCCGTAGGAAAGATAAGATGACTCAGATCAAAAGGGCATGAGGTATAAGGAGTAAAAAGAGCCTTACGTTCCATCCCACAATCAATTCCCTTATATAACTAAAGTATTTCTAGACTCAACTTCGACCAGTTTGGCTTGGTAATCCTACAGGCAGTCAAGCTCTGATACCAACGCTGTCAGGACCCCGACTCGATGCCACATAGGTCTAGCATGTAACACCTCATATCACTTTGCGGCCTCACACACGGTATTCCCACGTGTGTCGCCTTACCTTTGCCCAGGACCGTTTGCGCCTTTTGGCACACGTATATGATAGTGTCGCTAGCACCCATATGATAAGGAGCCCGGGCTGACATGGCTAGTCGTAAACCCAAAGTGGCACAGACTTACAGGGCAGGCATCCATGACCCAGCATCGAACGTGTCGGTCATCAGCAAGTGGGTCCGGGCTGTAGCACTGGGCTAGCAGGACTCCGGTAAACCGGGCTGTAGCGGGCTAACAGGCCTCCGGTACTCAATGCGTGACATTTCCCCGAAGGGACAGACACAGGAACGAAGAAGGACACATGCCGGCCAGCCTAAGTGTTTCGGAGCAGTAGCAAGCTACCATGGCTCGGTGGAAACACTAGGAGACATTTCCCGGTAAGAGAGGCTACTAAGGATAAACAACTAGATAGTCAGATCCCACACATACCAAGCATTTCAATCATACACACAATATGCTCGATATGTGCAAATACAACAGGGCATCACAACATGACTCTACGACACAAGTAAATATTCAATAGGCTCCGAGGAGCGAGATATTACAAACATGGGTCTTATGACCCAACAATCAGAGCATACAAGTCAAAGCACATGCGGAAGCTTAACATGTCTGAGTACAGACATCTATAAATGAAAAAGGCTGAGAAGCCTGACTATCTACCAATCCTGTCGAGGCACAAGATCGTAGCTGAGGTAACAAGCTAAACGTCGAAGTCCACGCGAAACTACTAGTGAGACTGAAGTCTCTCTGCAAAAACATAAAATAGGCAAACGTGAGTACAAATGTACCCAGCAAGACTTACATCAGAACTAACTACATATGCATCATTATCAACAAAGGGGATGGTGGAGTTTAACTGCAGCAAGCCAGCTTTGACTCGGTGGCTACACTAAACTACGACTGCAAGCAACTCTTTTGAGGAGGCGCACACGAGTCCACATATTCACCAACCAATACACCACTATGGAACCGCTCCCGTCTCCCTACGAGAACGCCATCCATAGTACTCACGCTTATCTTGCGTATTTTAGAGTATCCACTTTCACTTGTCTATGAACTGATATAAGCAACCCAGAAGTCCTTTTCCGCGGACACGGCTATTCGAATAGATGATGTTAGCCCTGCAGGGGTGTACTTCTTCATACATGTTTCCACCACTTAGCGTCTGCACACGACATGTGCTCGGCAGACTTCAAGCGAAAGCCGACGTGGGTGTAGACCACGACCTACCTAAACACTCAAGTCTCTAGTCCAGGTTTATCGCCTATTCGGGTTCCATCCATGAGGAGATCCGGCCGGAGTTTTGCTCACAGCCCCAAACTATGTGAACAGGGTTCCCGAGATACCAAACGGGCATCCGGTAC
The DNA here is from genome assembly GCF_002162155.2 of Triticum dicoccoides. Classification (NCBI taxonomy): domain Eukaryota; kingdom Viridiplantae; phylum Streptophyta; class Magnoliopsida; order Poales; family Poaceae; genus Triticum; species Triticum dicoccoides. The sequence goes on from NC_041387.1 coordinate 409,046,088, forward strand.
ACCGTGCCACGTACCTACCGCATCACAGCCCACCCCTATGGTCAGCGCTGTCCACGGCCTCCAGTAAGCTACAAACACCAGAAACTACTTGCAACTCCTGGACAGATGACTAGGGTGAATAAGAAGTCGAGCGGGGTCATATTTCAGGGCCCAATGTATGGTAGTAGCTGAATCATGGATCACAAACACAGAACTCAGTTCCTGAGGACGGCTGCAATGAGACAACCCACCATGTACTCCTACATGGCCTCTCACCGCTACCTTTACCAAATCGTGTTCACACACTTAGCTCACACACAGTAGGACATGTTCACACACCTCTGATTCATCCCCGATGAATCAGACCTGACTCAACTCTAAGCAGTAGCAGGCATGACAAACAAACATGAATGAGTAGGCACAACAGGGCTCAAACAACTCCTACTCATGCTAGTGGGTTTCATCTATTTACTGTGGCAATGACAGGTCATGCAAAGGATAAAGGGGTTCAGCTACCGCAGCAAGTAACAGTTGAATCGTTGTTGTCCTAATGCATTAAAAGAGAGCAGGAGCGAGGGAGTAGGATTGTATCAGAATGAACAAGGGGGTTTTGCTTGCCTGGCACTTCTGAAGATAACATTGAGTCTTCATCAGTGTCAACGATCACAACGTCGGAACATCGTCTACCGGGAGGGAACAGATACCGGCAACAAGAAGAGATACAATCAATGCAATGCACAATATGATGCATGCTCATGACATGGCAATATGAATGTGTTTTGAGCTAATGCAACTAGCAACAGATTAAATGAAGTTGGTTTGAATACAAGATTCAAATTCAAACTCCATATGTGATTATTCAAATTCCATTTAATTGATTTGTGCTAAACAGAAGCTATAAGTTGTTCTAACATGCATGAAAATGGTACAGATGGATTCCTTGAATTTTTCTGATAATTTTTCATATATAAATTATTTAATTTGGAGTTACGGTTGAATTTCTATGATTTTTAGAAGTTTATACAATTTTCTGGAATTTTCTGAATAAAATAAATCCAGAAATGATTTATGGCGTCAGCATCACGTCACGGTGACGTCAGTAGAGTCAACTGGGCTGGTCCGGGTCAAACCTGACGTGTGGGGGCCACACGTCAGTGACACAGGACCTAATCCCGGTCAAACCAAGCGCTGACTGGGGTTTGACCAGGGGTGGGGCCCACAGTCAGTGGCCTAGGGGGTTGGTTAGTGCGTCATTAGTGGCTAATGACAGCGCCACATCACTGGCCACCGGAGTTCGGCCGGCGGCGACCCGAAACGCGGTGGATGTTCGCCGGGACTGCGCTACGGACGGCGGCTGGGCAAGAGAAGGGCACAGGGAGGAGGCCCTCACTCGCGCGCATCTAGTGGTGGTGGAGGCCGGGTCTATCGTGGCCGGAGCCAACGACGGCGAGCTCCAAGACGGCGGCCGGAGTTCGGCCATGTGCGGGGTTGGGGCTGCGGCGCGCTATGGGATGAGCTGATGGTCCAGATGGCATCCGCGGGCCACCAGAAGCACGCTGGTGCCACGGGTTCGAGCAGAGGGGCTCAGGTCAGGAGAGCTACGCGGCCATGGCGGACGGCAGTGCTCGGGAATGTGGGCGGGGTGCTACGGCACGGGAACGAGCAAAACGAAGGAGGGAAAACAGAGTGGAGCTCACGTGGATCCCGTAGAGGTGGACGGCGAGCTCGGGGAAGGCCGAACGGCGACGAATTTGACGACGGCGATCCTCGGCGGCCGGAGATGGGGAAGACAGCGTGGACGGCGATGCAGGGCGTCCGGCGGGGCATGGGTTGGTGGAGAGGAAGAGGGGGTCGAGGCGGAGCCTCTGGGCGCAACGACGAGGCGAGGCAGTGGCTGTGGCCACGGCGACGCTCGTCGGCGGCGGTGGCTCCGTTCGGGTGAGAGGGAGAGAGAGCAGAGGAGAGGATGGGGACGAGAGAGTGAGCGGCGGGTTCTAGGAGGGGTGCGTGGCGTTGCTAGAGGGCTCGGGGAGGAGCAGGAGGTGGCCAGGGGAAGCAGGAGGTGGCCGAGGCCTCTCGGGCGCGCGCCACGCCTCGGGCCTTCTGGCGAGGAGGAAGAGGACAGAGGGAGTGGAGATGGGCTGGGCCGTGCTGCGGGGCCAGGTGGGCAACCAGGTGAGCGCCAGGTAAGATCTTCTGCTCTCTCTCTCTTATTTCTATTTAATTTTGTTTTCTATTTTCTGTAGTTTGTTTTGATTTGATTTAAAATATCAAATCATTTTATAAAATCCTAGAAACAATTATGGGTGCTTTCTGAATTATTTCAGTGACCCTTAACAATTTCCAACATTTATTTGAACATTTAAATTATTTATAGTATTTAAATGCCCAAGGTCAAATACAATAGGATTTAATTCAAAAATCCAGAATGGCCTAGAAATATGTGCATCATTGATGGCAGGGGTTTTGACCTTTAACAAAAATAATGAACTTTTCTAAAGGGCATTCTGGGTTTATTGAAAATATTTTTATTTTGATCCTAATTGCATTTTATTTAGTGCTAGGGTTTGTCATCCCCATTTCAAGTTTCATGAATTTTAAACAAGATGCATGAATGCCTTAATGCAACTAATGACAAACAAATTCTAGGGCTGTGACAATCAATTGCTCGACAGTAATTTGTTCACCCACCGTAATACTTATGCTATCTTGAGAGAAGCCACTAGTGAAACCTGTGGCCTCGGGTCTATCTTTTGTCATATAAGTTTCCGATCTACTTTATTTTGCAATCTTTACTTTCCAATCTATATCATAATAATACCAAAAATATTTATCTTATCTTATTATCTCTATCAGATCTCACTTTAGTAACTGGCCGTAAAGGGATTGACAACCCCTTTATCGCGTTGGTTGCGAGGTTCTTGTTTGTTTGTGTAGGTACGAGGGGCTTGTGAGGAGCCTCCTACTAGATTGATACCTTGGTTCTCAAAAACTGAGGGAAATACTTACGCTACTTTGCTGCATCACCCTTTCCTCTTCAAGGGAAAACCAACGCACTGCTCAAGAGGCAGCAAGAAGGATTTCTGGCGCCGTTGCCGAGGAGGTCTTCGCTCAAGTCAAGACATACCAAGTACCCATCAAACTGATCTCCCTCGCATTACATTATTTGCCATTTGCCTCTCGTTTACCTCTCCCCCATTTCACCCTTGCCGTTTTATTCGCCCTTCTTCTATTCGTCTTTTCGTTTGCTTTGATGTCTTACTTGGCTCATTTGCTCGTTTGGTTGGAATAGTTGTTTATTTATTGCTAAACAGAGAACCTTAGGTCTATGGATCCTCATCCGCTTGCCAATCTTTTTAAGAGATCCAATTATGATGAACCGGATTCTAGTGATTTGAGTGCACTAGATTATCTTTATGAGATTTTGCTTGAAGTTCGTGAATCTGAAAATTGTGATGAAGAAATTTATGAAGAGATTCACGATAGCTCCTTGAATAAAAAGCATAATTGCAATGATTTTATTTTAATTCTCTTGAAGTCAATTGTGTTAATAATATCCAAAACCCTAAGCTTGGAGATGCTAGTTTTGCTATGTCTACTACTTGTTGCAATGATCATGATTCGGGTGATTCTTCTTATGATCTTGAAAATTTATTTAAGCCCCATGATGAATATGAGATTGATAATAGTGTTTGCAATAATATTGAAAGTGGGTTTGGAAGAGTGTCAACTTTAGATCCCACATATTTGGAGAATGTTCAATCTTATGGTATTTTTGATAAAAGTGGGTTTGGAGAGGTCATGACTTTAGTTAATGATAATCCCACTATTTTGGAAGAGTGTCAACTTCACGTGCATGTGGATGGTGTTGAGAATATATTATGTGATAGATATTTTGTTGAATTTGCCTATGATCCTACATGTAATTATTATGAGAGAGGAAAATATGGTCGTAGTAATTTTTATCTTACTAAATTACCTCTCGTCATGTTGAGATTGCTATCGTTTCTTTCTTCTTCCTTGCATATGCTAGTTTTTGCTTGCCTTGCAAATTTGTTTTCTTATAATATGCCTATGCATAGGAAGTATGTTAGACTTAGATGTGTTTGTCATGTGTTTCATGATGCTCTCTTTACGCTTCAATTCTTGTCTTTCATGTGAGCATCATTAAAATTATCAATGCCTAGCTAAAAGGCTTTAAAGAAAAGCGCTTGTTGGGAGACAACCCAATATTTTTTTGCTGTTATTGAATAAATAATTCATCTAGCCTATGTTTAGATGTGGTTTTATGTTTTAATTAGTGTTTGTGCCAAGTAGAACCTATAGGATTACCTACGGTAATAGTTAATTTGATTATGCTGAAAAACAGAAACTTTTGCGCGCACGAGAATAATTTTAATAAATCACAGAAACGTGATTTTTAGTTTATTATTTTTGATGTAGATCAATAGACAAATTTCCCAGGACTTCTTATTTTTGTAGGATTTTTAGAGTTCCATAAGTATTCAAAAGTTAAAGATTGCTACAGACTGTTCTGTTTTTGACAGATTCTGTTTTTCGTGTGTTGTTTGCTTATTTTGATGAATCTATGGCTAGTATCGGGGGGGTATGAGCCATATAGAAGTTGGAATACAGTAGGTTTAACACCAATATAAATAAAGAATGAGTTCATTACAGTACCTTAAGTGGTGGTTTTCCTTTCTTGCACTAACAGAGCTCATGAGATTTCTTGTGTGTGAAGTTTTCAAGTTTTGGGTAAAGATTTGATGGACTATGGAATAAGGAGTGGCAAGAGCCTAAGCTTGGGGATGCCCATGGCACCCCAAGATAATTCAAGGACAACCAAAATCCTAAGCTTGGGGATGCCCCGGAAGGCGGCATCCCCTCTTTCGTCTTCGTCTATCGGTAACTTTACTTGGAGCTATATTTTTATCCACCACATGATATGTGTTTTGCTTGGAGCGTCTTGTATGATATGAGTCTTTTCTTTTTAGTTTACCATAGTCATCCTTGCAGTACACACCTTTTGGGAGAGACACAACATGATTCAGAATTTATTAGAATACTCTATGTGCTTCACTTATATCTTTTGAGCTAGATAATTTTGCTCTAGTGCTTCACTTATATCTTTTAGAGCACGGCGGTGGTTTCATTTTGTAGAAATTACTAGGAAAAGGGCCTGTGCGTTGCAACGGGTTAACAAAACTACGACGTTCAAATCAAGCTATTCAGAACATATAATATATAGCCCACCTTGTTAAATTCAAAATCAAATAAGATTACCCCCAAAACAATTCAAATAAAATTGAGCGTTGGTTGCCCTTATAAGAATATGATACATTTAGTTGATGGATTACATGCGACAAGCTCACTGACCACAATTTATTTTAAAAACCATAGCTTAAATTTAGAAGTTGAAACTTCCGTTATTCATTGTACAAAACTCTGACACGGTTTTTTTGGAAGCTTCATTATAGCCACAACAATATATTAACCATTAAATTATATTTTCTTCTTCTGAAATTAGAATACTACTTATATTATATATATCATCTCTGAAATTTTCCAAGATATTTTTTAGAGTTTTGAGCACCGAAACATTTTGATTATGCTAACATGAGAAGCTTAGGAAGCAGTAGAGGAGGAAGAGATATTCCACGCGATTTCATTTATTTCTATTTTCTTTCAACCCCTTCCTTTGCCACCGAATAGTGGGTCTCCTTGGTCAGTCTAGCGACGTTAGCTCCCAAGGGACACGCGCCCGCAACCCCCCTGCTTTTCTCCTCCTCCACTCCACTACCTCACTCCTCCCTCTTTTCCTCCCTCCCTGGATCCCCTTTCTCGTCAAGCTCACTTGGGACGCCGCCGCTCGCCATTGCAATGCCAGCCACAGGGACCGGCGGGATCCGCCAGGCTTCGGTCCGGATAGACGTCCACGCCTCCGGCTCCGACATGCACGCCCGCGCACTGGACGCCGCCATAAACCACCTCGTTTATCTGGTGTGTTCTTACTCCTAGGTAGTTCCCTTGCTCCATTGTTGCTCCAGCCATCTCTTTAATGGTGATTCCAGGCACCAGCGTGCCGGAACCTCTTGAACCCAGGTCGCGTTTCTCTGTTCCGTTGGTCATCGTTGCGACACCGCCGTGGTCATCCTCCTCCCCGAGCAGCTCCAGGGACGGGCTCCGCGTCATCTGTGTCTCCTCTAACCATAGACTCGAAGCCGTGTGTCCCTCTACTTCTTCCTCGACAGCTGACCGCAATTGACACCGTCCGGAACTCGTTGTCGTCCGTCCTCTTGCCTCCCTGCTCCGCCCGACCCCGTCACGAACAACAAGGTGAGGAGTCACCTCTGCCTGCCTACTACTGCTGCTTGCTGCTAGCTTGCTTTGCTGCTGCTGGTAGTTTAGCTTGCCATTGCTGCTTGCTTTTCTTGCTTGCTGCTGCTGGCTTTGAGCTGCGGGTAAATGAGAGAAAGAAAGGAAATTTTACATTTGTACAGGGGAGATGGCTATATTTAGATTCACCTCTATACAAGGAGATGGCCATGTTTACTTGCTCGTCACACTATCGGACTAAGGCTAGTCTCCCCTATGCATAAAAATTTCAGAAAAATGCTCAACCTGCTGAACTTGTAAAATCCATAATAGAATTATTCCAGTTTCTGTTTGGAGTAGTACTGATATGGAGTTGGATGATTTAAATTGTATTGTAGCAATAGAAAACATGAACATACTCAATATTATTGCTTGGAAGTAAAAGAACTTGTACTTTAACAACGCATCTTTAGATATCGTAAAAATTCTCAAGTTGCATTCTAGGACTCAAAGAAAATGTTGTTGCGAATTTCAGTAGCTTCATTTTCATCTTACTGTATGACATCACATCCATTTCATGCTTTGTAACCAACATGTACTTCCTAAATATTCTTAGCTTTGTTTGACATGGCTAGGAGTTGCTTGTTGTTCATGATCATCAGGTAATGACATTAACTTGGATTAATTAATATGGAAATAAATAAGTGAGTTGTGAGGGCCGTGGTTTGATGATATGGTCGGGTTGGGGTTACCACCAGTTGCATCTCTTATAATAGTCAATACTGGCTCACTTTTTCACCTGTATTCAGCTTTGTCCCTAATTATGTTTGCAGACATCATCAATGTCGGTGGCCGCGGCAATGGACTACGACAAGTGTCCTCTGCCACATCCCTGTCCACCCGCATCACTACGACGCTAGGCCATGCCTCACTATTTATATTCTTCTTGCCCTTTTATTGTGCCTCTGCTTCTGCTATTTATATTTCATTCATTATTGATCATGAAACATGATTCAACGTGCTCCCTCCTTATAAATTATACATGCAACATGCATATTAGCCTCTATTTCTTTCCTTATATTTCCTCGCTCCCTTATTTCGTTTGAAAATCCTCTTAATTGGCCATTAGCCCACTCTTTCATTCTATAGCCTCTCTTCCCTTCCATATTTCTCTATCATGATCCCCGAGATTGCTTCGTGATACCCAGAAAATTTAAAGAGCTATATAAATTGGGTAGATTGTATTTAGTGGAGCAAGGTGGGACCATTTATCATATGAATCAATCTTGTTTTCTACACACAACATTAGCTAGCCCAGTTGGCTGCGACATTGTTTATTGGACTGGAGGTTGAGTTCAATTCTGCTCATCGTGAACTATTTTTGAGATGGTTTGTTTGGGCCACCCGGATAGTTGGCCTTGTTTTGTTCTTTTTTTCGTCTTGCATTGTAGCTATTTCTTTTATTGTTGGAGATGAGTGTACCTGAGCTATCAACATGGTGATGTCATTACTGTTACATGGATACTGAAAGTTCTACCATATTCATTATATACCTGCAAAGTTACAGGAAGGAACAAGAATAATAAGCCATATCCATCCAAGACTCAGGGCCTTCGTGAACCGGTGAGGAGATGATCTGCAACTATACTACTGCGAACAACAAAATGCTTGATTATCTCAGACATGGGAGAGGGGATTGAAACAGGTTGCGGGCGATGGCTAAGACGCGTCCTGGCCAGCCTTGCACATAGCAGCATGGCATGGGGGGGGCTGAGGAGACAACGGGAATAGGCTACTTAAATGGAAAACCAACAAAATCATTTACTTCTGCAGGTAGGTAGAGGAAAGGTATTTGGTGGAGAAGATGAAGAGAGAGACCGTCCTTCGGCTGGGGGTGATTCTCTGCTCCTCCTCCTTCCACCCTCCCCTCCCCTCTTCTTTTAGCGTGAGCAGGGATCTTCAGGCTGCTCCGCTGCTGCACAATCCGGCATCCTATTTCTATTCTTTGGTTCCTTCCTCGCTCGCTCGTAGCTAGGATGATTAGCTGGAGCACTGTGATATATAGTCAGAAAAGCATTTGGCAGGATTATCATTTTCTTCTCATTTAATTCCCCAGCTACCGGCCTAACACTGAAGGTCGCGCTGCAACTACTTGGTTCCAAGATCAATATGGAAACTGGAAGAAAATTTAGGCTGAACAATTTTTATAAAAAATAAAACCTAGTACAACATAGGATAAGAAATGCCTAGTGCAATCTTAATCATGTGGTTACCATCGTTGATTGTTTGTAGGAAGCTCAAAGGAAGCAAGACTGCAATAAAAATCTCTGAATGCATTCCAAGCTTCTGTATGGCATACCTCGTTTCAAAGGGCAAACTGTCATTTGTGCACTCGGCTACATCTGATGCCTGCGGAATACCCAAGACCATATCTTCTTCAACCATTTCTTCTCCTAGCTCCAGAAGCCTTTCCAATGCGCCCTCAGGTAATACTCAAGTCTGCATTTGATTTTGGTTTCTGAAAATTGTTGATTACACCTATCAACTGAATACAAACAAAAAAATGTATTAGAGTGTTCTAACTATTTTGTCTACAGCAGATTGGGCCCGTAGAAATGGAACAATGACTGTACTATTGCGCCAGTCATCTCTGTCATTGCAGTGTGATCACGCACTCGCTAATATAAACAGGTCGGCTAACAGGGGAGCTAGCCCTTCAGGTAGTGCTGGCAGCGAGATTTCTTAACATGCTGATACAACCCTGAAGACAAATTCACACCCAATCACATCAGTAGCGCAGGCCAGCAGCAGCAATAGTGGGGATTCAATTTACAGGAGCTTCCGAGGAGATAGCTTCCGAGATATCTCTGATCTGCAGGCAGTAGTTTCAGAAACTGCAATAGACCTAAGGCATTCTCATGACCAGGTACCTGTTTCACCCTGGGCTAAAATATTTCATTCTATTGGGTACAAACTTTTTTTCTTCTAAGATGATGGAATAGTTCATCTCTAGGCCTCAACATCATACCTTGCACACTCCAAAGCAGAATATAACTATCTGAAAGCTAACATGTTTACCCAAATGAATGAGCAATTTATGATCTTTTTTGGCTCAATAGGATGATCTGAAGCTTCAAATTGAGAGCATGAAGGTCAAACTGCGACATCTTCAGAAGCTTCATCCTGTTGTCTGTTGACTCCACTCAGAAAGTAAGATATTTTATTAACTATCTGAAGTGTTCAGTAACCTACAAGATCTTAACTATTTCTTCTTGAAATCTAGTTGTTAGCTACCCAACAACTTGGGTATCCGTCGTGTCAAGGATGGAATTAAGCTTAGAGAGATTAACCTGAAAGAAGAAATAGTGAAGAGATTGGTAAGACAAATCGAAAGAGAAGAAGAGAATGCAGCCGAAAGAGAAGCTCAACCTAAACAAAGCTCTTCTGAAGAGGACATTAATGATGAGGGGCCATTGTGAGGGTCGAGGTTGTAGGAGAATGACACCAAGGAAGATGAGCAGGAGCGGAGGTGTGGAGGAAAATGAGCAGGAGTGTCCGCTAGAGTTCGAAGCCGCCATCATCACTGGCAACTGTGAGTAGCTCGTGGTGGAGCCAGTGATCCGGCTGCGGTGGCAACGTGATGGCCGCCTTGCTTCCTCTCTTCTCATGCCCGCGTCTGAGTGCTCGCACCGCCATGGTCCTGGATCCGCGGATCCCACCGCCGTTGTCGCTACGAGGAGTTTGAGCTGGAATCCCACGGCCTTGGTCTGGATCCAGCCACGGCGGGAGTGCCATGGCCTCCCTTCTCAATCTGGGGGAAGAGAAGGGAAGGGAGAGGAGAGGAGGGGAGATCGCCGGTACAGAGAGGGTGAAGTCCAGCGGCGGTAGGGGAGAGATGTTGCCGACAAGGGGAGAGCGCAGGCCAGCGGCGGGCGACGCGGGCTGGCGGCAGGGTGGCGGCGTCGCCAGATGCATCTGGGGTCGAGGGGTAGACACAAAGGAGCACAGATTGAGTTCTTAAATGTAGGGCTTAATTTTTAAAAAACAGAAGGTTTTCTCAGATCCACTAAAAAAGGGATTGCGGGTTCAATTACCAAAAAGTACAAGGATATTTTTGTAAAAAGCCATGAAGGACGACCAGCAACCATCGGTGCTTTATTATTAGGGATAGATTAATCTCTCATGCTTCATTTATATTATTTTGAGAGTCTTTTAGAACAGCATGGTATTTGCTATGGTTATAAAATTGTTCCTAGAATGATGGGCATTCAAGTTGGGTATAATAAAAACTATGATAGGAAGTGAATTGGATGCTATGATCAATTTGATGCTTGATAATTGTTTTGAGATATAGAGGTGGTGATATTAGAGTCATGCTAGTTGGGTAATTATGAAATTGAGAAATACTTGTGTTGAAGTTGGCAAGTCCCGTAGCATGCACGTATGGTAAAAGTTGTGTAACAAATTTGTAGCATGGGGTGCTCTTTTGATTGCCTTCCTTATGTGTGGAGGTCGGAGGCGCGCGATGGTTAACTCCTACCAACCCCCCCCCCCCCTAGGAGCATGCGTAGTAGTACTTTGCTTCGAGGGCTAATAAACTTTTGCAATAAGTATATGAGTTCTTTATGACTAATGTGAGTCCATGGATTATACGCACTCTTACCCTTCCATCATTGCTAGTCTCTTCGGTATCGTGCATTGCCCTTTCTCACCTTGAGAGTTGGTGCAAACTTCGCCGGTGCATCCAAACCCCGTGATATGATACGCTCTATCACATATAAACCTCCTTATATCTTCCTCAAAATAGCCACCATACCTACCTATTATGGCATTTCCATAGCCACTCCGAGATATATTGCCATGCAACTTTCCACCATTACGTTCATCATGACACGTTTCATCATTGTCATATTGCTTTTGCATGATCATGTAGTTGACATCGTATTTGTGGCAAAGCCACCTTCATAATTTTCATACATGTTGCTCTTGATTTATTGCATATCCCGGTACACCGCCGGAGGCATTCATATAGAGTCATATTTTGTTCTAGTATCGAGTTGTAATTCATGAGTTGTAAATAAATAGAAGTGTGATGATCATCATTATTAGAGCATTGTCCCCAAACAAAAAAGGCCAAAAAAAGGAAAGGCCCAAAAAAAGAAAGGCCAAAAAAAGAAAATAAAAAAGGGGGACAATGTTACTATCTTTTTCCACACTTGTGCTTCAAAGTAGCACCATGTTTTTCATATAGAGAGTCTCCTATGTTGTCACTTTCATATACTAGTGGGAATTTTTCATTATAGAACTTGACTTGTATATTCCAACGATGTGCTTCCTCAAAATGCCCTAGGTCTTCGTGAGCAAGCAAGTTGGATGCACACCCACTTAGTTTCTTTTGTTGAGCTTTCATACATTTATAGCTCTAGTGCATCTGTTGCATGGCATCCCTACTCCTCATGTTGACATCAATTGATGGGCACCTCCATAGCCCATTGATTAGCCTCGTCAATGTGAAACTTTCTCCTTTTTTGCCTTCTCCACACAACCTCCATCATCATATTCTATTCCACTCATAGTGCTATATCCATGGCTCGCGCTCATGTATTGCGTGAGAGTGAAAAAAGCTGAAGCGCGCTAAAAAGTATGAACCAATTGCTTGGCTGAAACCGAGGTTGTGCATGATGGGAGTATTTTGTGTGACAAAAATGGAACATAGCCTAACTATATGATTTTGTAGGGATAAGCTTTCTTTTGCCATGCTATTTTGAGAAGACATGATTGCTTTATTAGTATGCTTGAAGTATTACTATCTTTATGTCAATGTGAACTTTTATCTTGAATCATTTGGATCTGAACATTCATGCCACAATAAAGAAAATTACATTGAGAACTATGCTAGGTAGCATTCCACATCAAAAATTCTGTTTTTATCATTTACCTACTCGAGAACGAGCAGGAATTAAGCTTGGGGATGCTTGATACGTCTCCAATGTATCTATAATTTTTGGTTGCTCCATGCTATTATATTACCCTTTCTGGAAGTTTATGGGCTTTACTTTGCACTTTTATATCATTTTTTGGGACTAACCTACTAACTGGAGGCCCAGCCCGAATTGCTGTTTTTTGCCTATTTCCGTGTTTCGAAGAAAAGGAATATCAAACGGAGTCCAAACGGAATGAAACCTTCGGGAGCGATCTTTTTGGAACAAATGCAATCCAGGGGACTTGGAGTGGACGTCAAGAAGCAGCCAATGCAACCACGAGGGTGCCCGGTGCGCCCCCACCCTCGTGGGCCCCTCGAGGCTCCCCTGACCGACCTCCTTCGCCTATATATACCTCCATACCCTGAAAACATCCAGGAGCACCACGAAAACCTATTTCCACCGCCGCAACCTTCTGGATCCGCGAGGTCCCATCTTGGAGCCTTTGTCGGCGCTCCGCCGGAGGGGGAATCAACCACGGAGGGCTTCTACATCAACACCATAGCCTCTCTGATGAGTTGTGAGTAGTTTACCACAGACCTTCTGGTCCATAGTTATTAGCTAGATGGCTTCTTCTCTCTCTTTGAATCTCAATACAAAGTTCTCCTCGATCTTCTTGGATATCTATTCGATGTAACTCTTTTTGCAGTGTGTTTGTCGAAATCCAATGAATTGTGGGTTTATGATCAAGTTTATCTATGAGAAATATTTGAATCTCCTCTGAATTCTTTTATGTATGATTAATTATCTTTGCAAGTCTCTTTGAATTATCAGTTTGGTTTGGCCTACTAGATTGATATTTCTTGCAATGGGAGAAGTGCTTAGCTTTGGGTTCAATCTTGCGGTGTCCTTTCCGAGTGACAGCAGGGGAAGCAAGGCACATATTGTATTGTTGCCATCGAGGATAAAAAGATGGGGTTTATATCATATTGCTTGAGTTTATCCCTCTACATCATGTCATCTTGCTTAATGCGTTACTCTATTCTTATGAACTTGATACTCTAGATGCATGCTAGATAGGAGTCGATGTGTGGAGTAATAGTAGTAGATGCAGAATCATTTCGATCTACTTGCCGCGGACGTGATGCCTATATACATGATCATGCCTAGATATTCTCATAACTATGTACTTTTCTATCAATTGCTCGACGGTAATTTGTTCACCCACCGTAATACTTATGCTATCTTGAGAGAAGACACTTGTGAAACCTATGGCCCCGGGTCTATCTTTTATCATATAAGTTTCCGATCTACTTTATTTTGCAATCTTTACTTTCCAATCTATATCATAAAAATACCAAAAATATTTATCTTATCTTATTATCTCTATCAGATTTCACTTTCGCAAGTGGCCGTGAAGGGATTGACAACCCCTTTATCACGTTGGTTGCGAGGTTCTTGTTTGTTTGTGTAGGTACGAGGGACTTGTGAGGAGCCTCCTACTGGATTGATACCTTGGTTCTCAAAAACTGAGGGAAATACTTATGCTACTTTGTTGCATCACCCTTTCCTCTTCAAGGGAAAACCAACGCAGTGCTCAAGAGGTAGCAGGCATCAACATGCCGTGGTAAGAATTTTGTCCCATTTAGGGCAGGTTTGGGTATAAGCATCTCACAAACCAGAGCTTCTCACAACAAGCGTGATGGTTTCGGTAGGGAACGTGCCACCTTTGGGGACAAAACAATATCCGTTGCTGAAAGTGCGTTATATCGACTAGAGGGGGGGGGGTGAATAGGCAATTTTTATGAATTCTTCACTGAGGAATTTGCCGGTGAGGAAATTCCTTAGCGAAGAACTACTAGCAGCGGAATAAGTACTCAGAAGTAAGCATAACAGGATACAGACTTAGTCATCATGATGAAATGAAGACAAGCATAGAGTATAGAAAGCGTAAATACAGGATAACACAAGATGAAGACAAACAGACTGAAGAATTGAACTGAGGAAATTGAGAAAGTCTTCAGTCAAAGTCTTCAAACACAGATATGAACAATCACTCAACACAGTAATGAGGAAATGAAAGAGTTGAGGAAATAGAACCAGCAAGGTTGGTGAAGACAATGATTTGTTAGACCAGTTCCAACTGCTGTCTCAGTTGTACATCTGGTTGGAGCGGCTGAGTATTTAAACTCGAGGACACGCAGTCCCGGACACCCAGTCGCTGAGCACGCAGCTCAGGACACCAAGTCCTCACCGTATTCTCCTTGAACTAAGATCACACAGATCTCGTCCAATCACTCGTGGTAAGTCTTCAGGCGACTTCCAAACCTTCACAGACTCGGTCACTCAGCGATCCACAATTCCTCTTGGATGCTCTAGACCATGACGCCTAACCGTCTGGAAGAAGCACAGTATTCAAAGGTAACAAGCGTCGGATCCACGCAGGATCAATCTCTTCAGTGATGCTCAATCACTTTGGGGTTTGTGGGTGTTTGGGTTTGGGTTTTTCCTCACTCAATGATTTTCGCTCAAAGTCCTCGGAGGATGGGTTGCTCACAAATGACAAGTGTCAGTTTCTCTCGGAGTAGCCAACCAACTAGTGGTTGTAGGGGGAGGCTATTTATAGCCTAGGGAGCAGCCCGACATGATAAGACATAAATGCCCTTATCTGATATGACCTTAGGTGGATAAGATATTTTGGGACAGCTAGCGCGCAGCACAGCAACGGTCGGAAATTTGACTCTCAAATTCCTCAGGGCTATCATGTTCCTCACTGTGTAGGCAATCCGCACTGGCGAATTCCTAACTCCTTAGTCAGAACAAATTCCTCAGCGACCAGAAGAAGTTCGTCTCTGTCACTGAAGAAATTGACTGAACTGTATGAGATTTCCAAAGGCTTCACTCGAAGGGTTTGGTAGGTGTAGGATTTTGAGTTGATCATCACTTGGAAATTTTTCCTTAGTATTTCCTCGACCCCCTTTAACAGTACGGTGTTTCCTATGACTCAAGAAAGAGAAAAACAAAACTATGAAAATGAAAGTCTTCAAGGTTCATATTCCTCGCATGATTATCAAGTCTTCACGGACACACCAATTTCTTCACTTTCAAAGTCTTCATGAAAGTCTTCAGGAAATAACAAAATCTTCAGTCGAAGATATTCATTTTTAGGGGTCGACTTTCTCTGTAAATATCAAACTCCTCATAGACTTATAGACCTGTGTACACTTACAAACGCATTAGTCCCTTAACCTATAAGTCTTCAATACACCAAAATCACTAAGGGGCACTAGATGCACTTACAATCTCCCCCTTTTTGGTGATTGATGACAATATAGGTTAAGTTTTCAACGGGGTTAAACATATGAAGTGTAAGTACTGATATTGAGGAATTTGATTGCAAGATATAGAAGAACTCCCCCTGAAGATGTGCATAGTGAGGAATTTGCTTTTGAAGCAATGCACACTTGAAGAGTTGAATCATGGAGATCTCCCCCTATATCTTGTAATTCATACACGCATTTGACATATGATATGAAGAATTTGAAATGCATGATGAAATATGGTGCCTGATGAAATTCAGCATGCGTGCAGTAACATTAATGAGGAACAAGCATGCAAAATAACATATCGAGAGTATCAAAGCACGGTGCATCAAAAGTATCAGGGCACCATCGGGTTTAAGACTACAACTCGATCCAATAAAGTTTCAGAAGAACGAGAGTTGTAACTTAAAAAACGCCCATATAATAGACCCGCTTGAAGACTAACTCAAATTTCTCCCCCTTTGTCATCGAATGACCAAAAGGATCGAAACTGAGGACTAACGCCCCTGATGAATATCAAGTTGATGGAGGAGCTCCAGTGTTGTTGGGGTCGGTTGTTGTAGTAGGGCCTGCCGCAGTGTCGTCCAAGTCTTCATTTTCATCAGTCTCGTGAGATGAAGAATAGGAGCTGGCCACCAAGGAAGGAGCTTTGACCTTCTTGAATTTCTTCGGTGGGGGTGCAGACCAGTCAAATTCTTCCTTGAGACCCATATTCTTCAAATCTGCAGCGCTGTAGACATGAGATAGAACAGCCCAGGTACGGTTGAAGGTTTCATGGAGGTAGTATTGGTTTTTCTTCACTGCATTATGTGTTGAGGTCATGTTGTGAAGAATTGAACCAAACTGACGCTTGACCCATTTATGATTGCGATCAACCTTATGATGAAGACTGAGGAGTAACTCACGATCAGTCATCACCCTGGGAGCTGTGGCTTGAGGATTTTGCTTGGCGACAGAGTCATGTGTGGCAGAGTCATCATTGGTGGAGTAGGATGCAGCCTTGCAAAATTGACCATCCAATGGACGAATGCCTTCATCTATTACAGCAGTTGCCTTGCCTTTGTCATCAGCTGAGGAATATGTCCGTTTGAGGACTTCAATCAGAGGCAAGTAGCTGCCATGGTTCAAAGTGTCAGCTTTGTAATTCAGTGAAGCCCTTGTCCTGATGAATCTCATAATCCATGGTGCATAAGGCTTCAGCTCAAATGGTGACATAGCAATATTTGCCAGAGTCCTCATGAAGAAATCATGGAAGTTGACGGGAATGCCATGAATGATATTAAAAAGCATGTTCTTCATGATGCCAACGACCTCTTCATCATTTGAGTCATGGCCTTTGATAGGACTCATTGTCTTCGACAGAATGCGATAGACAGTCCGGGGCACATATAGTAATTCCTTGACGAGGAATTTGGTTCGAGGAGCCTGCCCTGGCTTCAATGGCTTCATCAGCACTTGCATGAAATGATTTGAAAGTTCAGGTTCACTGTAGACACAACGAGCACCGTCAAGGGGAGGACTGAGTGGGAGGGCACGAAGCAATTCAGTTGCTGGTGCCTTGTAGTGAGTATTTTCAGACATCCAGTCCAACACCCATGAATTCACATCTTCAGAGTTTCCTGTGATGTGCAGCGTTGCATAGAATTGAAGAGTGAGTTCTTCATTCCAGTCACGGATGTCAGTGCAGAAATTTAGCAGTCCAGCATCATGAAGAACAGTGAAGACTGGTTCGAAGCACGGCAGAGACTCCATGTCTACATGAGGAATGTGTTCATGATCGAAGACTTTGTCTTTGTTGAACAGTACTGAGGAATAGAAATTTGCTTGACTTGCTGTCCAGAAACGCCTCTTCCTTATGCGGGCAGAGTCATAGGGGTTATAGTCAGTGAAGAACACATGCTCGCTGAAGAAATCTTCAGCCTTGAACTTTTGCTTCTTTGAGAATGGATCCGTTGGCTTGGGCACTGGAGTGTCAGTGAGTTGCATCACAACCTCTAGAATCGCAATCTCAGGTTCTTCAGGCTAAGGAATTTCTGGTTCCTCTTCAGTAGCAGGCTGCGTGTTCAAGGGTTCAACGACAACAGCTTCTTTAGCACTAGCGGCTGGAATGTCTTCATGCATAGACGAAGTGGGATGAGTGTCTTCAGAGCCCATTTGAACAGTTGGTGCAGGGGACTGAGGTATTTGTTAAAGCGGGGTGAAGAGTGGAGAATTGGGGTGCTGACTTTCCCAAAAGTCATCATTCATCACTGGCATTGTGCAGCCAATGTCCATGTCTTCACCTTCAATTTCTTCAACGCCAGCCTCTTCAGCTGTGAACTGAGGCATTGGCGAGGAAGCAACATTTGTTGAAGGGATCGCATCCACTTCAATTTCTTCATCAACCTGCTCTGACGAAGCAGCAGATTGAGGTTCTTCATTAGATCCGCTTGGGATCACATATTCCTCACCAAAAGGAACAAGGTCCTTTGATGACATGGTGGAAATTGGAACATCATCGATTGGATTCTCAATAGAGCTTGTCAGAGGCTTCATCTTCTTTGGTGCTGAAGATTCTGAAGCACTGGATGCTTTCCTTTTCTTCACTGTAGCTCGCTCTGCAGCCTTGGTCTTCTTCACATCGAATGCACATGGAAGAATTGGAGTTGGTGTGGGCGCATATGGAATTGAGGTTTCTGGTTGAATTTCCTCAGGCGCAACTGATGCAGTTGCCCTGACATTTTCAGTTTCTTCAGGCGCACCACTAGTGGATGCCCTAACAATTTCTTGAGCGGCTGGAATGGAGTCATCAGCCCTGGAACTAGCATTTTCTTCAGCAGCCTGAATGTCATCAGCAGTGCTGGCATGTTCTTCAGTTGGCTGAGCAGATGCTTCAGCATGAGGAATTTCTTGTTGCGATGGGGCTGCAACATTTGTGAATTTCTCAGTCAGTTTCACAAACCTGACTTTGGCTCCTTGCCAATCAGCATAGTAAGCATTGAAGTCATTGCTGAGGGTTTTGATTTTAGCTTGGATCTTGAGGAGTTCATCAGGTGTCATATTGACAACATTATTCTTCAGGAACTTCTCTTTTCTGAACTGAGTCTTCTTGACCTGCCTGGCCTTCTCAAATTTCCATTTCTCTTCAGTGATGAAATGGGTCAGCATGTGACTTTGACCAGGAGTCAACTTGAAATCAGGCATAGGAGTATTTGGATCCTTGTGCCAGAGATCAATGTAATCAAGGATCGCCCTTGGATCCAAAAGCAGTGGCACATTTGTGCCTTTGGCTCTGGCGGCCCTTTCTTGTCGGTCTCTGATGATTTCTGCAAGTTCATCATCATCAGCTTCATCGTCAGATGGCACGTGGAAGGCAATCTGTTTGTTCTTCGGACTAGGCCGAGTACCTCGACCAGCCGTTGCCTTAGTCTTCAACAGAGTGGGGCCTGATGAAGATTTTGGTGCAGCTGAGGAACTTGCTGAGGCACCAGAGGCAATAGAGATGCCTGTTGTCCTTTGGCATGTAGCCAGATGTACAGGTGTTGAGGACTTTGCCGGAGCAGCTGAGGACTTTGGAGGAGGAGCAGTGGTTGGTACTGGCCGTGAGGGCTTTGAAGAATCTGGCCGTGAGGGCTTTGAAGATTCTGGCCGTGAGGGCATTGCTGAGGAACTTGGCCATGAGGGCATAGTTGGTGAAGCACTTGGCTTATGAGCAGGCTTCTTTGCCATTGATTTTCTTGGCTCGACAGAGGCCTCAGTGGCAGTAGCAGCAGCAGAGTCTTCATTGAATTTCCTCACTGCTTCTTTAGCTTGTCTCGCCAACTTAGCTTGGCGCTTGGCCCATTCTTCAGGAAAATCCCCACCACGCTTGATGCTGGTGGGGTCAGCTCTTTGGCTAGGTGCCAATGGAGCTCTTGGGCATGGATGATTAAGTGCAAATTTCTTCATATACTTTGGAGTCACATATCTGTACTCCCTCCATTCTCTTGCCCATCTCCATTCAATCTTCTGTATGCGCACCCTGCGTTGAGTTTTGGTTTCTTTTCCATACTTAGCCTCATCAGGTGTGCAATAATCAGCATAGAGGTCCTCAGGGATCTCAAAAGCAGTCATGACCTCTGGCTTCTTTCCTCCTTTCTGCGGCCTCTTACCATCAACCATATTCTTCAGATGAGGAATTTGAACAATCAAATTTTCTGAAGAAGTATGCAACTTTTCTTCGAGGAACACTGCAAATGAGTTAAGTTGATGAGAACCCAGTGATTCAGCAGCGGACATGAGTACCTGTGAACAGAGTATAGTTGCGAGGAATTTGGAGAGGTCATATGCGTTCTTAGAAGGTTTTTCAAAAAGAACAAGTTTGAGGAATTTAACCAGATGAGCCTTAAAGAATTTCACTAAGCGTTCTTTGTCTTAGGTTCCAGAGTTGTATAGATCGAAGATCCACACAATTGAGGAATCTTGAAGAAAAACGATGCTTAGAGAAACGAATCAAGAACAGATGACTAGCGAGGTGTTTTGTCTGTGAGGATTTGAAGAATAAAACACCTTTGAAGATTTTGTTGTGAAATTTCGAATCAAAAGGGGTAGTAAATGTAACTTTTAATTACCTTGTGTGAAGAACACGACGAACTGAGAAGCAGAACTATGAAGTTCGTCGATGTAGATCTTCCACGCCCTAACTTGGCGGAGAAAGACAACTACGGCGGCGGCGGAGTGAAGATTTCCGCGGTCGGCGCGAGTACGACGGCGACGAGGTCGAGGCAGTGAAGCTCTTCCTCACCGGCGACGATGGAGTAGCAGCGGCGCTAGGGTTTGAGGAGCTCGAGCGAGAGAGAGAGCGGTCGAGCGGAGTAAAGGAAGTGAGGAAGGGATGAGGGGGTATTTATAGTCGCAGTGAAAAACTGTTCTCCCGAAGATTTTGGATGAACCTGCCCCTGACCCTTCTCCTTCGCTTGACATGTGTCACCCACGTACTGAGGAGTGGAGATCATGTTAGATCGTGGGTGAATAGATAAGTCTATCATGGGATCCGGAACGGATTGAGCGGTAAAACCGAAAATTTTGGATAAGATTAGTTTTAAAGTTCTGTTCGCAAATTCTTCAGCTGCCAAGGACACAATGAAGATTTTGAACGAGTTTCAAATAGAACGCACATGAAGAATTTGTGAATAGATTGTGTTGAGTATAGCATAGAGGGGGAAGGGTCCGATCACATTCACTTAGCAGAAAAATGCAACTTGAAGAAATAGCCATAAGTGAATGCTGTAAAGGACAT
>NC_041387.1:409067375-409096473 GCF_002162155.2 Triticum dicoccoides
AAAAACTGAGGAATTTCAAAAATGAAGATTTTCAACTTTGGTGGTGGCGTGACCCACCATATAAGAATGATGATTTCAGACACCGCGTACAATTGTCGTAGGGTTCTGAGAATCAAATTCTTCATTAATTTCTTCACACTTAGAGTGTTATTCTTCATTGATTGAAGAAAAACGTTTCTTCATGTGTTGCACATCTAAGTCATCAATTTTGCATAAGTGTCAGGATGTGTGTCCTTTTCAAAGAACATTCGAAGATTCTAAGATATTTAGCTCACACCACAACTTGCTAAATCTCTTCTCATCCAAGGGCTTTGTGAAGATATCGGCTAGCTGTTCTTCAGTCTTCACGTGTTCGATGGAGATGTCGCCCTTCAACACATGATCACGAAGAAAATGATGACGAATGTGTATGTGCTTTGTCTTCGAGTGCTGAACTGGGTTGTGAGCAATCTTGATGGCACTCTCATTGTCATAGAGGAGAGGCACATTCTTCACGTTGATGCCGTAGTCCTTGAGGGTTTGCTTCATCCATAGCAGTTGAGCACAACAAGAACCAGCAGCAATGTACTCAGCCTCTGCAGTAGACAATGCTACGCAGTTCTGTTTCTTCGAGGACCAACAGACCAAAGATCGTCCGAGGAAATGACAAGTACCAGATGTTGACTTGTGGTCCACACGATCACCAGCATAGTCAGAGTCAGAATATCCAATGAGATCAAAAGTAGAGCCCTTGGGGTACCATAATCCTAGTGTTGGTGTGTGAGCTAGATATCGAAGAATATGCTTCACAGCCTTATGGTGTGATTCCTTCGGTGCAGCTTGAAATCGGGCACACATGCAAACACTAAGCATTATATCTGGCCTAGATGCACATAAGTACAATAAAGAGCCAATTATGGAGCGGTATACCTTGTGATCGAAGTCAATACCATTTTCATCAGTGCATAGATGGCCATTTGTGGGCATAGGAATTTTGACTCCTTTGCAATCTTGCATGCCGAATTTCCTCAGAACTTCCTTGAGGTATTTCTCCTGAGATATGAATATACCATTGTGCTGTTGACGAATTTGAAGACCTAAAAAGATTTTCAACTCTCCCATCATAGACATTTGATATTCTTTACTCATCATATAGGCAAATTCATCACTATAACGTTGGTCAGTACAGCCAAAGATAATATCATCAACGTATATTTGGCACACAAACAGTTCACCATCATAAGATTTAGTAAAGAGAGTAGGGTCGAGTGAACCGGGTGTGAAGCCATTCTTCATGAAGAATTCCTTCAAAGTGTCATACCACGCCCGAGGGGCCTGCTTGAGGCCATACAGGACCTTGTTAAGTCTGAAGACTTTGTCAGGATTCTTTGGATCTTCAAAACCTGGGGGTTGAGCAACATATACTTCTTCCTCAAGCTTACCATTGAGGAATGCACTTTTCACATCCATTTGTTGTAAGATAATATTATGATGGTTAGCATAAGCAAGTAATATGCGAATAGCCTCAAGTCTAGCAACAGGTGCAAAAGTTTCATCGAAATCAATTCCTTCAACCTGTGTGTAGCCTTGAGCTACAAGTCGTGCCTTATTCCTCACCACAAGGCCATTTTCATCTTGCTTGTTGCGGTAGATCCACTTTGTGCCGATGATATTATGCTTACGAGGATCTGCATGTTTGACCAGTTCCCAGACATTGTTGAGATCGAACTGATGTAATTCTTCTTGCATGGCCTGAATCCACTCAAGCTCCAGAAATGCTTCATCTACCTTAGTGGGCTCTGTAATAGAGACAAAAGCATAGTGCCCACAAAAGTTAGATAAATGTGAAGCTTTTGAGCGTGTGAGAGGACCTGGCGCTTGAATGTCATCGATGATCTTTTCAACTTGCACTTCTTTTGCAATGCGAGGATGAGCTGGTTGTCGTTGAGGAATTTGATCAGCATTTTCTTCAGCACCATTTTCTTCAGCATTTTCATCAGGTGCACCAGCTCGATTTTCTTCACGTTCTGGAATGAATTCTTCAACAGATTCTTCGGTAGGAATAACATCCTCAGTAGCCTTGAACTTGATAGAATCCTCAGGTTCTGTTTCATCTATCACAGAAGGTAGGTGCTCTCTTTGCGAGCCATTAGTTTCATCGAACCGCACATCTACAGTTTCAACAACCTTGTGAAGAACGTTGTTGAAGATTCTGTAGGTGTGCGAGTCCTTTCCGTAACCAAGCATAAAACCTTCATGTGGTTTCGGTGCAAATTTAGCATTGTGATGAGGATCTCTAATCCAACATTTAGCACCGAAGACTTTGAAGTAACTCACATTGGGTTTCTTGTCAGTGAGGAGTTCATAGGCAGTCTTCTTGAAGAATTTTTGAAGATATACCCGATTGATGATGTGGCACGCAATATCAATTGCATCAATCCAAAAACGACGAGGCGTTTTGTATTCATCAAGCATAGTGCGAGCCATTTCAGTGAGGGTTCTGTTCTTACGCTCCATGACGCCATTCTGCTGAGGAGTATAAGGAGCAGATAACTCATGAGTAATACCAAGTTCATCAAGATATCCATCAAGACCGGAATTCTTGAACTCAGTCCCATTGTCAGTTCTGATGTGCTTGATCTTCACACCAAAGTTGGTTGAAGCCCTCGAGGAAAATCATTTGAAGATTTCCTGCACTTCATGTTTGTAAGTGACAATGTGTACCCATGTGTAACGAGAATAGTCATCAACAATAACAAAGCCATATAGAGATGCATCATTCGAAACAGCAGAATAATGATTAGGACCAAAGAGATCCATGTGAAGCAATTTGAATGGATGAGTAGTGGTCATGATAGTCTTCGCTGGATGCTTGGCCTTGGTCATCTTTCCAGCTTCACAAGCTCCACATAAGTGATCCTTGAGAAATTTGACATTCTCAATGCCAATGACATGCTTCTTCTTCGCAAGCGTGTTCAGATTCCTCATGCCAGCATGACCAAGTCGTCGATGCCATAGCCAGCCTTCTGAAGCTTTTGCAAGTAAGCACATTGCTGGTTGTGGTCCTGTAGAGAAATCAACAATATACAGATCTCCTCTCCTAAAGCCTTCGAAGACTTTGGAATAGTCAGCTTCCATGATCACAACACATCGATATCTTCTAAAGACAACAACCATATCAAGATCACAAAGCATTGAGACAGACATGAGGTTGTATCCTAAGGACTCAACAAGCATGACTTTGTCCATGTGTCGATCCTTTGAGATCGCAACCTTACCTAGACCCAATACCTGACTTTTGCCTTTGTCAACGAAGATGATGTGCTTCAGATGCGACGGTGTTAAGGGAGAATCCATCAATAAGTTCTTGTCACCAGTCATGTGATTTGTACATCCACTATAGAGAACCCACTCGTTGACTTTGGGCTGATCATCCTGTAGATGAATTAGTGAAACTTACGATCTCATATACTTCATCAGTGAAGAATATGATATCAAGTTCATCAGATGAATTTCATCAAACAATAAAACAGATATTTCAGTATGAGGACGTGTGAAATGGAAGTTCATTTCATCATGATTCGCCTGCGTCCTTTCAGACATATTTGTCAGGCCTCCAGCAAATTCTTCAGACATTTAAAGCACGTCTGGAGACCTGACCCTGCATGAGAGATTAGTTCTTTTTCTTCACCACCCACATCTGAAGGGGTGGCAAAGAGTTCATCACTCTGCGAGCACCATATGAGAAAGGTGGCATAGAGGCCAATCCATTTCGTTTCACATAAGAGGGGTTAGGGTAAGCATATGAATAAGTAGAGAAATTCTTCGAGGACTTATGAACATAATGGTTTGAAGAATAATGCGCATATTCATAGCCCTTAGCTCTACCCTGCGAAACAGAGGGGTTAGCACAATGATGATCATATGAAGACTTTGATCCATTTGAGGAATTTGATCCATGTGAAGAATTAGGTCCATATGAAGAATTTGGTCTGGGGTTCCTGTTCTTCACAAGTGGTGTCATGAGAACATTCACCTGAAGACTTTCAACGTAACTTTTGAGAACCCAGATTTTCTTCATAGGGGAACCGTTCCTGCAGTTAGTCCCAACATATCTAGCAAATACTTCACCATTCTGATTTTTGAACAGTTTGTAGTTGGAGTCAAATGACTCATCAGAAGAATGAGAAGATTCACATGTAAATCCAGATAAGTTAGATGGATCAACTGGAGGTCCCTTTGCAGCAACCCATGATGTTTTGGGGTACTGCTCAGGCTTCCAATATGTTCCATCAGCATTGAGTTTCCTCTCAAAGGCAATACCCTCTTTCCTAGGGTTTCTGTTGAGGATCTGCTTTTTGAGCACATCACAAAGAATCTGATGCCCTTTGAGGCTTTTGTACATGCCTGTCGTGTACAATTCCTTCAGCCCTGCATTATTAGTAGTACTAGCAATGTCCTCAGATGAGGAATTAGTGATAGCAGAGGCAGGTGAAGAATTTGTAACAGTTGAAGCATTTGATCATTCAGGTGAAGAATTAGCAGATTCACGTTCAATGCACTTTAAGCATGGAGGAACAAATTCTTCTTGAGTAGCGCTGATTTGTTGAGCAAGTAATGAATCGCGATCCTTCTGAAGATCTTCATAACTCACTCTTAGCTTCTCAAGATCTTGCTTTCTTTGAAGAAGTTCAAGATAAAGTTTCTCGTGACCAGATAAGAGAGCGTTATGATGACCTTGAAGATCGTCAAACTTGGAATGGAGTCCATGAAGACTTTCAGCCAAGACTTTTGACTGATCCATTTCTTCACCCAACATATCATCGCTCTTATTTAGCATGTAATGAACTTTTTCCAAAGCTCTTTGTTGTTTAGTGGCAAGGGAAGAAAGTTTATCATAGCTAGGTCCAAATTCATCGCCAGATTCATCATCACTAGACTCAGATAGGTAGCATTCGTTTACCTTAGCACTTTTTGCCATAAGGCAGCGGTTGGACGATGATGATTCTGGTTCGAATGTCATCTCTTTGAGAGATTCCTTATAGTCATCAAGCCAAGGATCATTACAATTTAGATGTCCATCATAGACCTTAGAGAGACAGTCCTAGATTAGCTTCGCGTGATTGAGATGCATGACGTTCCTGAATTGATTTCGGGACAGACTTGTGCAGATGACATCCTTTGCTGTGAGGTTGAGGAGAGTGTACTTGCGGATGTCATCAGCTTCAGCCATCTTGCATAGATCGGTAAGACCGATCTCGGTGACGGTCCATAGTTCGCTGTCCATAGCCATGAGTCGCTTCTTCATCATGGCCTTCCACCGAGGATACTCATGACCGTCAAAGATGGGGCAGGAAACGTTCCTCAATCCTGCAGTCGACATAACTAGAACTCCAGGTGGTTAAACCAAAATCACACAGAACAAGGGAGTACCTTGCTCTGATACCAATTGAAAGTGCATTATATTAACTAGAGGGGGGGTGAATAGGCGATTTTTATGAATTCTTCACTGAGGAATTTGCTGGTGAGGAAATTCCTTAGCGAAGAACTACTAGCAGCGGAATAAGTACCCAGAAGTAAGCATAACAGGATACAGACTTAGTCATCATGATGAAATGAAGACAAGCACAGAGTACAGAAAGCGTAAACACAAGATAACACAAGATGAAGACAAACAAACTGAAGAATTGAACTGAGGAAATTGAGAAAGTCTTCAGTCAAAGTCTTTAAACACAGATATGAACAATCACTCAACATAGTAATGAGGAAATGAAAGAGTTGAGGAAATAGAACCAGTAAGGTTGATGAAGACAATGATTTGTTAGACCAGTTCCAACTGCTATCTCAGTTGTACGTCTGGTTGGAGCGGCTGAGTATTTAAACTCGAGGACACGCAGTCCCGGACACCCAATCACTGAGCACGCAGCTCAGGACACCAAGTTCTCACCGTATTCTCCTTGAACTAAGATCACACAGATCTCGTCCAATCACTCATGGTAAGTCTTTAGGCGACTTCCAAACCTTCACAGACTCGGTCACTCGGCGATCCACAATTCCTCTTGGATGCTCTAGACCATGACGCTTAACCGTCTGGAAGAAGCACAGTCTTGAAAGGTAACAAGCGTCGGATCCACGCAGGATCAATCTCTTCAGTGATGCTCAATCACTTTGGGGTTTGTGGGTGTTTGGGTTTGGGTTTTTACTCACTCGATGATTTTCGCTCAAAGTCCTCGGAGGATGGGTTGCTCTCAAATGACAAGTGTTAGTTTCTCTCGGAGCAGCCAACCAACTAGTGGTTGTAGGGGGCGGCTATTTATAGCCTAGGGAGCAGCCTGACATGATAAGACATAAATGCCCTTGTCTGATATGACCGTTAGGTGGATAAGATATTTTGGGACAGCTGGCGCGCAGCACAAAAACGATTAGAAATTTGACTCTCAAATTCCTCAGGGCTATCATGTTCCTCACTGTGTAGGAAATCCGCACTGGCGAATTCCTAACTCCTCAGTCAGAACAAATTCCTCAGCGACCAGAAGAACTTCGTCTCTGTCACTGAAGAAATTGACTGAACTGTATGAGATTTCCAAAGGCTTCACTCGAAGGGTTTGGTAGGTGTAGGATTTTGAGTTGAGCATCACTTGGAAAATTTTCCTTAGTATTTCCTCGACCCCCTTTAACAGTACGGTGTTTCCTATGACTCAAGAAAGAGAAAAACAAAACTATGAAAACGAAAGTCTTCAAGCTTCATATTCCTCGCATGATTATCAAGTCTTCATGGACACACCAATTTCTTCACTTTCAAAGTCTTCATGAAAGTCTTCAGGAATACCAAAATCTTCAGTCGAAGATATTCATTTTTAGGGGTCGACTTTCTCTGTAAATATCAAACTCCTCATAGACTTATAGACCCGTGTATACTTACAAATGCATTAGTCCCTTAACCTATAAGTCTTCAATACACCAAAATCACTAAGGGGCACTAGATGCACTTATAGTTGCCTCTTATTGCGTTCAAAAATTTTCTAGTGTCAACATAGAACAACATGAGTGTTGTGTTTTATTTTTGAATTTTTCGGGGTTTGTTTGGACATTATTATACATTGGTTTTGTAGGCATTTCAGGTGCATAATTCAAATTTGAACTACATGCACATGCTCCAGTGCATATAAACTGGTTGAAAAATCAAATATGTGTCCTTGGTTCCATGCTTAGGTCCCATGCAATAAATGGGAATGAATTTCAAACACCCTGCCACCATCACTCGGTCGCAAACATTGAAATACCTGATTTTTAAATTCTACTAAATTTGTAACTCGTCTGAAATTCATGAAACTTGGCATGCTATCTTGGAGTGGCATCAACATGCTGTGGTAAAAAAATTGTCCCACTTGGGACAGGTTTGGGTATAACCGTCTCAAAAACCAGAGCTTCTCACAACAAGCGTGATGGTTTCGGTAGGGAACGTGCCACCTTTGGGGACGAAACGATATTCATTGCCTCTTATTGCTTTCAAAATTTTCTATTGTCAACATAGAACAACAGGAGTGTTGTGTTCAATTTTGGAATTTTTCGGGGTTCGTTTGGACATTTTTATACATCAACTGGGTTTTCTAGGCATCTTATGTGCATAATTCAAATTTCAAAATTGAACAACATGCACATGCTCCAGTGCATATAAATTGTGTGTGTTCTGTTAACCATTCACGTGACGTCATGCCTCACTCTTTTAATGGCTAGGAGGTGCCGTGCGGACAGGTGCTTGAGTGCTTGACTAAATGGGAGGCGTGCGAGCTGTACTCCAATGCGGAGGCTCACCGGGAAGCGTGCAAGATGTACGCTGCGCAGGCTCACCAGAAAGCAAGCCCTTTGACTTTCATGGCCGCCTGCCTTGCTCGCATCCTCTCCATTAATGGCGCCCAAGCCGTAGTTTAATAGGGTTTTTAAATATAAAACACTCATCGCAAACGTTTTATTTAGAACACACATATGCAAAACCGACAACTTCCCCAGGAAGCCAAGGGAAAATGTGCCTAGTGGGATTTGTGCAGCTCTTGATCACAAACATTTTAATTAGAACACCCGTATACAAACCGACAGCTTCCCCGGGAAGCCAAGAGAAAATGTGCCGAGCAGGATTTCTGCAGCTCTTGATCGCAAACGTTTTAGATAGAACACCCATATGCAAAGTGAGAGCTATGATCTCCCCCCTTAAGTTGAGGAAAAATTCACATCGCAGGATTTGTGCATCCCTTCAATGCAAACGGTTGTTTTGGATGACCCGTGTGCAACCACGTACAAACATTTTGGTAAGATTTGCATCTATCATATTGGGTATGTTGCCATTTGTCAAACTAGAAAGATTGACATTTGTTGATCTAGTAACATTGCCATTTGTCAATCCTTGTAACACTGTGATTTGGCAAAATATGCAGCTAAAAATCACTAGCACTATCTAATTTTTGCAACTAAAATTCAGTAATTAAGCATATATTTCATTAATAGGTTAAACAGTCATTCTTAATTTATACAAACAGTTCAACTCGACAGCTGAACCGACCAAACTTTTCCCCAATTGTTGCCAACCACGTACTGAAATAGCTAATTCAACTATATATACTAGCTAATTTTAAGTACGTTGTACCATTCCACCACACATCTATAGTCAGATGAATTGAACAAAATAGCCCCTAATTACTACTACTACTACGGAGGGGCTTTGTGCTACTTCCGTCAGCCTCTCCTCTCCCGGACGTGCTTAGTAGGAGGCATAGGAGGAGGAGGAGCCTACCGACAAGCTGGACAAATGCAATGTTGGGATCTACGGTAGGGTCCGTCGACTGCAAATTAAAATTTTCCTATGCGTAGAACAACCAATAACATGCTACGGGAGATGGATCACAGATCATTACCACTAGATGCGCAGTGCCGTGCAGCGGAAGTAGAGTTGAGGCAGCGCGTTCCCTAAGTCACCTCGCATTCCCGGAGTCGTCTCCTCCTTGCCAGTCTCCCACGCAGCCGATCGGATCCCGCGAACAGGTTCATCAAAGCAGCGCAAGTGCACCGCCTCTAACGGTATCCGCGCGTGCAGGAGGAACGCCGTGCGACGGATGATACATCTTGAGCTTGCGTTGGTTTTCCTTGAAGAGGAAAGGGTGATGCAGCAAAGTAGCGTAAGTATTTCCCTCAGTTTTTGAGAACCAAGCTATCAATCCAGTAGGAGGCTCCTAAAAAATCCCACACACCTACACAAACAAACAAGAACCTCACAACCAACGCAATAAAGGGGTTGTCAATCCCTTCACGGTAAATTGCAAAAGTGAGATCTGATAGAGCTAATAAGATAAGATAAATATTTTGGTATTTTTATGATATAGATTGGATAATAAAAGATTCAAATAAAATTAGATGGCAAACTTATATGATAAAAGATAGACCCGGGGGCCATAAGTTTCACTAGTGGCTTCTCTCAAGATAGCATAAGTATTACGGTGGGTGAACAAATTACTATCGAGCAATTGATAGAAAAGCGCATAGTTATGAGATTATCTAGGCATGATCATGCATATAGGCATCATGTCCGTGACAAGTAGATCAAAACGATTCCGCATCTACTACTATTACTCCACACATCGACCGACTCCTGCCTGCATCTAGAGTATTAAGTTCATGAAGAACAGAGTAACGCATTAAGAAAGATGACATGATGTAGAGGGATAAATTCATGCAATATGATATAAACCCCATCTTTTTATCCTCGATGGCAACAATACAATACGTGCCTTGCTGCCCCTTCTGTCACTGCGAAAGGACACCGCAAGATTGAACCCAAAGCTAAGCACTTCTTCCATTACAAGAAAGATCAATCTAGTAGGCCAAACCAAACTAATAATTCGAAGAGACTTGCAAAGATAACTTAATCACACATAAAATAATTCAGAGGAGATTCAAATATTTCTCATAGATAAACTTGATCATAAACCCACAATTCATCGGATCTCAACAAACACACCGCAAAAAGAGTTACATCGAATAGATCTCCAAGAAGATCAAGGAGAACTTTGTATTTAGATTCAAAGAGAGAGAAGAAGCCATTTAGGTAATAAATATGGACCCGAAGGTCTGTGGTAAACTACTCACAACTCATCGGAGAGGCCTTGGAGATGATGTAGAGGCCCTCCGTGGCCGATTCCCCCTTCGATGAGCGCTAGCGAAGGCTCCAAGATGGGATCTCGTAGATACAGAAGGTTGCAACGGTGGAAATAGTTTTCCGTGGTGCTCCTGGATGTTTTCGGGGTACATGGATATATATAGGAGGAAGAAGTAGGTCAGTGGACGCTTGAGGGGCCCACGAGGGTGGGGGCGCGCCCACCCCCAGGGGGCGCACCGGGCACCCTCGTGGTCGCCTCGTTTGTTGCTTGACGTCTACTTCAAGTCCCCTAGATTGCATTTGTTCCAAAAAGATCGCTCCCGAAGGTTTCATTCCGTTTGGACTCCGTTTGATATTTCTTTCCTTCGAAAAACTAAAATAGGCAAAAAAACAGCAATTCGGGCTGGGCCTCCGGTTAGTAGGTTAGTCCCAAAAATGATATAAAAGTGTAGAGTAAAGCCCATAAACATCCAAAACGGGTAATATAATAGCATGGAACAATCAAAAATTATAGATACGTTGGAGACGTATCAAGCATCCCCAAGCTTAATTCCTGCTCGTCCTCGAGTAGGTAAATGATAAACACATAATTTTTGATGTGGAATGCTACCTAGCATAATTCTCAATGTAATTTTCTTTATTGTGGCATGAATGTTCAGATACAAATGATTCAAAATAAAAGTTCATATTGACATAAGAAATAGTAATACTTCAAGCATACTAGCAAAGCAATCATGTCTTCTCAAAATAACATGGCTAAAGAAAGTTATCCCTACAAAATCATATAGTCTGGCTATGCTCTATCTTCATCACACAAAGTATTTAATCATGCACAACCCTGATGACAAGCCAAGCAATTGTTTCATACTTTAGTAATCTCAAACTTTTTCAACTTTCACGCAATACATGAGCGTGATCCATGGACATAGGACTATATGTGGAATAGAATGGTGGTTGTGGAGAAGAAAAAAAAGGAGAAGATAGTCTCACATCAACTAGGCATATCAACGGGCTATGGAGATGCCCATTAATAGATATCAATGTGAGTGAGTAGGGATTGCCATGCAACAGATGCACTAGAGCTATAAATGTATGAAAGCTCAACAAAAGAAACTAAGTGGGTGTGCATCCAACTTGCTTTCTCACGAAGACCTAGGGAATTTTGAGGAAGCCCATCATTGGAATATACAAGCCAAGTTCTATAATGAAAAATTCCCACTAGTATATGAAAGTGACAACATAGGAGACTCTCTATCATGAAGATCATGGTGCTACTTTGGAGCACAAGTGTGGTAAAAGGATAGTAGCATTTTTCCTTCTCTCTTTTTCTCTCATTTTTTTATTTGGTGTGCTTCTTTGGCCTCTTTTTTTATTTGGGCTTCTTTGGCCTCTTTTTTGTAAACTCCAAAGTCTCATCCTGACTTGTGGGGGAATCATAGTCTTCATAATATTTTCCTCACTTGGGACAATGCTCTAATAATGAAGATCATCACACTTTTATTGATTTACAACTGAAAAATTACAACTCAATACTTATAACAAAATATGACTCTATGTGAATGCCTCCGGCGGTGTACCGGGATATGCAATGAATCAAGAGTGACATGTATGAAAAATTATGAAGGTGGCCTAGCCACAAATACGATGTCAACTACATGATCATGCAAAGAGCAATATGACAAAGATGGAGCGTGTCATATTACATGGAACGGTGAAAAGATGCATGGCAATATATCTCGGAATGGCTATGGAAATGCCATAATAGGTAGGTATGGTGGCTGTTTTGAGGAAGGTATATGGTGGGTGTATGGTACCGGCGAAAGTTGGACGGCACAAGAGAGGCCAGCAATGGTGGAAGGGCGAGAGTGCGTATAATCCATGGACTCAACATTAGTCGTAAAGAACTCATATACTTATTGCAAAAATCTACAAGCCATTGAAAACAAAGTACTACGCGCATGCTCCTAGGGGGATAGATTAGTAGGAAAAGACCATCGCTGATCCCCGACCGCCACTCATAAGGAAGACAATCAATAAATAAATTGTGCTCCAACTTCATCACAAAGCGGTTCACCATACGTGCATGCTACGGGAATCACAAACTTCAACACAAGTACTCTTTAAATTCACAATAACCCAATTAGCATGACTCTAATATCACCATCCTCATATCTCAAAACAATTATCAAGCATCAAATTGATCATAGCACCCAATTCACTTCCTATGATAGTTTTTATTATACCCAACTTGGATGCCCATCATTCTAGGACCAATTTTATAACCATAGCAAATACCATGCTGTTCTAAAAGACTCTAAAAATATATAAGTGAAGCATGAGAGATAAAAAATTTCTTCAAAATAAAGTCACCTCCATGCTCTAGAAAATATAAGTGAAGCACATAGAGCAAAACTATCTAGCTCAAAAGATATAAGTGAAGCACATAGAGTATTCTAATAAATTATAAATCATGTGGGTTTCTCCCAAAAGGTGTGTACATCAAGGATGATTGTGGTAATCTAAAAAGTAAATACTAATATCATACAAGACGCTCCAAGCAAAACACATATCATGTGGCGAATAAAAATATAGCTCCAAGTAAAGTTACCGATAGACGAAGACGAAAGAGGGGATGCCTTCTGGGGCATCCCCAAGCCTAGGCTTTTGGTTATCCTTGAATATCTTGGGGTGCCATGGGCATCCCCAAGCTTAGGCTCTTGCCACTCCTTATTCCATAGTCCATCAAATCTTTGCCCAAAACTTGAAAACTTCACAACAAAAAACTCAACAGGAAATCTCATAAGCTCCGTTAGTGCAAGAAAGAAAAACCACCACATAAGGTATTGTAATGAACTCATTATTTATTTATATTGGTGTTAAAGCTAATATATTACAACTTCTCTATGGTTCATACCCACCGATACTAGCCATAGATGCATCAAAATAAGCAAACAACACACGAAAAATAGGATCTGTCAAAAACAGAACAGTCTGTAGCAATCTGTAACTTTCGAATACTTATGGAACTCTAAAACTCCTACAAAAATAGGAAGTCCTGGGCAATTTGTATATTGATCTACAGCAAAAATAATCAACACAAAATCACGTTTCTGTGAATTACTAAAATTACAAAAGTTTCTGTTTTTTAGCAGAATCAAATTAACTATCACCGTAGGTTATCCTACAGGTTCTACTTGGCACAAACACTAATTAAAACATGAAAACACATATAAACAGAAGCTAGATGAACTATTTATTACTAAACAGAAGAAAAAAGCAAGAAACAAAAATAAAATTAGGTTGACTCCCAACTAGCGCTATTGTTTAACGCCCCTAGCTAGGCATAAAATCGAGAATATATCTAAGTAGTGCCATCTTTGGCATTCAATTCATAAGTAGCTCGCATGATAGATTCATAAGGTAATTTAACTTTCTTTCTAGGGAAGTGTTCCATGCCTTTCCTTAATGGAAATTGGAATCTAATATTCCCTTCCTTCATATCAATAATTGCACCAATCGTTCTAAAGAAAGGTCTACCAAGAATTATAGGACATGAAAGATTGCAATCTATATCAAGAACGATAAAATCTACGGGCACATAATTCCTATTTGCAACAATAAGAACATCATTGATCCTTCCCATAGGTTTCTTAATGGTGGAATCCGCAAGATGCAAATTTAAAGAGCAATCATCAAAATCATGGAAACCTAGCACATCACATAAAGTTTTCGGAATCGTGGAAACACTAGCACCCAAATCACACAAAGCATAGTACTCATGATCTTTTATTTTAATATTTATAGTAGGTTCTCACTCATCATAAAGTTTTCTAGGTATAGAAACTTCCAAATTAAGCTTTTCCTCATAATATTGCATCAAGGCATCAACAATATGTTTGGTAAAAGCTTTATTTTGACTATAAGCATGAGGAGAATTCAACACGGATTGCAAGGAAATACAATCTATTAAAGAACAATTATCATAATTAAATTCCTTGAAATCCAATATAGTGGGTTCAATGCTATTTAAAGTCTTGACCTCTCCAATCCCATACCAAATTTAACATCAAGATCTAAAAACTCCGAATTATTGGGATGCCTTTTAACTAAAGTTGACTCATCTCCAGTCCCATCATTATCAAGATTCATATTGCAAAACAAAGATTTAATAGGAGACACATCAACAACTTTTAGATCTTCATCATTATTTTCATGGAAACTATAAGAGCACGCTTTTACAAAGCAATCTTTCTTAGCACGCAACCTAGCGGTTCTTTCTTTGCGCTCATCAATGGAAATTCTCATGGCTTTGAGAGACTCATTGATATCATGCTTAGGTGGAATAGATCTAAGTTTCAAAGAATCAACATCAAACGAAAGTCTATCAACGTCCCGAGCCAATTCATCAACTTTAAGCAATTTTTGTTCAAGCAAAGCATTAAAATTCTTTTGAGAGATCATAAATTCTTAACGCTATTCTCAAAATTAGAGGGCATCTTATTAAAATTTCCATAAGAGTTATTGTAGGAATTACCATAATTATTAGAGGAATTACTAGGAAATGGTCTAGGATTAAAGTTTCCTCTATAAGCATTGTTACCAAAATTATTCCGACCAACAAAATTCACATCCATAGCTTCATTATTATTCTCAATCAAAGTAGACAAAGGCATATCATTAGTATCAATAGGAGCACTCTTAGTAGCAAACAATTTCATAAGTTCATCCATCTTTCCACTCAAAACATTGATTTCTTCTATAGCATGCACTTTTTTTACTAGTAGATCTTTCAGTGTGCCATTGAGAATAATTAGCCATAATGTTATCAAGGAGTTCAGTAGATTCTCCTAAGGTGATTTCCATAAAAGTGGCTCCCGCGGCCGAATCTAAAAGATTTCTAGAAGCAAAATTCAATCCGGCACAAAATTTTTGTATGATCATCCATAAGTTCAAACCATGTGTAGGGCAATTGCGAATCATTAATTTCATTCTTTCCCAAGATTTGGGCAACATGCTCATGATCAAGTTCTTTAAAATTCATAATATCGTTCCTAATAGAGATGATCTTAGCGGGAGGAAAATACTTAGAGATAAAAGCATCTTTGCACTTATTCCATGAATCAATACTATTCTTAGGCAAAGACGAAAACCAAGTTTTAGCACAATCTCTAAGTGAAAACGAAAATAACTTCAATTTAACAATATCATTATCCGTATCTTTCTTCTTTTGCATATCACACAAATCAACAAAGTTGTTTAGATGAGTAGCGGCATCTTCACTAGTGAGGCCGGAGAATTGATCTTTCATAACAAGATTCAACAAAGCAGCATTGATTTCACAAGATTCAACATCATTAAGAGGAGCAAT
Source organism: Triticum dicoccoides (assembly GCF_002162155.2). Taxonomy (NCBI): domain Eukaryota; kingdom Viridiplantae; phylum Streptophyta; class Magnoliopsida; order Poales; family Poaceae; genus Triticum; species Triticum dicoccoides. The sequence continues at coordinate 409,082,870 of NC_041387.1, forward strand.
CAGAGTGCTAAGGAAATCATTATCGTTGGTATTGGAAAAGTCACACAATTTGGTATTATCTTGCGCCATCGTGACAAGCAATCCAACACACAAGCAAACAAAAAGGCAAGCAAAAGAGAGAGGAGATTGGGAAAGAGAGGGTGAATAAAACGGCAAGGGTGAAGTGGGGGAGAGGAAAAGGAGAGGCAAATGGCAAATAATGTAATGCGAGGGAGATGAGTTTGTGATGGGTACTTGGTATGTCTTGACTTGAGCGAAGACCTCCCCAGCAACGGCGCCAGAAATCCTTCTTGCTATGTCTTGAGCTTGCGTTGGTTTTCCTTGAAGAGGAAAGGGTGATGCAGCAAAGTAGCATAAGTATTTTCCTCAGTTTTTGAGAACCAAGGTATCAATCCAGTAGGAGGTTCCTCAAAAGTCCCACGCACCTACACAAACAAACAAGAACCTCGCAACCAACGCAATAAAGGGGTTGTCAATCCCTTCATGGTAAATTGCAAAAGTGAGATCTGATGGAGATAATAAGATAAGATAAATATTTTTGGTATTTTTATGATATATATTGGAAAATAAAAGATGCAAATAAAAGTAGATGGCAAACTTATATGATAAAAGATAGACCCCGGGGCCGTAGGTTTCACTAGTGGCTTCTCCCAAGATAGCATAAGTATTACGGCGGGTGAACAAATTACTGTCGAGCAATTGATAGAAAAGCGCATAGTTATGAGATTATCTAGGCATGATCATGTATATAGGCATCATGTCCGTGACAAGTAGATCGAAATGATTCTGCATCTACTACTATTACTCCACACATCGACCGACTCCTGCCTGCATCTAGTGTATTAAGTTCATGAAGAACAGAGTAACACATTAAGAAAGATGACATGATGTAGAGGGATAAATTCATGCAATATGATATAAACCCCATCTTTTTATCCTCGATGGCAACAATACAATACGTGCCTTGCTGCCCCTGCTGTCACTGGGAAAGGACACTGCAAGATTGAACCCAAAGTTAAGCACTTCTCCCATTGCAAGAAATATCAATCTAGTAGGCCAAACCAAACTAATAATTCGAAGAGACTTGCAAAGATAACTTAATCACACATAAAATAATTCAGAGAACACTCAAATATTTCTCATAGATAAACCTTATCATAAACCCACAATTCATCGGATCTCGACAAACACACTGCAAAAAGAGTTACATCGAATAGATCTCCAAGAAGATCAAGGAGAACTTTGTATTTAGATTCAAAGAGAGAGAAGAAGCCATCTAGCTAATAACTATGGACCCGAAGGTCTATGGTAAACTACTCACAACTCATCGGAGAGGCCTTCGAGATGATGTAGAGGCCCTCCATGGTCGATTCCCCCTCCGGTGGAGCGCCGGCGAAGGCTCCAAGATGGGATCTCGCGGATACAGAAGGTTGCGATGGTGGAAATAGTTTTTTGTGGTGCTCCTGGATGTTTTTGGGGTACGTGGATATATATAGGAGGAAGAAGTAGGTCGGTGGATGCTCGAGGGGCCCACGAGGGTGGGGGCACGCCGGGCACCCTCGTGGCCACCTAGTTTGTTGTTTGACGTCCACTCCAAATGCCCTGGATTGCGTTTGTTCCAAAAAGATCGATCCCGAAGGTTTCATTCCATTTGGACTCCGTTTGATATTTCTTTCTGTTGAAACACTGAAATAGGCAAAAAAAACAGCAATTCAGGCTGGGCCTCTGGTTAGTAGGTTAGTCCCAAAAATGATATAAAAGTGTAGAGTAAAGCCCATAAACATCCAAAACGGGTAATATAATAGCATGGAACAATCAAAAATTATAGATACGTTGGAGACGTATCAGCGGACTGCTAGGTCCGATCACACAACCGACGGCGAGTGGAGGTGCCTATTTGCAACACATGCAAACCCTAGTGATAGCGCCGAAGCGATCAACCAAATGAGTGTGCCGCACCTCCACTTTATATAGGCATCCGTCGCGGGCTCAACACTTGGGCGGTTGGGCCTTGCATGGACCCTAAACCCCAAAATCTGTTCGGCCGGGATCCGAGTCCTAGTAGGATGTTATCTGACTCGTGGAGTCCAATCCGGCCTCACATGTTCCTTCCCTTAAGCGCGTGACCCCTTAGGTTCAAGTCAGCTTGGTCACAGTTCGGATTACCTCCGACCTGCACGGTTGGTAGCAGCCTCTAGCAAGGCGTGTCGACCACCAAGTAGACTATGAAGCTGGTTAGGAGAACTTGTACAACGTGTCACACTTTTGTTCCCTTTTCCTCACGATATATGTTATCGGGCTTAAGGCGAGGCTCTCATCCTTATGCTAGCCCGACCTCTTTCTTGTTCTAGTGATACCGACCACAAACTGGATTATCTCATAATCCTTGTCGCATGGCCATGCTTATCCTGGTCGGCTCACACGAGGGGCCCAGAGTATATCTCTCCTGATCGGAGGGGCAAATCCCATCTTGCTCGACCATGTCTCACAGCATGGCACTGGACAAACCCGAAACTTACCTTTGTAACTACCCAGTCATGGAGTAGCGTTTGGTTGGCCCAAAGCAAGTATGTCACCATCCCGAGTACATGCGTCAGCTCAGGTCTTAGGACATAGAACATATGTTGTACTAGAGACTCACAAATGACATATCGTTGTGTCACATAGTTGGGTCTGTCTGACTCAGACCTTATCTCGACTCGGATTTGACTACGTCAAATCCGACCAAATCCTCCCGAGTCCACATTATCCGGTTAGCATCCAATGCTTCATGGCTAGTGAGACCGAGCCATCCACCATGTCATATGCTAGTCTAGTCCGACGTGTGCCCGCACGTCACTTGCGACTAGGGATAACTTAGGATGTATCATACAACACAAGATCTCACAAACAAGTCACATACTTGCCAACAAGTATCATTGATTACATCCAAGGACTATCTTTATTCATAAACACATAGGAAATATCATCACACATGATTGCCTCTAGGACATATCTCCAACATGCAATACGGTGCATGCCGCTGCTGCATGTTCAGCGACGCTCGCCAGCTCGAACACCCACTGCCGCTCCAGACAATCCCTCTCGAAGCGGTCGGACTGCTCGTAGATCTCCTGATTCCTTGCCTCTGTGTCGGCGTGTGCTGCGGCCACGGCTGTGGTAAGGCTCTTTGCGTGCTCGACGAGGCGCTCCTCCTCCTCCCGCAGGAACTTGATGCAGCGCGCAAGGTCGCTGACGCACGTGCGGGCCTCCACCTCAGCCTCCCTCCTTTGGCCGGCGATGGCGGAGCGGGTGATGATCCCGGTGATCAACGATGGGCTGGCGGCCCTGGTGATCGATGGTGGGCTGGCGGCACGATGGGGTGGCGGCCACGACGGCCACTTCCCGCCTTCATGCCGCGGTGGCGGAGCGGGTGATGGCCGACAGTGGGGTGGCGGCCACGATAGCCACCTCATGCCTTCAGGCCGTGGTGGTGGAGAGGGTGATGGCCGGTAGTGGGGTGGCAGCCACGACGGACACCTCCCGCCTATGGGCCGCGGCGGTGGAGCAGGCGATGGCCCTGGATTTCGACGGTGGTGTGGCAGCAACAGCGGCCGGCAACAGCTGCCGACGGGCAGCAGCGGCAGAGCGTGTGGTGGGTGTTTCCCCAAAGAGGAAGGGATGATGCAGCACATCGGTGGTAGGTATTTCCCTCAAATATGAAACCAAGGTTATCGAACCAGTAGGAGAACCAAGCAACACAATGTAAACAACCCCTGCACACAAAGAACAACACCTCGCAACCCGCCGTGTTAAAGGGGTTGTCAATCCCTTTCGGGGTATGACGCCACAAGATAGGCAAAGGACATGAGGTAAATTTGTAGATGGGATAAATAGATCGCGGAACAAATAAATTGCAGCAAGGTATTTTTGTATTTTTTGGTTTAATAGATTTGAAAATAAACGCAAGGAAAAAGTCGACCGCAAGGCAAATATATGAGAAAGAAGACCCGGGGGCCGTAGGTTTCACTAGTGGCTTCTCTCGAGAAAAATAGCAAATGATGGGTGAACAAACTACTGTTGGGTAATTGATATAACTTCAGATAATCATGACGATATCCAGGCAATGATCATTACATAGGCATCACGTCCAAGATTAGTAGACCGACTCCTGCCTGCATCTACTACTATTACTCCACACATCGACCGCTATCCAGCATGCATCTAGTGTATTAAGTTCATGGAAAAACGGAGTAATGCAATAAGAACGATGACATGATGTAGACAATATCTGTTTATCTATTGCGACAGATATGGATCCCACCTTTTTATCCTTAGTAGCAAGGATACATACGTGTCGGTTCCCTTTCTGTCACTGGGATCAAGCACAGTAAGATCGAACACACTACCGGGCACCTCTTCACATTGCAAGATAAATAGATCAAGTTGGCCAAACAAAACCCAAACATCGGAGAAGAAACACGAGGCTATAAGAGATCACCCATATAAGAGATCAAAGAACTCAAATAACTTTCATGGATATAAAAAGATATAACTGAGCATAAACTCGAAGTTCATCAGATCCCAACAAACACACCTCCAAAAGACTTACATGATATGGATCTCCAAGGGACCATTGTATTGATAATCAAGAGAGAGAGGAAGCCATCTATCTACTAATCTTGGACCCGAAGGTCTACAAAGAACTACTCACGCATCATCGGAGAGGCACCAATGGAAGTGGTGAACCCCTCCGTGATGGTGTCTAGATTGGATCTGGTGGTTTTGGACTCTGCGGCAGCTGGATGAATATTTCGTCGACTCCCCTAGGGTTTCTGGAATATTGGGGGCACGCGAGGTGGGCACAATCCATCAGGGCGCGCGTGGGCCTCCTGGCGCGCCCTGGTGGGTTGTACTCTCCTCCGGACTCCCCCCAGGTGCAACCAGGGCCCAACTTCTTCCTTCTGGTCCATAAAAAAATCGTAAATTGGCGTGGCATTTGGACTCCATCTAATATTGATTTCCTGCGATGTAAAAAACATGCAGAAAACAGCAACTGGCACTTGGCACTATGTTAATAGGTTAGTACCAACGAATGATATAAAATGACAATAAAATGATTAAAAACATCCAAGATTGATAATAAAACAACATGGAATAATCAAAAATTATAGATACATTGGAGACGTATCAACATCCCCAAGCTCAACTCTTGCTCGTCCTCGAGTAGGTAAGTGATAAAAACAGAATTTTTGATGTGGAGTGCTGTTTATCATGTCATATCATATTCTTATCTTTATAGCATGAACATTTGGACTTTTATGTGATTCAAAGCAATAGTCTAGTTTTGACATAATAATTTAGATACTCAAGCATATCAACAAGCAACAATGTCTTTCAAAATATCAATGCTAAAACAAGTTATCCCTAGCCCATCATGCTCAAACATTGATCCATTCATGAAACACACTCAAATATTAGCTACACCCAATACTTGAGTACGATCATATTGTCCCCTAGTTGGTGCTTTTATAAGAGAGGGTGGAGACTCAATTTCAGATTTTTTTTGCATAAAGTAAAAGAAAGGCCCTTCGCAGAGGGAAGTAGTGATTTGTAGAGGTGCCAGAGCTCAAAGCGAAAAATTAGAGATAAAAACATTTTGGGAGGTGTATCCCTCCCACCAACGAAAATGACTTGGAGCATCCCAACACTTTCCATGCTAGATATATTATAGGCGGTTCCAAACAGAAAATAAAGTTTATTCCTTTTTCCACCATACTTTCACTTTCCATGGCTAGCCATATCCACGGGTGCCCTCCATACCAACACTTTCCAAGGAATTTATTATTTGACAACATAAAGTTTCATTTTTGCATTTTATGACTGGGCATCCCTAATACCTTTGCCTTACTCTTGTGCAACAACAAGCGAATAAACAATCATCGTGAGAATAACACATCTACCATGGAAAATATTAGCTACCCGTTACCGTTCCGCGAGCAAAACAAACACACAAAAGAGAAGTTCATTTTGAAAATTGGAGATGGCACATGAAAATTTGCCTAGAACGGCAAAAGAATACCACATATAGGTAGATGTAGTGGAGTCATGTGGCAAAACTGGTTTAAAGGATTTTGATGCACAAGTAGAGGTCATACTTGGTGCAAAATGAAGGCTAGCAAAAAGATTGAGAAGCGACCAACCAAGAAACGAATAATCTCATAAGCAAGCATTAAGCATAATTAACACCGAATAATGCACCATAAGTAGGATATAATTCTCATTTCATGATTATTGACTTTCGTACATGCATAGGGAATCACAAACCTTAAGACCAATATCCTTACTAGAGCACAATTACTCATCAACATAACTCACATATCACATCATCATATCTCAAAACTATTACTAAGAATCAAGTTTATTTTGTCCAATGATCTTCATGGCATATTTTTTTCTTTCTTTTATCCTTCTTGGATATCTATCACTTTGGGACTAATTTTCATGTGTTGCTTTTCATAAGCTCAAACAAATATAAGTGAAGATCGTGCGCATAACATATTTTATTTCTCTCAAAATAATTTAAGTGAAGCAATTGAGAATTTCTTCAAAATTTTAATAACTCTCAAATAAATCTAAGTGAAGCAAGAGAGCATTTATTCAAAAATACTAAGCACACCGTGCTTAAAAAGATATAAGTGAAGCACTAGAGCAAGTCCATTGCTCATAAGAATTTAAGTGAAGCATAGCGAGCAATTATAACAAGTCATGACATAATTTTGGCTCTCTCAAATAGGTGTGTCCAGAAAGGATTGATTACTTAAAACACAAAATAAAACAAGCAAATACACATATCATACAAGACGCTCCAAGCAAAACACATATCATGTGACGAATAAAAATATAGTCTCGAGTAAAATACCGATGGTTGTTAGAAGAAAGAGGGGATGCCACTCGAGGGCATCCTCAAGCTTAGTTGGTTGCTCATTCTTGGATAATAGCTTGGGATGCCGGGGCATCCCCAAGCTTAGGCTCTTCTATCCTTCTTTCATCCATCGTAAGATAACCCAAAACTTGAAAAGTTCAATCACACAAAACTCAACAAAACCCTCGTGAGATCCGTTAGTAAAAGAAAGCAAACCACTACTATAAGTGCTGTGTCAAACCAATTCTTATTTTTTTTTTGTATTATATCTACTGTATTCCAACTTTTCTATGGCAAAAACTCATCAAAGAAAACCATACAACCATCAAAATAAGCACACAACACAAAGAAAACAGAATATGTCAAAACGGAACAATGTGTAGTAATTTGGAACTTTTGAATACTTAGGTAGCTCCAAACCTTCTACCAAATTAGGAGGACCAGCATAATTTGTATATTAATCTTAATAAAAATGAATCAGGGCAAAAGCACTTTCCTGTTATTTATGATAATTATTTTTGTGAGCGCAAAGTTTCTGTCTTTTTCAGCAAGATCAAACAACTATCACCCCAGAAGATCCTAAAAGCTTTACTTGGCACAAACACTAATTAAAGCACAAAAACACAATCATAATAGTAGCATAATTGTGCTAACAGTCAAGAACAGAAAGCAAAAGGCAAAAATAAATTTTATTCATTGGGTTGCCTCCCAACAAGCGCTATAGTTTTAGGCCCCTAGCTAGGCATAATATTTCAATGATGCTCACATAAAAGCTAGTAATTGAAATACGAAGAGAGCATCATGTAGCATATGGCAAACAAATTTAAGTCTAACATACTTCCTATGCATAGGAATTTTATAGGAAAACAAATTAACAATACAAGCAAGATCTAGCATATGTAAGGAAGAAGAAAGAAACAATAGCAATCTCAAGATGAAGAGAAGTAACTTAGTGACATGAAGATTTCCACAACCATATTTCCCTCTCTCATAATAATTATATGTAGGATCATAAGCAAATTCAAAAAAATAGCTATCACACAACATATTCTCAACACGATCCACATGCATGCAAAGTTGACACTCTTCCAAAATAGTGGGATTAACATTAACTAAAGTCATGACCTCTCCAAACCCACTTTTATCAAAAAATTCATAAGATTGATCATTCTCCAAATATGTGGGATCTAAAGTTGACACTCTTCCAAACCCACTTTTAATATTATTGCAAACATTGTTTTCAATATCATATTCATCATGGGGATTAAATAAATTTTTTCAAGATCATAAGAAGAATCACCCCAATCATGATCATTGCAACAAGTAGTAGACATAGCAACATTAGCATCCCCAAGCTTGGGGTTTTGCATATCATTAACACAATTGACAATAATAGAATTTATAGCAAGATCATTACAATCATGCTTTTCATTCAAAGAGCTACCATGAATCTATTCATAAATGTCTTCATCACAATTTTCAGATTCACGAATCTCAAGCAAAACTCCATAAAGATAATCTAGTGTACTCAAATCACTAGCAATTTGTTCATGATAATTGGATCTCTTAAAAATATTATCAAGTGGACGAGGATCCATATCAAGAGATATTTAGCAAGAAAAGATGCAAGCAAATAGAAGACACATGGCACACAAGCAAAGGAGAGATCTGCCAAGAAAACGGCGAACGAAAAAGAGGGCGAATAAAACGGCAAATTTTTGTGAAGTGGGAGATAGGAAAATGAGAGGCAAATGGCGAATAATGTAAATTGCAAGGAGATGAGATTTGTGATTAGGAACCTAGTTATGTTGAAGATCCTCCCCGACTATAGCGCCAGAAATTCCTTTTGATGTCGCTTGAAGCTCCGTCGGTATTTCCCCAAAGAGGAAGGGATGATGCATCACATCGGTGGTAGGTATTTCCCTCAGATATGAAACCAAGGCTATCGAACCAGTAGGAGAGCAACACAAGGTCATCGAACCAGTAGGAGAACCAAGCAACACAACGTAAACAACCCCTGCACATAAAGAACAACACCTCACAACCTGACGTGTTAAAGGGGTTGTCAATCCCTTTCAGGGTACGACGCGTTACGATAGTCAAAGGACGTGAGGTAAAATTCTAGATGGGATAAATAGATCGCAAAACAAATAAATTGCAGCAAGGTATTTTTGTATTTTTTGGTTTAATAGATCTGAAAATAAACGCAAGGAAAAAATAGATCGCAAGGCAAATATATGAGAAAGAAGACCCGGGGGTCGTAGGTTTCACTAGTGGATTCTCTCGAGAAAAATAGCAAATGATGGGTGAACAAATTACTATTGGGCAATTGATATAACTTCCAATGATCATGATGATATCCAGGCAATGATCATTACATAGGCATCATGTCCAAGATTAGTAGACCGACTCCTGCCTGCATCTACTACTGTTACTCCACACATCGACTGCTATCCAGCATGCATCTAGTGTATTAAGTTCATGGAAAAATGGAGTAATGCAATAAGAACGATGGCATGATGTAGACAAGATCCGTTTATCTATTGCGGCAGATATGGATCCCGTCATTTTATCCTTAGTAGCAACGATACATAAGTGTCGGTTCCCTTTCTGTCACTGGGATCAAGCACCGTAAGATCGAACCCACTACCGGGCACCTCTTCCCGTTGCAAGATAAATAGATCAAGTTGGCCAAACAAAACCCAAACATCGGAGAGGAAATACGAGGCTATAAGAGATCACACATATAAGAGATCAAAGAACTCAAATAACTTTCATGGATATAAAAAGATATAAATGAGCATAAACTCGAAGTTCATCAGATCCCAACAAACACACTGCCAAAAGACATACATGATATGGATCTCCAAGCGACCATTGTATTGATAATCAAGAGAGAGAGAGAGAGAGAGAGGAAGCCATCTATCTACTAACTACGGACCCAAAGGTCTACAAAGAACTACTCACGCATCATCGGAGAGGCACCAATGGAAGTGGTGAACCCCTCCGTGATGGTGTCTAGATTGGATCTGGTGGTTCTGGACTCTGTGGCGGCTGGATGAATATTTCGTCGACTCCCCTAGGGTTTCTGGAATATTGGGGTATTTATAGAGCAAAGAGTCGGTCCAGGGGGCACCCGAGGTGGGCACAACCCACCAGGGCGCGCTTGGGCCTCCTGGAGCGCCCTGGTGGGTTGTACCCTCCTCGGGACTCCCCCCAGGTGCAACCAGGGCCCAACTTCTTCCTTCTGGTCCATAAAAAATCATTGTGAATTGGCGTGGCATTTGGACTTCGTTTGATATTGATTTCCTGCGATGTAAAAAATATGGACAAAACAACAACTGGCACTTGGCACTATGTCAATAGGTTAGTACCAAAAAATGATATAAAATGACTATAAAATGATTATAAAACATCCAAGATTGATAATAAAACAACATGTAATACTCAAAAATTATAGATACGTTGGAGGCGTATCAGCATCCCCAAGCTTAACTCTTGCTCGTCCTCGAGTAGGTAAGTTACAAAAACAGAATTTTTGATGTGGAGTGTTGTTTATCATGTCATATCATATTCTTTTCTTTATAGCATGGACATTTGGACTTTTATGTGATTCAAAGCAATAGTCTAGTTTTGACATAATAATTTAGATACTCAAGCATATCAACAAGCAACCATGTCTTCAAAATATCAATGCTAAAACAAGTTATCCCTAGCCCATCATGCTCAAACATTGATCCATTCATGAAACACACTCGAATATTAGCTACACCCAATACTTAAGTACGATCATATTGTCCCCTAGTTGGTGCTTTTATAGGAGAGGATGGAGACTCAATTTCAAAAATAAAAATTGCATAAAGTAAAAGAAAGGCCCTTCGCAGAGGGAAGTAGTGATTTGTAGAGGTGCCAGAGCTCAAAGCAAAAAATTAGAGATAAAAACATTTTGGGAGGTGTATCCATCCCACGAATGAAAACGACTAGGAGCATCCCAACACTTTCCATGCTAGATATATCATAGGCGGTTCCAAACAGAAAATAAAGTTTATTCCTTTTTCAACCATACTTTCACTTTCCATGGCTAGCCGTATCCACGGGTGCCCTCCATACCAATACTTTCCAAGGAATTTATTATTTGACAACATAAAGTAAATTCATTTTGCATTTCGGGACTGGGCATCCCTAATACCTTTGCCTTAATTTTGTGCAATGACAAGCAAATAAACACTCGTCCTGAGAATAACACATCTACCATGGAAAATATTAGCTACCCGTTACCGTACCGCGAGCAAAACAAACACACAAAAGAATAGTTCATTTTGAAAATTAGAGATGGCACATCAAAATTTGCTTAGAACGGCAAAAGAATACCGCATATAGGTAGATATAGTGGACTCACGTGGCAAAACTGGTTTAAAGGATTTTGGATGCACAAGTAGAGGTCATACTTGGTGCAAAATGAAGGCTAGCAAAAAGATTGAGAAGCGGCCAACAAGGAAACGAATAATCTCATAAGCAAGCATTAAGCATAATTAACACTGAATAATGCACCATAAGTAGGATATAATTTTCGTTGCATGATTATTGACTTTCGTGCATGCATAGGGAATAACAAACCTTAACACCAATATTCTTACTAGAGCACAATTACTCATCAACATAACTCACATATCACATCATCATATCTCAAAACTATTACTAAGAATCAAGTTTATTTTGTCCAATGATCTTCATGGCATATTTTTTTTCTTTCTTTTATCCTTCTTGGATATATATCACTTTGGGACTGTAGCGACCAGACCTTAAACAGTTTGATCTCTGTGCATCAGAGTCATCCCTGGATCGATAATGCTGGCACGCACAGTACTTGAAGGATTTATAACAGAGTAGCAATCACACACTTATTACATCGGATGTCTCAAAAGAGAACTTATTACAGATAATATGGCTTAAGGCCATCTAATAACGATAACAGCAGAAGGCTTGGAAGATAAGCGAGTCCATCAACTCCAACGACATCACTGAGTATAAGACCACGACCTAGGGCACCTTACTCGTCGTCTGAAAAGTCTGCAACAAGAACGTTGCAGCCCGAAAAACGGGTCAGCACATGGAATATGCTAGCAATGTAACACATAGAGAGTAATGAACAGAATAATGCTATACTACATGCATATATGGCTGCTGTAAAGCTCTACAGTTACAGTTTTTGCATAAAGCCAATTTTTCCCTACAACAAAGGAATAAGTTTTATTTAACTATCATGGTGGTTGTTAAACATTGAGAAGGTTCACCCAACTCAATCCCAATTAAGCATCATCATTAAAACCCAACAAATTAAATTAAAGAACATGATGAGATTCACATGATAATCCGGGTACTAGATACTCAAAACGTCCATAACCGGGGACACGGCTAACCATGATTAGTTTGTACACTCTGTAGAGGTTTGCGCACTTTTCCACACAAGACTTGATCTCCTCCGTTGGAATTCTCGCACTACATGGTGTTTGAGAAACGGATGACCAAGACATAGTCTTTCAGAAGCATTTGCACCTTACGATGGGTAGACAGTTACACCTACTTTCCCATACATGTGCTAGTCTACCACTGTAAGAGTTCACACGACTAAATCAACTACGCTAGAGCCCATAGTAGCTTGCGGCTGCACACGGAAGTTTCTAGCATGAATAATCTCATCATCCCTTTGAGCCTGGGTGGCAGTCCATAGGAGAATCACACGGTACCACGGGATTTCCAAAAATACACGCAACACTGGGTTCCCCAGGTGCCTCAATCCACCCAGATGTGAATTAAAGTTGCCACCTTAAGTAAACCATTAATTAACAATCTCACATCTGTCATGGATATACTCACCCAATCCACGTCTACGAGCATGGCATGGCATTATAAGCATATCGTAATAGTAACTCCCAAGGTTTGAATGCAGGGCAATAGGTTCCTACCTCATAAACTACTTCCCAATACCCACATGTTATCAATCCTACTCATGCAATGTTTGAGGGTTGAAACTAATGCATAAAAACTGGGTGTGAAAGGGATATGATCAAAGTGTGAACTTGCCTTGCTGATGATCCATGAAACCTAGAGACTCATAGTAGCAAGCGAGGCACTCCGGGTACTCTATCGCAAACAAACAAGCATACAATAAGCACTCATCTAATGCACAGGTAAAACTCAAATAAGAGATCTAACCAGAAAGTTCAACTTAAGAACTCCGGTTTGCAAAAAGAATCAAATCAAACGAAGCAACGAAAGTCAAATGGTGAAAGAAACAAGCTTCCTTTACTAATCTGGACTTAAGTCAAATTTTACAGTAGAAAACACTTGATTGAGTTGGTTAAACGGAAAGAGGGTTTCGAGATGAAACTTCAGGCGCTTGAATCGCCTGATTCCGATAAACGAGCGAAAAGTTATACTAGAACGAAAATCAGATCAGAAATCGCGATCGGAAAAAATTGCGGAAAATCTGAGAAAAAGAAAAAATGGACGAACAGACTAACGAATGAACGTTCGCTGTCTGCGGCTAAACGACGAAAACCGTTCGTTAAAGCGAACGTCTGTTAAATAAATAAACCGGAAAAACCGACGAACCGATCTAAAAAAACGGATCTAGGGTTCTAAAAAACCGATCGATTTTTATAAAAAAAACCGGCGGCGGCTACCTCGGGTCTGGCGG
>NC_041387.1:409096839-409104861 GCF_002162155.2 Triticum dicoccoides
GGCGGAGTCCCGCTCGGGTACGGCCCGGAGTCGGTTTTTTTAAACAATTCAGACGTGCAGAAAAATAAAGAAAAGAAATACTAAACAGGCTCCAAAAATCCCGAAATAAAATTTCCCCATCCTCTAACAACAAGCCGGACAAGATGAACATTTATTTGGGGCCTAAATGCAAACTTGAAAAACGCGCATTTTCCCTAAATTCAAATAAAATAGCGATAAACTCCAAAATAAAATCTTATTTGATTTTATTATTAAATCCCCAATATTTTTTTATTTTGGGAAAGTCATTTTATTCCCTCTCTTTAATTTTTGTATAATAAATATTCGAAGATAAAATAATTAAAATCAAATGATCCTATTTTCAAATTTTGAGAAAACTCAAATATGAAAATAACGAAATCTCCAACTCTCTCAGTGGGTCCTTGAGTTTTGTGAAATTTCTAGGATCAAGCCAAAATGCAATAAAATATGATATGCAATGATGATCTAGTGTATAACATTCCAAACTGAAAATTTGGGATGTTACAAACCTACCCCCCTTAAGATGAATCTCGCCCTCGAGATTCGGGTTGGCTAGAAAATAGGTGAGGGTGGTCCTTCCGTAGATCTTCCTCTCGCTCCCAGGTGGCTTCATCCTTGGTATGGTGGCTCCACTGGACTTTGCAAAACTTGATAACCTTGCTGCGCATGACTCGACTGGCAAAATCGAGAATCTTAACTGGTTTCTCCTCATAGATCAAATCACTATCCAGCTGAATCGCTTCCAGAGGCACTGTATCTCTCAGCGGTATATCAGCCATCTCCGCATGGCACTTCTTCAACTGGGAAACGTGGAACACATCATGAAATCCTGACAATCCTTCGGGCAACTCCAACTTGTACGCAACTTCTCCCATACGCTCCAAAACTTTGTACGGTCCCACAAAACGTGGCGCTAACTTTCCCTTAACTCCAAAACGCTTAACTCCTCAAAGTGGAGATACACGAAGATAAACTCTGTCTCCGACTTTGTAAACTGTCTCCTTGTGTTTAGAATCTGCATAGCTCTTCTGCCTGGATTGGGCTACCTTGAGCCTATGGCGAATCAGCTTCACCTTTTGTTTAGACTCTTTAATCAAATCTGGCCCAAACAACTGGACGGTCTCCAACTTCATCCCACAACAATGGTGTCCTGCACCTCATTCCGTACAAGGCTTCGAAAGGGGCCATCTTCAAACTGGATTGATAACTGTTGTTGTAAGAGAACTCTGCATATGGCAAATTGTCGTCCCAACTAGATCCATAATCTAGCGCACAAGCTCTCAACATGTCCTCTAGAATCTGGTTGACTCTCTCGGTCTGTCCATCTGTCTATGGATGAAAGGATGTACTGAACTCTAGCCTGGTACCCAAAGTTTTGTGCAACTGATTCCAGAACTTTGAGGTAAACTGGGCTCCTCTATCTGATACAATGGTCCTCGGAACTCCAAGCAGACATACGATCCTGGTCATGTATATCTTCGCCAACTTAGCACTGGTGTAAGTAGTCTTCACTAGGATGAAATGAGCTACCTTCGTCAAACGATCGACTACAACCCATATTGAGTCATAGCCTGAACGAGTCCTGGGCAATCCTGTGATAAAATCCATGCCTACCTTATCCCACTTCCATTCGGGTATCGGCAATGGCTGTAGCAATCCTGCTGGCTTCTGATGCTCCGCCTTCACTCTCTGACATACATCGCAAACTGCTACATACTCCGCAATATCCTTCTTCATTCTGGTCCACCAGAAAGTGTCCTTAGAATCCAGATACATCTTGGTATTTCCTGGGTGAATCAAATACGGCGAATCATGGGCCTCTTGTAGAATCAACTTCCTGATCTCCAGATCATTAGGCACATAAACGCGGTCCTCAAACCATAGGGTATCATGCTCATCCTCACGAAATCCTTTAGCCTTTCCTTTGCTCATCTTCTCCTTTATCTCGGCAATCTCCTTGTCAGTCTTCTGAGCTTCTCTGATCTTGTCCATCAAAGTAGACTGAATCTCCAATGCTGCTACATAACCTCTCAGAACTATCTCCAAACATAGCTCGCGAAGATCCTCGGCTAACTCCTTAGGTAACTCTCCGGTCATGAGTGTGTTGACGTGGCTCTTGTGGCTCAACGCATCGGCTACTACGTTAGCCTTTCCGAGATGATAATGCAATCTCATATCATAATCCTTAATGAGTTCTAACCATCTCCTTTGCCTGAGATTCAACTCCTTCTGTGTGAAGATGTACTTCAAACTCTTGTGATTCGTGTACACCTCACAATGGTTTCCAATGAGAAAATGTCTCCATGTCTTCAATGCATGCACTAAGGCTGCTAACTCCAAATCATGTGTAGCATAATTCAACTCATGGGGCTTAAGCTGTCGTGAGGCATACGAAACAACTCTTCCCTCCCGCATAAGCACTGCTCCAAGTCCTCGATGTCAAGCGTCGCAGTACACCTCATAATCCTTGCGCTGATCTGGCAGAATTAACACTGGTGATGTAACCAAACGTTTCTTCAACTCCTAGAAACTAGCCACACATTCCTCAGTCCAGTTGAACTTGGTGTCCTTCTTCAACAACTCCGTCATGGGCTTCGCAATCTTCGAGAAATTCTCAATGAACCTCCGGTAGTATCTCGCGAGTCCAAGAAAACTTCGGATCTCTCCAACTGTCGTTGGGGCTTCCCAATTTGTCACCGTGACAACTTTGGTGGGGTCTACTACTATTCCCTCTCCGGATATAACATGTCCGAGAAATCGAACTTCCTTCAACCAGAATTCACACTTGCTGAACTTGGCATTCAACTGATGTTCTCTAAGCTTCCCAAGTACCAAACACAAATGCTCCTTATGCTCCTCTTCATTATTCGAGTAGACCAAAATATCATCAATGAACACCACGACGAACTTATCCAGAAACTCCATAAACACCTTGTTCATCATGTTCATGAAATAGGTAGGTGCGTTAGTTAGACCAAATGACATAACAGTATACTCATATAGCCCGTACCTGGTGGTAAAAGCTGTCTTTGGTATATCCTGCTCTCGAATCTTCAGCTGGTGGTATCCTGATCTCAGATCGATCTTGGAAAATACCTTAGCTCCTTACATCTGGTCAAACAAATCATTGATCATCGGCAGTGGGTACTTGTTCTTGATTGTCACTTCATTCAATCCTCGATAATCAACAACCATCCTCAATGATCCATCCTTCTTCTCCACTAGAAGCACTGGCGATCCCCAAGGTGAAGAACTTGGGTGAATATAGCCTTTATCCAGTATGTCCTTAATCTGTTTCTTAATTCCTCCAAATATTTTGTGGGCATCCTATACGATCTCTTAGATATCAGCCCTGTGCCTGGCAAAAGCTCAATAAAAAACTCAATGTCTATCCGGTGGCATGCCTGGCAACTCTTCCGAAAATACATCAGGGAAATCCTTCACTACTGGTACTTCCTCTTGTACAACTCCTAATAAGGAATTCACTTGAGTCCTCTTCGGCTCGTGCCGGGATACATACTTGATCCTTCTTCCTTCTGGGGTGATAAGCAAAATCGACTTACTAGCGCAATCGATGTTTCCTCCATACATCGATAGCCAATCCATACCCAGAATCACATCCAAACCTTGCGACTCCAAAATGATTAGATCCAAGGGGAAAACATGCCTACCTATGGTCAATGGCACTTGAAAACATCCTTGACTGGCCATATACTCCGCTCCTGGTGAGCTTACTAACATAGGTGTTCTAAGAACCTTGGTGGGCAGTTTATACTTATCCACAAATCCCCTTGATATATATGAATGCGATGCACTAGTATCAAAAAGAACGATTGCAGTAAATGACTTAACCAAAAACTTACCTATTACTGCATCTGGCTGGGCTTCAACCTCCTCCACGTTAATGTGGTTCACCTGTCCCCTGTTGAAATGGTTCGGTTTCTTCCTAGAGATTCCATTGCCATTTCCATTCTTAGCTTTAGGACATTCATTGGCATAATGTCCAGTCTTCTGACACTTGTAGCAAGTGACATGGCTCAGATCCTTCTTGGCTGGGGTCGATGGGTTGGTACGGTTATGGCTGTTGCTTCCTCTATTCCCATTACCATTCTTGGGGCCACTATGGTTGTGTGAGCTCCCTCCTCCATGGGTATGCTAAAAAGGTCCTCTCGTGTTCGGGGTAAAACGAGGCTTCTGCTGAGCTCCAGAATTGTACTTCCCTTGTCCATACTTCCTCTTGCGGTTGTCAATCTGCTGCTGCTTCCGTTCAATCATGAGAGCTCGGTCTACCAACTCCTGGTAATTGTTGAAGGTTGCTACCATCAACTACATGCTCACCTCATGATTCAGTCCTTCCAGAAACTTCCCCTGCTTAGCTGCATCCGTAGCAACGTCATCTGGGGCATAACGTGCTAGCTTACTAAAGTCATCCACATACTTGCCAACTGTACGTCCTCCTTGGTGCAAGTTGCGGAACTCACGCTTCTTCATGGCCATAGCTCCTTCTGAAACATGAGTAGTACAGAAAGCCTGCTGAAACTGGTCCCATGTGACAGTGTCGATGGGATAAGTGGATGTGATATTCTCCCACCATGATGCTGCGGGTCCATCAAGCTGATGTGTGGAAAAATGCACCTTCTCCGCATCTGTGCATCCTGCAGTGGTCAACTCCCTTCCCATCTTGCGGAGCCAATCATCTGCAACTATCGGCTCAGTGCTACTGGAGAACACCGACGGATTCAGCCTCAAGAAATAGGCTAAGTGATCAACAGGTGGTGGTGGTGGTGGGTTGTTGTTGTTGTTGTTGTTGTTGTTGTTGTTGTTGTTACCCTGATTCTGATTCTGGACTAGCATCTGCATCAATGCATTCTGCTGCTGGATCAACTGAGTGAGCTCCGATGGGAAAGCAAATCCATTATCAAGTCTCGGAGGCATCTGAGGGTTTAGAAAAGATAAGAATATAGAATAGAATGAGGTCTAGAGAGAATAACACTACCCATATGCACATGAGACAAATGCAAACAATATCACTTCAATCAATTCAAACAAGGGCATACAACGGTCTAACTATCGTTACAAAAGTGCTCGGACTATACTATATACATGGGGGGAATACTACTACTGTTATGGTGGTCGACTACAAAAATTGATCGGTCGAAGACTCCATGATATCTGCTCCAGCTTCATCAACAAAGTCATCATCGTTTCCGTCTGGGTCCGAGTCGGTGTCGCCGATGATGAGTAGTTCTCCGGGCAAGTGCAATCATCGTCTTCTCCTCCAGTCGCGGGGAATCCCATGAATACTTTTAGGTTCTTCTTCAGATTATCATTCTTCTTCGAGAGTGTCGTCATTCCCTCCTCATATCCATCGCATGTAGACTTGAGTTCTTCTTCCAGCTCCATGATCTTGGTCAATGCCTTCTTTAGATCTATCATGCCAGCGCACATCTGGTTCTCCTGGCGACGAATGTGCTTGTTTAGCTCCTGGATGAAAGCTGCAATTGATCTATCCTTCCTAGTACTGATCATCTCCCATTGCTCATCTCGGCGCCCACAAATCTAGTAAATAGTATCCTTGAGATCCTTGTGGTAAACTTCTCCAATACATCCCATGGTAATGTGGGCTGCCATGCTCTTTCCTAGACTCCAGGTTGGTGCATCAAAGGAAAACTCTATGGGCTCAGTGACGGGCATGAACGTCCTTCCTGGAACTTGAACTTGAATCATCCAACGCTCCTCTTCTGGTAAAGTGGCGATGTAGGTCCCGGTGAAGCTTGGTACTCATATGTTCAGGTATCTAGTGACTTCCTTCAAGTGGCGTCCGAAGGGTGTATCTTCATCCGGTTGCATGAACTTGTTCCTTGCATCCGCCATCCTAAAAGAGTAGAAAAGGAGAGGAGTTAGAAATGAGAAGAGAGTAGTGATCTAGGGCTTTAGCTTCGTGGTCGTGTCCTATAGTTAACGTGTGCTCTGATACCATCTTTTAGCGACCAGACGTCAAATAGTCCGATCTCTGTGCATCAGTGTCATCCCTGGATCGGTAATGCTGACACACACAATACTTGAAGGATTTATAACACAGTAGCAATCACACACTTATTACATCGAATGTCTCAAAAGAGAACTTATTATAGATAATATGGCTTAAGGCCATCTAATAATGATAACAACGGAAGGCTTGGACGATAAGCGAGTCCATCAACTCCAACGGCATCACTGAGTATAAGACCACGACCTAAGGCACCTTACTCGTTGTCTGAAAAGTCTGCAACAAGAATGTTGCAGCCCGAAAAATGGGTCAGCACATGGAATATGTTGGCAATGTAACACATAGAGAGTAATGAACAGAATAATGCTATACTACATGCATATATGGCTGGTGTAAAGCTCTACGGTTACAGTTTTTGCATAAAGCCAATTTTTCCCTACAACAAAGGAATAAGTTTTATTTAACTATCATGGTGGTTGTTAAACATTGAGAAGGTTCACCCAACTCAATCCCAATTAAGCATCATCATTAAAACCCAACAAATTAAATTAAAGAACATGATGAGATTCACATGATACTCCAGGTACTAGATACTCAAAACGTCCATAACCGGGGACATGACTAACCATGATTAGGTTGTACACTCTGCAGAGGTTTGCACACTTTTCCCCACAAGACTCAATCTCCTCCGTTGGCATTCTCGCACTACATGGTGTTTGAGAAACGGATGACCAAGACATAGTCTTTCAGAAGCGTTTGCACCTTACGATGGGTAGACAGTTACACCTACTTTCCCCTACATGTGCTAGTCTACCACCGTAAGAGTTCACACGACTTAATCAACTACGCTAGAGCCCATAGTAGCTTGCGGCTGCACACGGAAGTTTCTAGCATGAATAATCTCATGATCCCTTTGAGCCCGGGTGGCGGTCCATAGGAGAATCACACGGTACCCCGGGATTTCCAAAAATACAGGCAACACTGGGTTCCCCAGGTGCCTCAATCCACCCAGATGTGAATTAAAGTTGCCACCTTAAGTAAACCATTAATTAACAATCTCACATCTGTCATGGATACACTCACCCAATCCACGTCTACGAGCATAGCATGGCATTATAAGCATATTGTAATAGTAACTCCCAAGGTTTGAATGCAGGGCAATAGGTTCCTACCTCATCAACTACTTCCCAATACCCACATGTTATCAATCCTACTCATGCAATGTTTGAGGGTTGAAACTAATGCATAAAAACTGGGTATGAAAGGGATATGATCAAAGTGTGAACTTGCCTTGCTGATGATCCGTGAAACCTAGAGACTCGTACTAGCAAGTGGCGCACTCCGGGTACTCTATCGCAAACAAATAGGCATACAATAAGCACTCATCTAATGCGCTGGTAAAACTAAAATAATAGATCTAACTAGAAAGTTCAACTTAAGAACTCCGGTTTACAAAAAGAATCAAATCAAACGAAGCAACGAAAGTCAAACGACGAAAGAAACAAGCTTCCTTTACTAATCTGGACTTAAGTCAAATTTTATAGAAGCAAAAACTTGTTTGAGTTGGTTAAATGGAAAGAGGGTTTCGAGATGAAACTCCAGGCGCTTGAATCGCCTGATTCCGATAAACGAGCGAAAAGTTATACTAGAACGAAAATCGGATCGGAAATCGCGATCGAAAATAATCGCGGAAAATCCGAGAAAAAGAAAAAATGGACGAACAAACTAACGAACAAAAGTTCGCTGTCTGCGGCTAAACGACGAAAACTGTTTGTTAAAACGAATGTACGGACGAACGTCCGTTAAATAAATAAACCGGAAAAACCGACGAACCGGTCTAAAAAAGTGGCTCTAGGGTTCTAAAAAAACGATCGATTTTTATTAAAAAACCAGCGGCGGCTACCTCGGGTCTGATGGCTCCGGCGAGCCGGCAAGGTGGCGGCGAGGTCCGGCGGCTCCGGCGGCGGCGGTGCGGGCAGAGGCGGCGACGGCGGCAACCGGCGGCGAGCGGC
>NC_041387.1:409105246-409169932 GCF_002162155.2 Triticum dicoccoides
TCGGTTTGTTTTTTTAAACAATTCATACATGCAGAAAAAGAAAGAAAAGAAATACTAAACGAACTCCAAAAATCCCGAAATAAATTTTCCCCGTCCTCCAAAAATAAGGCGGACAAGATGAACATTTATTTGGCGCCTAAATGCAATTTTGAAAAATGCGCATTTTTCCTAAATTCAAATAAAATAGTGATAAACTCCGAAATAAAATCTTATTTGATTTTATTATTAAATCCTCAATTTTTCTTTATTTTGGGAAAGTCATTTTATTCCCTCTCTTTTATTTTTGTATAAGAAATATTTGAAGATAAAATAATTAAAATCAAATGATCCTATTTTCAAATTTTGAGAAAACTCAAATATGAAAATAACGAAATCTCCAACTCTCTCCGTGGGTCCTTGAGTTGCGTGAAATTTCTAGGATCAAGCCAAAATGCAATAAAATATGACATGCAATGATGATCTAATGTATAACATTCCAAATTGAAAATTTGGGATGTTACTGGGACTAATTTTCATGTGTTGCTTTTCATAAGCTCAAACAAATACAAGTGAAGATCGTGAGCATAACATATTTTCTTTCTCTCAAAATAATTTAAGTGAAGCAATAGAGAATTTCTTCAAAATTTTACTAACTCTCAAATAAATCTAAGTGAAGCAAGAGAGCATTTATTCAAAAATACTAAGCACACCGTGCTCAAAAAGATATAAGTGAAGCACTAGAGCAAGTCCATTGCTCGTAGGAATTTAAGTGAAGCATAGAGAGAAATTCTAACAAGTCATGACATAATTTTGGCTCTCTCAAATAGGTGTGTCCAGCAAGGATTGATGACTTAAAACACAAAATAAAACAAGCAAGGACACATATCATACAAGACGCTCCAAGCAAAACACATATCATGTGACGAATAAAAATATAGTCTCGAGTAAAATACCGATGGTTGTTAGAAGAAAGAGGGGATGCCACTCGAGGGTATCCTCAAGCTTAGTTGGTTGCTCATTCTTGGATAATAGCTTGGGATTCCGGGGCATCCCCAAGCTTAGGCTCTTCTATCCTTCTTTCATCCATCGTAAGATAACCCAAAACTTGAAAACTTCAATCACACAAAAATCAACAAAACCCTCATGAGATTCGTTAGTAGAAGAAAGCAAACCACTACTATACATGCTGTGTCAAACCAATTCTTATTTTGTTTTTGTATTATATCTACTGTATTTCAACTTTTCTATGGAAAAAACTCATCAAAGAAAACCATAGAGCCATCAAAATAAGCACACAACACAAAGAAAACAGAATCTATCAAAACAAAATAGTCTGTAGTAATCTGGAACTTTCGAATACTTATGTAACTCCAAAAGTTCTACAAAATTAGGAGGACCAGCATAATCTATATATTAATCTTCTTCAAAAAGAATGAGGGCAAAAGCTCTTTTCTGTGATTTATGATAATTATTTTTGTGAGTGCAAAGTTTCTGTCTTTTTCAGCAAGATCAAACAACTATCACCCCAGAAGATCCTAAAGGATTTACTTGGCACAAACACTAATTAAAACACAAAAATACAATCATAAAAATAGCATAATTTTGCTAAAACTCAACAACAGAAAGCAAAAAGCAAAAATAAATTTTATTCATTGGGTTGCCTCCCGACAAGCGCTATAGTTTTACGCCCCTAGCTAGGCATAATATTTCAATGATGCTCACATAAAAGATAGTAATTGAAATACAAAGAGATCATCATGTAGCATATGGCAAACAAATTTAAGTCTAACATACTTCCTATGCATAGGAATTTTATAGGAAAACAAATTAGCAAGACAAGCAAGATCTAGCATATGCAAGGAAGAAGAAAGAAACAATAGCAATCTCAAGCTGAAGAGAAGTAACTTAGTGACATGAAGATTTCCACAACCATATTTCCCTCTCTCATAATAATTATATGTAGCATCATAAGAAAATTCAACAAAATAGCTATCACATAACATATTGTCAACACGATCCACATGCATGCAAAGTTGACACTCTTCCGAAATAGTGGGATTAACATTAACTAAAGTCATGACCTCTCCAAACCCACTTTTATCAAAAATATCATAAGATTGATCATTCTCCAAATATGTGGGATCTAAAGTCGACACTCTTCCAAACCCACTTTTAATATTATTGCAAACGTTGTTTTCCATCTCATATTCATCATGGGGCTTAAATAAATTTTCAAGATCATAAGAAGAATCATCCCAATCATGATCATTGCAATAAGTAGTAGACATAGCAACATTAGCATCCCCAAGCTTGGGGTTTTGCATAACATTAACACAATTGACAATAATAGAATTTATAGTAAAATTATTACAATCATGCTTTTCATTCAAAGAGCTATCATGAATCTCTTCATAAATTTCTTCATCACAATTTTCAGATTCACGAGTCTCAAGCAAAACTTCATAAAGATAATCTAGTGTACTCAAATCACTAGAAATTTGTTCATGATAATTGGATCTCCTAAAAAGATTAGCAAGTGGGCAAGGATCCATATCAAGAGATATTTATCAAGCAAAGATGCAAGCAAATAGAAGACACATGGCACGCAAGCAAAGGAGAGATCTGACAAGAAAACGTCGAACGAAAAAGAGGGCGAATAAAACAGCAAAATTTTGTGAAGTGGGGGAGAGGAAAACGAGAGGCAAATGGCGAATAATGTAAATTGCAAGGAGATGAGATTTGTGATTAGGAACCTGGTTATGTTGAAGATCCTCCCCGGCAACGGCGCCAGATATTCCTTTTGATGTCGCTTAAAGCTACATCGGTATTTTCCCAAAGAGGAAGGGATGATGCAGCACATCGGTGCTAGGTATTTCCCTCGGATATGAAACCAATGTTATCGAACCAGTAGGAGAGCAACACAACATAAACATCCCCTGCACACAAAGAACAACACCTCGCAACTCGACGTGTTAAAGGGGTTGTCAATCCCTTTCGGGATACAGCGCCTCAAGATAGGCAAAGGACGTGAGGTAAATTTGTAGATGGGATAAATAGATCGCGGAACAAATAAATTGCAGCAAGGTATTTTTGTATTTTTTGGTTTAATAGATATGAAAATAAACGCAAGGAAAAAGTAGATCGCAAGGCAAATATATGAGAAATAAGACCCAGGGGCCGTAGGTTTCACTAGTGGCTTCTCTTAGAAAAATAGCAAACGGTGGGTGAACAAATTACTGTTGGGCAATTGATAGAACTTCAAATAATCATGACGATATCCAGGCAATGATCATTACATAGGCATCACATCCAAGATTAGTAGACCGACTCATGCCTGCATCTACTACTATTACTCCACACATCGCCCGCTATCCAGCATGCATCTAGTGTATTAAGTTCATGGAAAAATGGAGTAATGCAATAAGAATGATGACATGATGTAGACAATATCCGTTTATCTATTGCGATAGATATGGATCCCACCTTTTTATCCTTAGTAGCAATGATACATACGTGTCGGTTCCCTTTCTGTCAGTGGGATCAAGCACCGTAAGATCGAACCCACTACCCGGCACCTCTTCCCATTGAAGATAATGAAGGAAATATGCCCTAGAGGCAATAATAAAGTTGCTATTTATATTTCCTTATATCATGATAAATGTTTATTATTCATGCTAGAATTGTATTAACCGGAAACTTAGTACATGTGTGAATACATAGACAAACATAATGTCACTAGTATGCCTCTACTTGACTAGCTTGTTGAATCAAAGATTGTTAAGTTTCCTAGCCATAGACATGAGTTGTCATTTGATTAACGGGATCACATCATTAGACAATGATGTGATTGACTTGACCCATTCCGTTAGCTTAGCACTTGATTGTTTAGTATGTTGCTATTGCTTTCTTCATGACTTATACATGTTCCTATGACTATGAGATTATGCAACTCCCAAATACCGGAGGAACACTTTGTGTGCTACCAAACGTCATGACGTAACTGGGTGATTATAAAGGTGATCTACAGGTGTCCCCGATGGTACTTGTTGAGTTGGCATAGATCATTGGGATTTGTCACTCCGATTGTGAGAGAGGTATCTCTAGGCCCTCTCGGTAATGCACATCACTATAAGCCTTGCAAGCAATGTAACTAATGATTTAGTTACAAGATGATGCATTACGAAATGAGTTAAGAGGGTTGCCTGTAACGAGATTGAACTAGGTATTGAGATACCGACGATCGAATCTCGGGCAAGTAACATACCGATGAAAAAGGGAACAAAGTATGTTGTTATGCGGTTTGACCGATAAAGATCTTCATAGAATATGTAGGAGCCAATATGAGCATCCAGGTTCTACTATTGGTTATTGACCGGAGACGTGTCTCGGTCATGTCTACATAGTTCTGGAACCCGTAGGGTCCGCACGCTTAAAGTTCGGTGACGATCGGTAATATGAGTTTATGTGTTTTGATGTACCGAAGGTAGTTCGGAGTCCCGGATGAGATCGGGGACATGACGAGGAGTCTCTAAATGGTCGAGACGTAAAGATCGATATACTGGACAACTATATTCGGACATCGGAAAAGTTCCGAGTGATTCGGGTATTTATCGGAGTACCGGAGTGTTACGGGCCGGGAATTCGCCGGGGAGTGTATGGGCCTTATTGGGCCTTAGTGGAATAGAGGAGGAGGAAGCCTCGCGCCCTCCCAAGCCCAATCCGAATTGGGTGAGGGAACTGGCGCCCCTTTCCTTTTTCTCTCCCTCCTCTTTCCTACCTCTCCTACTCCAACTATGAAGGGGGGAATCCTACTCCCGGTGGGAGTAGGACTCCCCTATGGCGCGCCGAAGAGAGGGCCGTCCCTCCCCCTCCTCTACTCCTTTATATATGGGGGAGGGGGGCACCCCATGGACACACAAGTTGATCATTGATCTTTAGCTGTGTGCGGTGCCCCCTCCACCATAATCCACCTCGGTCATATCGTAGCGGTGCTTAGGCAAAGCCTTGCATCCGTAGTTTCATCAACACCGTCATCACGCTGTCATGCTGATGGAACTCTCCCTCGAAGCTCTACTGGATCGCGAGTTTGTGGGACGTCACCGAGCTGAACGTGTGCAGATCGCGGAGGTACCGTATGTTCGGTACTTGGATCGGTCAATCGTGAAGACGTACGACTACATCAACCGCGTTGTCATAACGCTTCCGCTTACGGTCTACGAGGGTACGTGTATGACACTCTCCCCTCTCGTTGCTATGCATCACCATGATCTTGCGTGTGCGTAGGAATTTTTTGAAATTACTACGTTCCCCAACAGTGGCATCCGATCCAGGTTTATGCATAGATGTTATATGCATGAGTAGAACACAAGTGAGTTGTGGGCGATACAAGTCATACTGCTTACCAGCATGTCATACTTTGATTCGGCGGTATTGTTGGATGAAGCGGCCCAGACCGACATTACGCGTACGCTTACACGAAACTGGTTCTACCAACGTGCTATGCACACAGGTGGCTGGCGGGTGTCAGTTTCACCAACTTTAGTTGAATCGAGTGTGGCTACGCCCGGTCCTTGTGAAGGTTAAAACATCACTAACTTGACGAAATATCTTTGTGGTTTTGATGCGTAGGTAAGAACGGTTCTTGCTAAGCCCATAGCAGCCACGTAAAACTTGCAACAACAAAGTAGAGGATGTCTAACTTGTTTTTACAGGGCATGTTGTGATGTGATATGGTCAAGACGTGATGAGATATAAGTTGTGGTATGAGATGATCATGTTTTGTTGAAGTTATCAGCAACTGGCAGAAGCCTTATGGTTGTCTCTTTATTACATAAGATGCAAGCACCAAATAATTGCTTTACTTTATCGCTATGCGATAGCAATAGTTGCAAGTGCAATAGTTGGCGAGACGACCATGTGACAGCACATTGATATAGATCAAGATGATGGAGATCATGGTGTCATGCCGGTGACGATGGTGATCATGACCATGCTTTGGAGATGGAGATCAAAGGCACAAGATGATGATGACCATATCATATCACTTATATTGATTGCATGTGATGTTTATCTTTTATGCATCTTATTCTGCTTTGATTGACAGTAGCATTATAAGATGATCTCTCACTAAATTTCAAGGTAAAAGTGTTCTCCCTGAGTATGCATCGTTGCCAAAGTTTGTTGCGCTGAGACACCACGTGATGATCGGGTGTGATAAGCTCAACGTTCACCTACAACAGGTGCAAGCAAGTTTTGCACACGTAGAAATACTCGGGTTAAACTTGACGAGCCTAGCATATGCAGATATGGCCTCAGAACACTGAGACCGAAAGGTCGAGCGTGAATCATATAGTAGATATGATCAACATGGTGATGTTTACCATTGAAAACTACTCCATCTCACGTGATGATCGGTTATGGTTTAGTTGATTTGGATCACGTGATCACTTAGATGATTAGTGGGATGTCTATCTAAGTGGGAGTTCTTAAGTAATATGATTAATTGAACTTTAATTTATCATGAACTTAGTCCTGATAGTATTTTGCAAATAATGTTGTAGATCAATAGCTCACGTTGTTGCTTCCCTATGTTTTATATGTGTTCCTAGAGAAAACTAAGTTGGAAGCTGATAGTAGCAATGATGCGGACTGGGTCGAAGATCTGAGGTTTATCCTCATTGCTGCACAGAAGAATTATGTCCTTGATGCACCGCTAGGTGACAGACCTATTGCAGGAGCAGATGCAGATGTTATGAACGTTTGGCTAAGCTCAGTATGATGACTACTTGATAGTTTAGTGCACCATGCTTAACGGCTTAGAATCAGGACTTCAAAGACGTTTTGAACATCATGGACCATATGAGATGTTCCAGGAGTTGAAGTTAATATTTCAAACAAATACCCGAGTTGAGAGATATGAAGTCTCTAACAAATTCTATAGCTAAACACATGGAGGAGAATAGCTCAAGCAGTGAGCATGTGCTCAGATTGTCTGGGTACTACAATCGCTTGAATCAAGTGGGAGTTAATCTTCCAGATAAGATAGTGATTGACAGAGTTCTCTAGTCACCATCACCAAGTTACTGGAACTTTGTGATGAACTATAGTAGGCAAGGGATGATGAAAACGATTCTCGAGCTTTTCATGATGATAGCGATGAAGGTAGAAATCAAGAAAGAGCATCAAGTGTTGATGATTGACAAGATCACTAGTTTCAAGAAAAGGGAAAAGGGAAAGAAAGGGAACTTCAAGTATAATGGCAAGCAAGTTGTCACTCCCGTGAAGAAGCCCAAAGCTAGACCAAAGCCTGAAACCGAGTGCTTTTACTGCAAAGGAAATGGTCACTGGAAGCGGAAATGCCCTGAATATTTGGTAGATAAGAAGGATGGCAAAGTGAACAAGGGTATATTTGATATATAGGTTATTGATGTGTACCTTACTAGTGTTTATAGTAGCCCCTGGGTATTTGATACTTGTTCGGTTGCTAAGATTAGTAACTCAAAATAGGAGTTACAGAATAAATAGAGACTAGTTAAGGATGAAGTGACGATGTGTGTTGGAAGTGGTTCCAAGATTGATATGATCATCATCACACACTCCATATACTTTCGGGATTAGTGTTAAACCTAAATAAATGTTATTTGGCATTTTAGTTGAGCATGAATATGATTTGATCATGTTTATTGCAATATGGTTATTCATTTAAAGTCGGAGAATAATTGTTGTTCTATTTACATGAATAAAAGCTTCGATGGTCATACACCCAATGAAAATAGTTTGTTGGATCTCGATCATAGTGATACACTTATTCACAATATTGATGCCAAAAGATGCAAAGTTGACAATGATAGTGCAACTCATTTGTCGCACTACCGTTTGGGTCATATCGGTGTAAAGCGCATGAAGAAACTCCATAAAGATGGATTTTTGGAATCACTTGGTTATGAATCATTTGATGCTTGCGAACCGTGCCTTTTGGGCAAGATGACTAAAACTCCGTTCTCCGGAACAATGGAACGAGCTACTGACTTATTGAAAATAATACATATCGATATATGCGGTCCAATGAGTGTTGATGCTCGTGGCGGGTATCGTTATTTTCTGACCTTCATAGATGATTTGAGCAGATATGAGTATATCTACTTAATGAAGCACAAGTCTGAAACATTTGAAAAGTTCAAAGAATTTCAGAGTGAAGTGGAGAATCATCGTAACAAGAAAATAAAGTTTCTACAATCTGATCGTAGAGGAGAATATTTGAGTTACGAGTTTGGACTTCATTTAAAACAATGTGGAATAGTTTTACAGCTCACGCCACATGGAACACCACAGTGTGATGGTGTGTCTGAATGTCGTAACCGTACTTTATTGGATATGGTGCGATCTATGATGCATCTTACCGATTTACCACTATCATTTTGGGGTTATGCATTAGAGACAGCTGCATTCACTTTAAATAGGGCACCATCAAAATCCGTTGAGACGATGCCTTATGAACTGTGGTTTGGCAAGAAACCAAAGTTGTCGTTTCTTAAAGTTTGGGGCTGCGATGCTTATGTGAAAAAGCTTCAACCTGATAAGCTCGAACCCAAATCGGAGAAATGCATCTTCATAGGATACCCAAAGGAAACTGTTGGGTACACCTTCTATCACAGACCCGAAGGCAAGATCGTTGCTAAGAATTGATCCTTTCTAGAGAAGGAGTTTCTCTCGAAAGAAGTGAGTGGGAGGAAAGTAGAACTTGATGAGGTAATTGTACCTTCTCCCGAATTGAAAAGTGGTTTATCACAGAAATCAGTTCTAGTGATTCCTACACCAATTAGTGGGGAAGCTAATGATTATGATCATGAAGCTTCAGATCAAGTTACTACCGAACTTTGTAGATCTTCCAGATTAAGATCTGGACCAGAGTGGTATGGTAATCCTATTCTGGAAGTCATGTTACTAGACCATGATGAACCTACGAACTATGAGGAAGCGATGATGAGCCCAGATTCCGCGAAATGGCTTGAGGCCATGAAATCTGAGATGGGATCCATGTATAAGAACAAAGTGTGGATTTTGGTGGACTTGCCCAATGGTCGGCAAGACATATTAAATAAATGGATCTTCAAGAGGAAGACGGACACTGATAGTAGTGTTACTATCTACAAAGCTCGACTTGTCATAAAAGGTTTTTCGACAAGTTCAAGGTGTTAACTGCAATGAGATTTTCTCAACTGTAGCGATGCTTAAATTCGTCCGAATCATGTTAGCAATTGCCATATTTTATGAAATCTGGCAAATTGATATAAAAACTGCATTCCTTAAATGGATATTTCTTAAAGAAGAGTTGTATATGATGCAACCAGAAGGTTTTGTCGATCCAAAGGGTGCTAACAAAAGTGTGAAAGCTCTAGTGAT
The DNA here is from genome assembly GCF_002162155.2 of Triticum dicoccoides. Taxonomy (NCBI): domain Eukaryota; kingdom Viridiplantae; phylum Streptophyta; class Magnoliopsida; order Poales; family Poaceae; genus Triticum; species Triticum dicoccoides. Next base: position 409,114,628 of record NC_041387.1, read on the forward strand.
CCATTTATGGATTGGTGCAAGCCTCTTGGAGTTGGAATATACGCTTTGATGAGTTGATCGAAGCATATGGTTTTATACAGACTTTTCGAGAAGCCTGTATTTACAAGAAAGTGAGTGGAAGCTCTGTAGCATTTCTAATATTATATGTGGATGACATATTATTGATTGGAAATGATATAGAATTTCTGGATAGCATAAGAGGATACTTGAACAAGAGTTTTCAAAGAAAGACCTCAGTGAAGCTGCTTACACATTGAGCATCAAGGTCTATAGAGATAGATCAAGACGCTTGATAAGATTTTTCAATGAGTACATACCTTGATAAGATTTTGAAGTAGTTCAAAAATGGAACAGTCAAAGATGGAATTCTCTCCTGTGTTGCGAGGTGTGAAGTTAAGTAAGACTCAAAACCCGACCATGGCAGAAAATAGAAAGAGAATGAAAAGTCATTCCCTATGCCTCAGTCATAGGTTCTATAAAGTATGCTATGCTGTGTACCAGACCTATTGTATACCTTGCTCTGAGTTTGGCAAGGGGGTACTGAGGGAGTCCTGGATTAGGGGGTGTCCGGATGGCCGGACTATGACCTTTGGCCGGACTCCCGGACTATGAAGATACAAGACTGGAGACTTCATCCCGTGTCTGGATAGGACTTTCCTTGGCGTGGAAGGCAAGCTTGGCGATATGATATGAAGATCTCCTCCCATTGTAACCGACTCTGTGTAACCCTAGCCCTCTCCGATGTCTATATAAACCGGAGAGTTTTAGTCCGTAGGACGAACAACAATCATACCATAGGCTAGCTTCTAGGGTTTAGCCTCTCTGATCTCGTGGTAGATCAACTCTTGTACTAACCATATCATCAATATTAATCAAGCAGGAGTAGGGTTTTACCTCCATCGAGAGGGCCCGAACCTGGGTAAAAACATCGTGTCCCTTGTCTCCTATTACCATCCGCCTAGATGCACAGTTAGGGACCCCCTACCCGAGATCCGCCGGTTTTGACACCGACATTGGTGCTTTCATTGAGAGTTCCTCTGTGTAGTCACCGTCAGGAAGGATGCCGCGCCCCGTCTTTAAAGACGGCGCTATTGCTAAAGGAGCTTTGGCTGTCGGCCAAACTCTCCGGCTAGGCAGTTTTTTGATGACCGCCTGTTCGGCCGCCGCGCCGATGATGACCTCTCGGGCCATCGAAAGCAATCTCCACATCAGCTCGGAACTTGCCGAGCACTTATATTCGATGGAGCTCTCTTCCCTAAACGAGCTCTTGGATTGCATCGCCGCCCTGGGAGTCGCTACAGATTACGGCCAGGTTGGGCTTAAACCCGATCAGAGAGAGATTGACTCTCCTCAGGTCACCCACCATGTTGAAGTGGTGGAAGAACAATGCGGCGGATCTTCGCCCATCCTAAGGACCAGATGTGTCCGGATTCCTGATCCCTCCGAGTTAGACATCTGTGGAGGGGAGGACGTTGCCCAAGCCATGAACCTAAAGTCAGGCAGCGGGACTGATTCATTGAATAACGTCCAAGAAAACAAGATTCTGAATTCAGAAATTTCTTGGCCCCTGAGTCTTAGATCGGGCGAGGTTCCGGATTTAAATCCACCCGCCCACCCAAATACAAGGGATCTATCCCAAATTCGGCAAGAGCCCGGGGAAACAGTACACCATTACTGGGCCAGATTCCTCCTGGTTATAAACAGGATAACGGACTGCCGCGAGAGGGATGCAATTTCATTCTTCTGTAACAACTGCACGGACATCGGAATCCTCAACGCCATAAGTCGCCGCGAAATTACACGCTTCGCCGACTTGACATCCATAGTACGAAAGTACTGTGCAACAGAAAGCTTTTGAAAAACCGAAACAAAATTCTGGGACAATCCGACCCTGAATACAATCCCAGTCCGAAACAAAAGGGCGCATTATCGCCAGGTACCTGGGCCAAACAGCAAAAAACAAACACCCTCTATAGGGTATGGAACCATACTGGAGGGATGGCTCAATTAACCCTGTAAAATTCATAGTTCAGGGGAAGTCACACCAACTCATAGCCTTAGAGCATGTTGGATACTCCGGCAGGTGGCCAGAAGTGGCGAGGAGCTTCTAACTCCAGAATCCGTAGAGCACCACCCCAGAAATGCCAGTACGGTGTCAACAGTCTTCGAGACTTTCGCATCAAACAATGCGAGGAAACGAACACTCCGTAGCCTTACCGAAGTCTACCAAATAGCAACAATAAACCCATGGAGTGACACATCTATTACCTTTAATGCCAGTGACGAACCTAAATTCCGGACAACCCAAGCACCAGCCGCACTGGTCCTTAGTTCGATAGTGGACGGCTTCCGGCTTACAAAGGCACTCATGGACGGTGGCAGCGGACTGAACCTCATCTATGAGGAAACCCTGTGAAAAATGGAAATAGACTGGAGCCGCATTGAGCGAAGCAACACAACCTTTAGAGGAATAATCCCCAGCCGAGAAGCGTGCTGTTCAGGGAAAATCACACTGGATGTGGTGTTCGGCACGCCAGATAATTACAGATCCGAGGAGGTCACATTTCAAGTGGCCCCGTTCAGCAGCAGATACCACGCTCTGTTAGGGCGAGAAGCATTCACAATTTTTCAAGCTATACCCCATTACGGGTACATGAAGCTCAAAATGCCCGGACCCAACAGAATCATCACTCTTGCTAGTGATCCGGACACAGCGCTCCGCGCCGAAAACAAGACAGCAGCACTGGCCCTCGAGGCATTGTCCGAAGCCCTAGCGGCCGAGGAACTAACTATGTTGCGCTCCACGGTGGACACGGATGACGTGATACTCGACAAAAGATCCAAGTCCACCTCCTTCAAGCCGGCAGACGAAATAGTCAAGTTCCAAGTCCATCCAACGGACACTACAAAAACGGCCTCCATCGGGGCACAACTAAACCCATATGTAGACGCCGTACTCAGAGAATTCCTACGAGAAAATTGGGACATTTTTGCCTGGCACCCTTCAGACATGCCAGGAATCCCACGCAGGCTGGCCGAGCACAGCCTGAACATCCTAAAAGGATTCAAGCCCGTTAAGCAGACTCTTCGGCGTTTCTCCGAACCCAAGAGACAAGCCATGGGAGAGGAGCTAGCCAAACTACTGGAAGCCAGATTCATCAGAGATATAAAACATCCGGTCTGGCTAGCAAACCTGGTGATGGTACCAAAGAAGGACAAATCCTGGCGCCTATGCGTCGATTTTAAAGACCTAAATAAGGCCTGCCCAAAGGATCCCTTCCCCCTCCCCCGCATTAATCAAATCATCGACGCCACTGCAGGACACGATTCATTGTGTTTCCTCGACGCATACTCTGGCTACCACCAAATCAAGATGGCAGAGTCAGACCAAGCCGCAACGGCATTCATCACCCCATACGGCCCATTCTGCTTCAACACAATGCCCTTCAGGCTCAAAAACACCGGTGCAACATATCAGCGCATGATTCAGACATGTCTGGCCAACCAGATCGGCAAAACGGTTGAAGCATACGTGGATGACGTGGTCGTAAAAACCAAACATGTCGAAACTCTAATAGACGACTTGAGGCTCATGTTCGATAACCTCCGAACATATGACATTAGGCTTAACCCAGAAAAATGCATTTTCGGCGTACCAGCCGGAAAGCTCTTGGGCTTCATTGTATCCGGTAGGGGAATTGAAGCAAACCCAGCCAAGATCTGAGCTCTGTCACAACTGGATATCCCAAAAGATCTCAAGTAGATACAAAAATTGACTGGATGCGTGGCGGCTCTAAGCTGCTTCATCTCCCGCTTGGGGGAAAAGGCATTTCCCCTTTACCGCCTCCTCCGGCGCACTGAACACTTCAAGTGGACGGATGCCGCCACGACCGGACTCGAAGAAATAAAAGCCATATTGGCAACAAACCCTGTCCTGGCCGTGCCAAACATCGGCGAACCAATGTTGTTATACATCGCGGCAACTCACCAAGTTGTAAGCGCAGTCCTCGTCGTCGAACGAGAAACGGACGGACACAAATTCCCTGTCCAGAAACCAGTGTACTACGTGTCCACTATCCTCACTCCATGCAAGTCCCGGTACCCGCATTACCGAAAAATAGCATACGCAGTGTCCATGGCATCCCGGAAGCTACGACACTACTTTCAAGAGTGTTTGATAACAGTAGCCTCCAAAGTACCTCTTAACGATATCATAAACAACCGCGACGCAATAGGCCGGATTGCCAAATGGGCCATTGAGCTCCTCCCGTTCGACATAACATATAAGCCACGGCGAGCCATCAAGTGGCAAGCCTTGGCTGACTTTGTCGCAGAATGGATTGAAGCCGAACTCCCTAAAGAGTACGACACATATTCCAACTGGACCATGCACTTTGACGGCTCCAAAATGCTGGCAGGACTGGGGGCTGGCGTCGTCCTGACGTCCCCAACAGGAGATACAGTCCAATATGTACTCCAGATAATGTATGCGGACTCCAACAATGCAGCCGAATACGAGGCCCTTCTACATGGCCTCCGGATGGCAGTCTCCATGGGCATTCAACGTCTAGAGGTGCGTGGGGATTCGAACCTCGCGATATCCCAAATAAACGGAGACTTTGACGCCAAAGATCCGAAAATGGCAGCTTACCACAACGCCATCCTAAATATGTCAGCTCAGTTCGAAGGGCTGGAATTCCACCATATAGCCCCGGAAAATAATCAGGCAGCTGACGTCCTGGCACGCATCGGTGCAAAGCGCGATGCAGTCGCCCCCAACATTTTCCTGGAAAGGTTATTCAAGCCATCTATACAGTGGGAAGGGGAATCCGAAATTAACAAACCGGACCAGGCCGCATCGCCTGACCCAGAACACCATGACACAACGAAAGACTCCATCAATGAAGTCACACCCTCAGCCCACGAAATAATGGCAGTAATTGCCTCGTGGACAGAACCATTCTTAGCCTACTTAACTAGGCAGGAACTCCCCGAGGACCAAAATGAGGATCGCTGCATAGTGCGGCGATCTAAAGCCTATAAGGTCCACGAAGGAGAGCTTTATAAGAAAAGCACCACCGGAGTCCTTCAAAGGTGTATCTCCGAAGAGGAAGGGCGGAACCTTCTGGCGGAAATTCATGCCGGACTCAGCGGGCACCACGCCGCAGCCCGAGCCCTTGTAAGCAAGGCCTTCCGTACCGGATTTTATTGGCCGATGGCCCAGGCAGACGCTCAGGACTTAGTCCAGCGATGCGTCGGTTGCCAATTATTCGCTAATCAAAGCCACATGCCGCCTACCGCCCTACAAACCATACCCATAACCTGGCCTTTTGCGGTCTGGGGACTTGACATGGTTGGACCCCTTAAAGGAGGAACCCACAAGCAAAAATACCTACTGTTCATGGTGGATAAATTCACCAAATGGATAGAGGCCAAGCCTGTAAAGACGGCAGAATCTGGACCGGTGATAGACTTCATATCCGGGGTTGTACACCGTTACGGCGTCCCCCACAGCATCATCACTGACAAGGGGACAAACTTTACGGCCGACGAAGTTAAACTCTGGTGCAAAAACATGGGATTAAGCTCGAGTACGCTTCAGTCTATCACCCACAAAGTAACGGTCAAGTCGAGCAAGCCAACGGTCTCATCATGAGCGGCATCAAACCCAGACTAGTGCGATCCCTCAAGGAATCTAACACGCACCGGGTAGAGGAGCTTGACTCTGTACTCTGGGCGCTGCAGACCACGCCGAATCGCACTACCGGATTCACACCATTTTTCTGGTATACAGCGCAGAGGCAGTCCTGCCCTGCGACATAATTCATGACTCACCTCGCGTGCGCATGTACGAAGAAAGAGAAGCCGAGCTCGATCGGCAGGACAACTTGGATGCATTGGAGGAGGAGCGCGACGTGGCATAAGCCCGTTCCACATTCTATCAACAGCAGGCTCGAAGATATCAAAGCAGAGAAGTACGGGCCAAAACTTATAACGTTGGCGAACTAGTTCTACGCCTGCCGGACAAGAAAAAGGACAAACTAAAGCCCAAATGGGAGGGTCCCTTCATAATCAACCAAGTCCTAACTGGTGGAGCATACCGTCTGCGAAACGCATCGAACAACCGACTCGAGCCGAACCCATGGAACGCAGCACGCCTACGAAGATTCTACGCCTAGCGCCGGACTCCGTGTTCTTCTCCTTCCTCTGTCCCTTATTTTTTTTCAAATTAGCTTCCTAGTATTTCTCTCCTTCTCCCTCCCTTTTTCTCCCAAGCCTTTAGGGGCTTGCCTGCGTGTTGTTCGCACATACTTGACGCGCCACCCGCGCTCATTATACCCGGGGGCTTCTTTATCAAAAGTTTATATAAACGGGCCTCATGCCCAAAACATGTGTGACACTTCCACATGAACCTTTTATACACCATTATATGCATCGATATGACTTAAGTTTTGGCCAAGCTGGGTCGCCTGGCTCCTGTGCTTACCCCTACGTCCCCGTTTGTTCGGCTAGGTGGTAAAGGGAGCACCTCTGTGATTGTTACTGCCGGGTCAGCCGGATGTGTACCTCAGACTAGGTGAAGCCGAAAGCTAGTGTTCTTAAGGGAATATTCGGTCAGTGAACTAAAAGACAATTTTTCTTGTTTATTTATCTGCCCCCAGATGCTTTTCTGCTTTTTTCTCGCAGTCCGGACATGCACTTTAGGGCATTGCCTCCTAGGGAAAGGAACCCCTAACGGAACTATTCTCCCTGGAAGATGTTTCTTACTAACCATGTAATATAACATAACTAGTTGGGCACTTGTCTGCTAAAGCACTTATGACCCCTACGCCTAGTCTCCATGCATTCCCCGGTTCTTACATAACCAAGAGGGTATTCGGACACACTCTGGACTATCGGGTCCAGAGGTCGAAGCGAAAAGGTCCGCAATGACAAACGATCTACAATCCGGCTAGAAGGCATTTTACATGTCATTTTAAATTACATAGTCAATTTGACTCGGTATATTCTTCTTCAATACCATCCAACAGGCTGTCTAATTTACAGTCCTGTTGAGAATACTTGGCAGCCAGCTCTACCTGGCCATACACTAAACTGACAGGGATCTCCTTTCCATCAGGTCCCACAGGGCCAACCTCGGCCATGTAGTTCGGGTCAGCCTTCGTGTACCGAGTCTTCACCATGGCCCAGGCCTCCCTGGCACCTTGACGGTAGGCCGATATCTTCCACAACCGGAAGCCCTGCCGCACTCCCTCCAGCTTCTTTGCAAGCTCTCCAAGGCCTTCGGGCATGGAGAGGGATGGCCACATAGCCTGGACGACGCCTTGCATCGCCTGCCGAACTCGTTCTGCAGTTGCAACAGCTCGGGAAGAAGGTCCCCCGCTGAACCAGGCATCTCCTCCGCAGGACGACCTGTCAGCACATCTGCAGACATAGCTCTGTCAATCGACTTCCTCGCCGAACTCTTTTTTCGAAGATTCATTTAACCACTTACTAAAAATGCCGCGTCGAAGTCGCCGATTCTCCTTTACGAAATCATGCTGCTGAGCACGAACATCCTTTAGTTCCTTGCCCAGCTGGGTATTGGCGTCTTGAAGCTTGTTCTTATCTTGCCTCACCCTCGTCAGCACGGTCTCGCCGGCCTTTAACTAGCGCAGGAGTTGCTGCTTGTTCGGATTCACTCCGGCTCCATCTGCACTGTTATTGTCAGAATTGCACATATGCCGCACTTCACAGCAGAATTATCTTTCGAAGCATATATTACCTGAGGGGGTCCCCTTGGCATTCTCTGAAGCGGCCAGCGCGGCCTCGAGTTGGGCCTTGCACTCTTCCAGCTCCTGGGACAGTTGCGTGTTCTTCTTTGTAGATCCTGCATAACATATGATCCTTAAATCAGTTATCCTAACTATTTCAAGTATCGGGGGCTACTGACATATATAACCACCAGATTTACTCACTCGTATGTCTTTCAGATACTGCTTTGTGGATCTGGCTAGACCATTTTGAGCGGCATGGAGATACACATCTCCCGTATTAAAGGCGTCCAACGCCTCTTGGGAAAAACATGCGTCACGAAGAACAGCCCGGCGACGCATGTGGTTCACGGCACTCTCCACCTCTGAATTGGTGGCAGATAGCCCGTCCGCGTCCTCTGTCGGAGGAGCGTCCGGTGCGCCCCTCGTGTTCGCCTCCGCTTCCGAACCCGGCCTTGAAGCCTGGCCGGTGGATATAGTCCAGCGGGCGCTCTTCCTCCAAAGGAGAGCATGGGCGTTAGTTCGACTTGAGGGCATAAACCCTAGGCGTTAAAATTACACGTCGTACCGTTGCGCCGGAATCTCGATCCGTTGCACACTTCTTTTTAGCCCGCCTGGCTTCAAAGGCCCTTGTTGGCTACCCACCGCGGGCTCGGGCCTCCGCCTCAAGGATTTCCCCTGCAAAGCGAAACACTATTGGTTTACGGCAATCAAAATAAAGCATGGATGAATCCTCTTGAAAGTACTGGGACTTCGGTCTCGGTTACCTTTGAGGCCGGAAGTAGTCCGGGATAGTCGGCCGTAATGGCCACTAAGGTGTTGTCCTTACTTAATTGATGAAACACCCCATCAATTAACTCCACACATAAGTCCGGGTCCTCTTGGGATTCCGGATCGAGGGACCGTTCTGGGTCCTCGGGTTGCGAAGGAGGGCTGTTTATCTCCTTCACAGTCTGGCGCAGCTCCTGCGTTAACATCGCTAGACTAGGTACTCAATTATGGGAATTTCGAAAGCGGGTAGACAAGTGAAAGTGTTCGCTCACCCATCTTGGAGGACTGTACATAGAGAATCCGCCCCGAGGGTTGACACAGAGGAATTCCTCTTCTTCTCCCTTGTACAAAGCGGATAAGATCTTTGTTAGAGTGGCGACCGAATCCGGCCCCTTGCGACCGCACCGGGTGGCGTCGTCCTCCCCGTTGAAATCCACATGGGGTGGCCTCTGTACTGAAGCGGCTGCACCCCCTGCGTAATGCATGTGGCCATGACCTCGATCATGGTCAATCCAGAATGAGCCAACAATCTTATTCGGCTCATCAGGTAAAGGACGTCCCTATCAGTTTCCCTCTGAGGGTTTCGTGGGCGCCAACTCAGGCGTTTCTTCAATGGAGCGTTGTTAAACTCAGGGAGGCCGATCCGTACAGGGTCCGGCAGGGGGACGTCATCCATATAAAACCATTCCGAAGGCCAGTCCTCGGACGCCTTCTTTGGGGTACCGGATAGATATCCGGTCCCGGCAATGCGCCATAGTTCGGCTCCGCCCACTTGATAAATTGACCCCTCCTGAGAGCGGGGCACAAGGCAGAACAACCTCTTCCACAGCACGAAATGGGCCTGGATGCCCAAAAACAGCTCTCAGAGGGCCACGAAGCCCGCAACATGCAGAATGGAGGCAGGCGTGAGGTTGTGTAGCTGGAGGCCGTAGAACTCCAGTAGCCCTCGGAGAAACGGATGAATTGGAAATCCGAGTCCTCTTATTAAATAAGGGATTAGGCATACCCGCTCTCCTTGAGAGGGATTGGGGACGCTCTCCGCCTGCTCTCCGCCGCTATAGGTGGCGATCCTGGCTCGAACTAGGACCATATATGCTGGGGGGAGGAGCCCCTTGGATTGAAGCACTACTAGCTTGCTATGCGGGACGGAACACCGCTCCCAATCTCTGGGCCGAGGGCTGGAGAGGTGAGAGGAGGAGCTGCTTCGACCGGCCATGGTGGAATGGATCTCTGTCGAAAGTGCTCTGATGAATACTCGCGGAGGGAAGGTGGTGTGAATTGGATCTAAACCCCCGTCTCTTTTATGGGCGGCTCATTTACGCGACTGGTGGGGTAAATGAAAAAAAACCTGGCTTTTCGCATTCGTTTGACACGTGGAAGATGGTCATTATTGGGCACAGAAGCTGAGGAGAGCAACACGCACCAGAAGCCGGACACTATCCGATAGGTACATGGAATTTGGAGAAGAACCCGCCTTGCAATGCCGAAGACAAACTTGCGCACAGGACTTATCGTCATTGAAGCCTGGTTCGGGGGCTACTGAGGGAGTCCTGGATTAGGGGGTGTCCGGATGGCCGGACTATGACCTTTGGCCGGACTCCCGGACTATGAAGATACAAGATTGAAGACTTCGTCCCGTGTCCGGATAGGACTTTCCTTAGTGTGGAAGGCAAGCTTGGCGATATGATATGAAGATCTCCTCCCATTGTAACCAACTCTGTGTAACCCTAGCCCTCTCCGGTGTCTATATAAACCGAAGAGTTTTAGTCCGTAGGACGAACAACAATCATACCATAGGCTAGCTTCTAGGGTTTAGCCTCTCTGATCTCGTGGTAGATCAACTCTTGTACTACCCATATCATCAATATTAATCAAGCAGGAGTAGGGTTTTACCTCCATCGAGAGGGCCCGAACCTGGGTAAAAACATCGTGTCCCTTGTCTCCTGTTACCATCCGCCTAGACGCACAGTTCGGGACCCCCTACCCGAGATCCGCCGATTTTGACACCGACAGGTACAATTTTAATCTAGGAGTAGATCACTGGACAGCGGTCAAGAATATCCTTAGTGAGGACTAAGGAAATGTTTCTCGATTATGGAGGTGATAAAAGAGTTCGTCATAAAGAGTTACATCGGTGCAAGCTTTTACACCGATCCAGATGACTCTAAGTCTCAATCTAGATACATATTGAAAGTGGGAGCAATTAGCTAGAGTAGCTTCATGGAGAGCATTGTAGACATAGAATATTTTCAAAATACATACGGCTCTGTATGTGACAGACCCGTTGACTAAACTTCTCTCACGAGCAAAACATGATCATACCTTAGTACTCTTTGGGTGTTAATCACATAGCGATGTGAACTAGATTATTGACTCTAGTAAACCCTTCGGGTGTTGGTCACATGACGATGTGAACTATGGATATTAACCACATACAATGTGAATATTGGTGTTAAATCACATGGTGATGTGAACTAGATTATTGACTCTAGTGCAAGTGGGAGACTAAAGGAAATATGCCCTAGAGGCAATAATAAAGTTGTTATTTATATTTCCTTATATCATGATAAATTTCTATTATTCATGCTAGAATTGTATTAACTAGAAATTTAGTACATGTGTGAATACAAAGACAAACATAATGTCACTAGTATGCCTCTACTTGACTAGCTCATTGAATCAAAGATGGTTAAGTTTCCTAGACATAGGCATGAGTTGTCATTTGATTAACGGGATCACATCATTAGAGAATGATGTGATTGACTTGACCCATTCCGTTAGCTTAGCACTTGATCGTTTAGTATGTTGCTATTGCTTTCTTCATGACTTATACATGTTCCTATAACTATGAGATTACGCAACTGCCGAATACCGGAGAAACACTTTGTGTGCTACCAAACATCACAATGTAACTGGGTGATTATAAAGGTGCTCTATAGGTGTCTCCAATGATAGTTGTTGAGTTGGCATAGATCAAGATTGGGATTTGTCACTCCGATTATCTGAGAGGTATCTCTGGGCCCTCTTGGTAATGCACATCACTATAAGCCTTGCAAGCAATGTAACTAATGAGTTAGTTATGGGATGATGCATTATAGAACGAGTAAAGAGACTTGCCGGTAACAAGATTGAACTAGGTATTGAGATACCGACGATCGAATCTCGGGCAAGTAACATACCGATGACAAAGGGAACAAAGTATGTTGTTATGCGGTTTGACCGATAAAGATCTTCATAGAATATGTAGGAGCCAATATGAGCATGCAGGTTCCACTATTGGTTATTGACCAGAGACGTGTCTCGGTCATGTCTACATAGTTCTCGAACCCATAGGGTCCGCACGCTTAAAGTTCGGTGACGATCGGTAATATGAGTTTATGTGTTTTGATGTACGGAAGGTAGTTTGGAGTCCCGGATGAGATCGGGGACATGACGAGGAGTCTCAGAATGGTCGAGACATAAAGATTGATATATTGGACGACTATATTCGGACATCGGAAAGGTTCCGAGTGATTCGGGTATTTATCGGAGTACCTGAGAGTTACGGGAATTCACCGGGGAGTGTATGGGCCTTATTGGGCCTTAGTGGAATAGAGGAGGAGGTGAAAGTGCATTATATCGACTAGAGGGGGGTGAATAGGCGATTTTTATGAATTCGTCACTGAGGAATTTGCTGGTGAGGAAATTCCTAAATGAAGAACTACTTGCAGCGGAATAAGTACTAAAAAGTAAACATAACAGAACACAAGCATGATCATCATGGTGGAATGAAGACAAGCACATAGTACAGAAAGTGTAAGCACATGATAACACAAGATGAAGACGAACAGGCTGAAGAAATTGAACTGAGGAAATTGAGAAAGTCTTCAGTCAAAGTCTTCAAACAGATATGAACAAGCACACAACAACAGAATTGAGAAAATGAGAGAGTTGAGGAAATAGAACCAGTAAGCTTGGTGAAGACAATGATTTGGTAGACCAGCTCCAACTGCTGTCTCATTTGTACGTCTGGTTGGAGCGGGTGAGTATTTAAACTCGAGGACACATAGTCCTGGACACACAGTCCTCACCGTATTCTCCTTGAGCTAAGGTCACACAGACCTCGCCCACTCACTCGTGGTAAGTATTCAGGTGACTTCCGGACCTTCACAAACTCGATCACTCGGTGATCCACAATTCCTCTTGGATGCTCTAGACCTTGACGCCTAACCGTCTGGAAGAAGCACAATCTTCAAAGGTAACAAGCGTCGGATCCACGCAGGATCAATCTCTTCAGTGATGCTCAATCACTTTGGGGTTTTGTAGGTTTGGGTTTGGGTTTTCCTCACTTGATGATTTTCGCTCAAAGTCCTCGGAGGATGGGATGCTCTTAAATGACAAGTGTCAGTTTCTCTCGGAGTAGCCAACCAGCTAGTGGTTGTAGGGGGCGTCTATTTATAGCCTAGGAAGCAGCCCGACATGATAAGACATAAATGCCCTTCAATGATATGACCGTTAGGTGGGTAGATATTTTGGGACAGCTGGCGCGTAGCACATCAACGGTTGGAATTTTGACTCTCAAATTCCTCAGTGCTATTATGTTCCTCACTGTGTAGGCAATCCGCACTGGCGAATTCCTAACTCCTTAGTCAGAACAAATTCCTCAGCAACCAGAAGAACTTTGTCTCTGTTACTGAAGAAATTGACTGAACTGTATGAGATTTCCAATGGCTTCACTCGAAGGGATTGGTACGTGTAGGATTTTGAGTTGAGCATCACTTGGAAAATTTTCCTTAGTATTTCCTTGACCCCCTTTAACAGTACGGTGTTTCCTATGACTCAAGAAAGAGAAAATGAAACTACAAAAACAAAAGTCTTCACGCTTCATGTTCCTCGAATGATTGCCAAGTCTTCAAGGTTACACCAATTTCTTCACTTTCAAAGTCTTGAGAAAGTCTTCAGAAATCCAAAGTCTTCAGTTGAAGAACTTCATTTTTAGGGGTCGACTTTCTTTGTAAATATCAAACTCCTCATAGACTTATAGACCTGTGTACACTTACAAACGCATCAGCCCCTTAACCTATAAGTCTTCAATACACCAAAATCACTAAGGGGCACTAGATGCACTTACAATCTCCCCCTTTTTGGTGATTGATGACAATATAGGTTAAGTTTTCAACGGGGATAAATATATGAAGTGTAAATACTGATGTTGAGGAATTTGATTGCAAGATATAGAAGAACTCCCCCTGAAGATGTGCATAGTGAGGAATTTTCTTTTGAAGCAATGCACACTTGAAGAGTATAATCATGAAGATCTCCCCCTATATCTTGTTATTCATACACGCATTTGACATATAATATGAAGAATTTGAAATGCATGATGAAATATGGTGACTGATGTAATTCAGCATGCGTGTATTGACATTTATGAGGAATAAGCATGCAGAAGAACTCAGCAAAAGTATCAGGCCACCATAGAGTTTAAGATTACAACTCGATCCAGCAAAGTCATCAAAAGAACAAGAGTTGTAACTTAAAAAAATGCCCATATAAGGTAGACCCGCTTGAAGACTAACTCAAATCCCCCCCATTTGTGGTTTCGATCCACCTTCTGGTGAAGACTTAGAAGCAGCTCACGGTCAGTCATCACATGAGGAGCAATAGCTTGAGGACTTTACTTGGGAGCATTGGCAGCAGAATCATGAGTGGCAGAGTCATCGTTGGTGGAATAAGATGTACCTTTGCGGAACTGACCATCCAATGGACGAATGCCTTCATCGATAACAGCTGGTGCCTTGCCCTTCTCATCAGTTGAGGAATATGTCCGCTTGAGGACTTCAATCGGGGGCAAGTAGTTCAGGTGATTCTGAAAGTCAGCTTTGGAGTTGAGTGAAGACCTTGTTCTGAGGAATCTCATGATCCACGGAGCATAAGGCTTCAGCTCAGATGGTGAAAGTGCAGCATTCGCCAGAGTCCTCATGAAGAAATCATGATAATTAATAGGGATGCCATGCATGATGTTGAATAGCATATTCTTCATCATCCCAACAATTTCCTCATCAGATGAGTCGTGGCATTTGATGGGACTCATAGTCTTCGTCAGAATGCGATAGATGGTTCTTGGCACATACACCAGCTCCTTCACGAGGAATTTGGTCCTTGGGGCTTGACCAGGCTTCAGAGGCTTCATGAGCACTTGCATGAAATGAGCAGTGAGTTCAGGCTCATTGTACAGACAATGAGCACCATCAGGTGGAGGACTGATTGGCAGGGCACGAAGCAATTCAGAGGCCGGTGCCTTGTAGTTAGTGTTTTCGGTCATCCAGTCCAACACCCAAGAGTTGATGTCATCAGCTTCACCTCTGATGTGCAGCATTGGGTAGAACTGAAGAATAAGCTCTTCATTCCAATCAACTATTTTGGAGAAAAAGTTCAGCAAGCCTGCATCATGAAGCATACTGAGGACTTGAGAGAAGCAAGGCATTGATTCCATGTCCATGTGAGGAATATGCTTGTGGTCGAAGACTTTGTCCTTGTTGAAGAGCGGTGAAGAATAGAAGTTGGCCTGGTTGGCAGTCCAGAAACGCTTCCTTCTGAGACGAGCATTGTCATAAGGGTTGAACTCAGTGAAGAACACATGCTCGCCGAAGAAATCATCAGCCTTGAATTTTTGCTTCTTTGAGAAGGGATCCTTTAGCTTGGACTAAGGAGTGTCAGTTAATTGCATCACCACCTCAGGAATCACAATCTCAGGATCCATAGACTAAGGAATTTCAGGCTCTTCTTCAGCTGCATCGTGGGTCTTCAATTCTTCATTTACAATTTCTTCAGCACTAGTGGCTGGAATTTCTTCATGGACAGACGGGGTTGCATGTGGTTCTTCAGATCCCATTTGTACTTCAGTAGCAACAGGGGACTGAGGAATTGCTTGAAGTGGAGTGAACATTGGAGAGTTGGGGTGCTGACTTTCCCAAAAGTCATCATTCAACACAGGTGTGGTACAGCCAATGTCCACATCCTCATCTTCCATTTCTTCAACACCTGCCTCTTCAGCAGTGAACTGAGGCATATGCGAGGAAACAACCGGGGTTGAAGGGATTGCATCCACGTCAATTTCTTCATCCAGCTGCTCTGACGAAGCAGCAGAAGGATTCTCTTCATCGGATTCACTAGGAATCACATAATCTTCACCAAAAGGAACAAGGTCCTTTGATGACATGAAAGAGACGGGAACGACATCAATTGGGTGGTCAATTGAGCTAGTGAGAGGCTTCATCTTCTTCGGAGCTGAAGAATTTGATGAAGTTGATGCCTTCCTTTTCTTCACAGTTGCACGCTCTGCAGCCTTGGTCTTCTTCGCATCTGATGCAGATGGAAGGATCAAAGTAGGTATAGGCGTAGGAAGTGCAGAGGACTTCGGTTCAGTTTCTTCAGGCGCAACTGATGCAGTTGCCCTGACTTCTTCATTTTCTTCAGGCGCACCGCTAGTGGATTCCCTGGCAATTTCTTCAACGGCTGGAATGCAATCATCATCCCTGGTACTCTCATTTTCTTCAATAGCCTGATTTTCATCAGCGGTGCTGGCATGTTCTTCAGTAGGTTGAGCGGATGCTTCAGCCGGTGTAACTTCAATGTGCACAGGAGCAGCAGCACTTGAAGTGAGTTTCTTCGTCAGATTGACGAACCGGACCTTGGCGCCCTTCCAATCAGTATAGTAGCGATTGAATTCATCACTCAGTTGCTTGATTTCAGCTTGCAAGGCAACAAGTTGATCAGGGGTAAGAGTGAGAACATTGTCCTTGAGGTAGCGCTGCTTCTTGTACTGCGCTTTCTTCAGCCTTCTGCCTTCTTCAAATTTCCACTTCTCTTCCTTAATGAAGGCAGTCAGAACATGACTTTGACCAAGAGTGAGATTCATCTCCGGCAAAGGTGTGTTAGGGTCTTTGTGGCATAGGTCAATAAAGTCGAGGATCAACTTTGGATCCAATAGCAGTGGCACATTGCTGCCTTTAGCTCTAGCCGCCCTGGCCTGCCTGTCTGTGATGATTTCGGCAAGTTCTTCATCATTTGCCTCATCATCATCAGAGGGCACTTGGAAGGCAACCTGCTTCGTGTGAGGACTTGGTCGAAAGCCTCGTCCAGCAGTGGCCTTTTTCTTCAGCAGAGAGGGGCCAGCTGAGAAATTTGGTGCAACACAGGAACTTGCAGATGCTCCTGAGGTAATAGAGATGCCTGTAGTCCTTTGGCACGTGGCGAGATGCACAGGTGCAGAGGATTTTGTCGGAGCAGCTGAAGACTTTGTCGAAGGAGCTGAGGACTTTGAAGGAGAAGGAGCAGTCTGAGGAATTCGCCGTGAGGGCTTTGAGGAATCTGGCCTAGAGGGCATTGCTGAGGAGCTTGGCCATGAGGGCATTGAAGGAGAAGCACTTGACTTATGCGCAGGCTTATTAGGCATCGCCTTCTTCGGCTTACTAGCAGAGGCCTCAGCAGCGGTAGCAGCAGCAGCAGAGTCTGCATTGAATTTCCTCACTGCTTCCTTTGCTTGCTTGGCCAGTTTGGCCTGGCGCTTTGCACATTCATTATCATAGTCCTCACCGCGCTTGACGCTGGTGGGATCTGCCAATTGGCCTGGTGCCAATGGAGGTCTTGAGCATGGAGGGTTGAGTGCAAATTTCTTCATGTACTTAGGAGTAACATACCTGTACTCCCTCCATTCCCGTGCCCATCTCCTTTCTATCCTTTGTATATGCACTTTGCACTGATTTTTGTCCTCCTTGCCAAATTTGGCCTCATTAGGAGTGCGGTATCCAGCATAAATGTGCTCAGGGATTTCGAAAGCAGTATTGACCTCAGGCCTCTTTCCTCCCTTCTGTGGCTTCTTATTTTTAGCGATTTTCTTCAGTTGAGGAATATGAACAACTGAAGTTTCTGAAGAGGTGTGCAACTTTTCTTCGAGAAACGTTGCAAATGAGTTAAGTTGATGAGAACCTAGTGATTCAGCAGCGGACATGAGTACTTGCAAACAGAGTATAGTTGCGAGGAATTAGGAGAGGTCATATGCGTTCTTAGAAGATTTTCAAAAAGAATAGGTTTGAGGAATTTGACCAGATGAGTCTTGAAGAATTTCACTAAGCATTCTTAATCTTAGGTTCCGGAGCTGTACAGATTGAAAATCCACACAATTGAGGAATCTTGAAGAAAATCATCGCTTAGAGAAATGAATCAAGAGAAGATGACATGTGAGGTGTTCATGTGTGTGAAGAGTTGAAGAATAAACACCTTTGAAGATTTTCAAGAAAACATATGAATCAAAGAGGGCAGTAAAAGTAACTTTTAATTACCCGAAATGAAGAACTTGACGAACTGGGAAGTGTAGATGTGAAGTTCGTCAGTTCAGATCTTCCACGCCCTAACTCGGCAGAGGAAGACGGCTACAGCGGCGGCGGAGTGAAGAAATCCACAACCGGCGCGAGTACGACGACGATGAGGTCGAGGCAGTGAAGCTCTTCCTCACCACCGATGATGAAGTAGCGGCGGCGCTAGGGTTTGGGAAGCTCGAGTGGGAGTGAGAGCGAGCGGAGTAAAATACGAAGTGAAGAAGAGGCACGGGTATTTATAGTGGAAGTGAACACTGTACGCCCGAGGAAATCGGACGAACGTGCCCCTGGCCCCTCTCATTCGCTTGACATTGTCACCCACGTACTGAGAGGTGGCGATCGTGTAGGATCGTGGGTGAGTAGATAAGTATTGTCGTGGGATGCGGAACGGTTTGAGCGGCAAAGCCGAAAATTCAGATAAGATAAGTTAAAAGTTCCGTTCGCAATTTCTTCAACTGTCAAGGATACAGTGAAGATTTTGAAGGAGTTTCAAATAGAACGCACATGAAGAATTTGTGAACAAACTTCGTTGAGTTTAGCATAGAAGGGGAAGGCTCCGATCACATTCACTTAGCAGAAGAAATCAACTTGAAGAATTAGCAATAAGTGAATGCTGTAGAGGACATAAACTCATATAAATATATAGCCAATGAAGAATAACGACGGAAAGAGTGAAGACAATGCAAAGTTGAAGAATTTTAAAAACCCCTGAGGAATTTCAAAAACGAAGAAAAACTGAAATTGAAGATTTTCAACTTTGGTTGGTGGCGTAACCCACCATATAAGAAAAGCTGATTTCAGACACCGCGTATAATTGTTGTAGGGTTCTGAGAATCAATTTCTTCACACTTAGAGAGTTAGTCTTCATTAATTGAAGAAAAAAGTTACTTCCTGTGTTGCGCATCTAATTCATCAAGTCAGCATAAGTGTTAGGATGTATGTCCTTTTCAAAGAAGATTCGAAGATTCTAGGATATTTAGCTTACACTGCAACTTGCTAAATCTCTTCTCATCCAAGGGCTTAGTGAAGATATCGGCCAGCTGGTCTTTAGTGCTTGCGTGGTTGATGGAGATATCGCCCTTCAACACATGATCACGAAGAAAATGATGATGAATCTGGATGTGCTTTGTCTTCGAGTGCTGAACTGGGTTATGAGCAATCTTGATAGCGCTCTCGTTGTCGCAGTAGAGAGGCACATTCTTCACGTTGATGCCATAGTCCTTGAGTGTTTGCTTCATCCATAGTAATTGAGCATAGCATGATCCAGCAGCAATGTACTCATCTTCTACAGTGGAGAGTGATACGCAGTTCTGTTTCTTCGAGGACCAACAGACCAAAGTCGTCCGAGGAAATGGCATGTGCCTGACGTTGACTTGCGGTCCACACTATCGCCAACATAGTCAGAGTCTGAATATCCAATGAGATCAAACGAAGAGCCCTTGGGATACCATAATCCAAGTGTTGGTGTGTGAGCTAGATATTGAAGAATATGCTTCACAGCCTTATGGTGTGATTCCTTCGGTGTAGCTTGAAATCGGGCACACATGCAAACACTAAGCATAATATCCGTCCTAGATGCACATAGGTACAATAAAGATCCAATCATGGAGCGGTATACCTTTTGATCGAAGTCTTTACCATTTTCATCACTGCATAGGTGGCCATTTGTGGGCATTGGAATTTTGACCCCTTTGCAATCTTGCATGCCGAATTTCCTCAATACGTCCTTGAGGTATTTCTCCTGAGAAATGAATATGCCATTGTGATGCTGACGAATTTGAAGACCTAAAAAGAATTTCAATTCTCCCATCATAGACATTTGATATTCTTCACTCATCATATAGGCAAATTCATCACTATATCGTTGGTCAGTACAGCCAAAAATGATATCATCAACATAAATTTGGCACACAAACAATTCACCATCATAAGATTTAGTGAAAAGAGTTGGGTCGAGTGAATCGGGTTTGAAGCCTTTCTTCATGAGGAATTCCTTCAAAGTATCATACCACGCCCGAGGGGCCTGCTTGAGGCCATACAGGGCCTTATTGAGTCTGAAGACTTTGTCAGGATGCTTTGGATCTTCAAAACCTGGGGGTTGAGCAACATATACTTCTTCCTCAAGCTTACCATTGAGGAATGCACTTTTCACATCCATTTGTTGTAAGATAATATCATGATGGTTAGCATAAGCAAGTAATATGCGAATAGCCTCAAGTCTAGCAACAGGTGCAAAAGTTTCATCGAAATCAATTCCCTCAACCTGTGTGTAGCCTTGAGCTACAAGCCGTGCCTTATTCCTCACCACAAGGACATTTTCATCTTGCTTGTTGCGGTAGATCCACTTTGTGCCAATAATGTTGTGCTTGCGAGGATCTGGATGTTTGACCAGTCCCCAGACGTTGTTGAGCTCGAACTAATGTAATTCTTCTTGCATAGCTTGAATCCACTCAGGCTCTAGAAATGCTTCATCTACCTTAGTGGGCTTTGTGATAGAGACAAAAGCAAAGTCCCACAAAAGTTAGATAAATGTGATGATTTTGAGCGTGTGAGGGCACCTGGTGCTTCAATGTCATCGATGATCTTCTCGATTTGCACTTCGTTTGCAATGCGAGGATGAGCGGGTTGTCTTCGAGGAATTTGATCCGCATTCTCTTCAGGAGCATTTTCCTCAGCACCATTTTGTTCAGGTGCGCCAGCTCGACATTCATCGTGTTCTGGAATGAATTCTTCAGCAGATTCTTTGGTGGGAATGACATCCTCAGTAGCCTTGAACTTGATAGATTCCTCAGGTGCTGGTTCATCTAACATAGAAGGTAGGTGCTCTCTTTCTGAGCCATTAGTTTCATCGAACCACACATCTACAGTTTCAACAACCTTGTGAAGAACGGTGTTGAAGACTTTGTAGGTGTGCGAGTCCTTTCCGTAACCAAGCATAAAAGCCTCATGTGCTTTCGGTGCAAATTTAGAGTTGTGATGAGGATCTCTAATCCAACATTTAGCACCGAAGACTTGAAGTAACTCACATTGGGTTTCTTGTTAGTGAGGAGTTCATAAGCAGTTTTCTTGAAGAATTTGTGAAGATATACTCTGTTGATGATGTGGCATGCAGTATCAATAGCCTCAAACCAGAAACGACAAGGTGTCTTGTATTCATCAAGCATAGTGCAAGCCATCTCAGAAAGAGCTATGTTCTTGCGCTCCACGACGCCATTCTGCTGAGGAGTATAAGGAGCAGATAACTCATGAGTAATACCAAGTTCATCAAGATAATCATCAAGACTGGAATTCTTGAACTCAATCCCATTGTCACTTCTGATGTGCTTGATCTTCACACCAAAGTTGGTTGAAGCCC
Source organism: Triticum dicoccoides (assembly GCF_002162155.2). Taxonomy (NCBI): domain Eukaryota; kingdom Viridiplantae; phylum Streptophyta; class Magnoliopsida; order Poales; family Poaceae; genus Triticum; species Triticum dicoccoides. The sequence goes on from NC_041387.1 coordinate 409,135,867, forward strand.
TTGAGGAAAATCGTTTGAAGACTTCATGCACCTCATGTTTGTAAGTGACAATGTGTACCCATGTATAACGAGAATAATCATCAACAATAACAAAGCCATATAGAGATGCATCATTTGTAACAGCAGAATAATGATTAGGACCAAAGAGATCCATGTGAAGCAATTCAAATGGTCGAGTGGTAGTGATGATAGTCTTCGCTCGATGCTTGGCCTTTGTCATCTTTCCAGCTTCACAGGCTCCGCATAAGTGATCCTTGAGGAATTTGACATTCTCAATGCCAATGACATGCTTCTTCTTCGCAAGCGTGTGCAAATTCCTCATGTCAGCATGACCAAGTCGTCGATGCCATAGCTAGCCTTCTGAAGCTTTTGCAAGTAAGCATACGGCCGGTTGTGGTCCTGTAGAGAAATCAATGATATACAAGTCTCCTCTCCTAAAGCCTTCGAAGACTTTGGAATGGTCAGCTTTCATGATCACAACACAACAATATTTTCCAAAGACAACAACCATATTGAGATCGCAAAGCATTGGGACAGACATGAGGTTGTATCCTAAGGACTCGACAAGCATGACTTTGTCCATGTGTCGGTCCTTTGAGATCGCAACCTTACTTCGACCCAATACCTGATTTTTTCCTTTGTCAGTGAAGATGATATGCTTCAGATGTGATGGTGATAAAGGAGCATCCATCAATAGATTCTTGTCACCAGTCATGTGATTCGTACATCCACTATCGAGGACCCACTCATTGGCTTTGGGTTGATCATCCTGCAGATGAATTAGTGCAACTTACAAACTCATATACTTCATCAGTGAAGAATATGACATCAATATCATCAGATCAATCTCATCAAGCAGAAGAATAGATAAAACAGTATGAGGACGTGTGAAATGAAAGTTCATTTCTTCATGATTAGCCTGCGTCCTTTCAGGCACTGTTCAGGTCTCCAGCAAATTCTTCAGACGTTTTAAGCACGTCTGGAGACCTGACCCTGCATAAGAGATTAGTTGTTTTTCTTCACCACCCACATCTGAAGGGGTGGCAAAGAATTCATCACTCTGCGAGCACCATATGAGAAAGGTGGCATAGAAGCCAGACCACTTCGTTTCACATGAGAGGGGTTAGGGTAAGCATATGAATAAGTAGAGAAGTTCTTCGAGGACTTATGGACATAATGATTGGAAGAATAATGCTCATATTCATAGCCCTTAGCTCTATCATGCGAAACAGAGGGGTTAGCACGATGATGATCATTTGAGGGCTTTGATCCTTTTGAGGAATTTGATCCACGTGAGGAATTTGGTCCGTATGAGGACTTGGATCCATATGGAGAATTTGATCTGGAGTTCCTATTGTTCACGGGTGGTGTCATGAGGACATTCACCTGAAGACTTTCAAGGCAACTTTTGGGAACCCAGATTTTCTTCATAGGGGAACCGTTCCTACAATTAGTGCCAATATATCTAGCAAATACTTCACCATTCTGATTTTTGAACAGTTTATAGTTGGAGTCAAATGACTCATCAGAAGAATGAGGAGATTCACATGAAAAACCAGATAAATTGGATGGATCAACTGGAGGTCCCTTTGCAGCAACCCATTAGGTTTTGGGGTACTGATCAGGCTTCCAATATGTTCCATCAACATTGAGTTTCCTCTCAAAGGTAATACCCTCTTTCCTAGGGTTCCTGTTGAGGATCTACTTTTTAAGCACATCACGAAGAGTCTGATGCCCTTTGAGGCTTTTGTACATGCCTGTCATGCACAAGTCCTTCAGCCCTGCATCATCAGTGATACTAGCTACGTCCTCAGATGAGGAATTAGTGATAGCAGAGACAGCTGAAGAATTTTGTAGCATTAGAAGCATTTGAACATTTAGGTGAAGAATTAGCAGATTCACATTCAATGCACTTCAGACATGGAGGAACAAATTCTTCCTGAGTAGCGCTGATTTGTTGAGCAAGTAATGAATGGCGCTCCTTCTGAAGATCTTCATAACTCACTCTTAGCTTCTCAAGATCTTGCTTTCTTTAAAGAAATTCATAAGAAAGCTTCTCGTGATCATATAAGAGAGTGTTATGACGACCTTGAAGGTCGTCAAACTTGGAATGAAGTCTCTGAAGACTTTCAGCCAAAGCTTTTGACTGATCCATTTCGTCACCCAACATATCATCTCTCTTATTTAGCATATATTGAACTTTTTCAAGAGCTCTTTGTTGTTTAGTGGCAAGGGAAGCAAGTTTGACATAGTTTGGTCCAAATTCATCTCCAAATTCATCATCACTAGACTCAGATAGGTAGCATTCAGTTACCTTAGCACTGTTTGCCATAAGGCAGGGTGTAGAAGATGATGGTTCTGGTTCGAATGTCATCGCATTGAGAGATTCCTTGTAATCCTCAAACCAAGGATCATGACGGGTTCGATGACTTTCATAGACCACAAAGAGCCGGTCCCAGATTAGCTTCGCGTGATTGAGGTGCATGACGTTCCTGAACAAATTTTGAGACAGACAGGAGCAGATGACATCCTTCGCAGTGAGGTTGAGTAGAGTGTACTTGCGAATGTCATCAGCTTCAGCCATCTTGCATAGATCGGTAAGACCAATCTTAGTGACGATCCACAGTTCGATGTCCATAGCCATGAGTCGCTTCTTCATCATGGCCTTCCACCGAGGATACTCATGACCGTCAAAGATGGGGCATGATACATTCCTCAATCCTATAGTCGACATAACTAAAACTCCAGGCGGTTAAACCAAAATCACACAGAACAAGGGAGTACCTTGCTCTAATACCAATTGAAAGTGCGTTATATCGACTAGAGGGGGGGGTGAATAGGCAATTTTTATGAATTCTTCACTAAGGAATTTGCTGGTGAGGAAATTCCTAAATGAAGAACTACTTGCAGCGGAATAAGTACTCAAAAGTAAACATAGCAGAACACAAGCATGGTCATCATGATGGAATGAAGACAAGCACAGAGTACAGAAAGCATAAGCACATGATAACACAAGATGAAGATGAACAGACTGAAGAAATTGAACTGAGGAAATTGAGAAAGTCTTCAGTCAAAGTCTTCAAACAGATATGAACAAGCACACAACAATAGAACTGAGGAAATGAGAGAGTTGAGGAAATAGAACCAATAAGCTTGGTGAAGACAATGATTTGGTAGACCAGTTCCAACTGCTGTCTCAGTTGTACGTCTGGTTGGAGCGGCTGCGTATTTAAACTCGAGGACACACAGTCCCGGACACACAGTCCTCACCGTATTCTCCTTGAGCTAAGGTCACACAGACCTCGCCCACTCACTCGTGGTAAGTCTTCAAGTGACTTCCGAACCTTCACAAACTCGGTCACTCGGCGATCCACAATTCCTCTTGGATGCTCTAGACCTTGACGCCTAACCGTCTGGAAGAAGCACAGTCTTCAAAGGTAACAAGCATCGGATCCACGCAGGATCAATCTCTTCAGTGATGCTCAATCACTTTGGGGTTTTGTAGGTTTGGGTTGGGTTTTCCTCACTTGATGATTTTCGCTCAAAGTCCTCAGAGGATGGGATGCTCTTAAATGACAAGTGTCAGTTTCTGTCGGAGCAGCCAACCAGCTAGTGGTTGTAGGGGGTGGCTATTTATAGCCTAGGGAGCAGCCCGACATGATAAGACATAAATGCCCTTCAATGATATGACCGTTAGGTGGGTAGATATTTTGGGACAGCTGGCGCGTAGCACAACAACAGTCGGAATTTTGACTCTCAAATTCCCCAGGGTTATCATGTTCCTCACTGTGTAGGCAATCCGCACTGGCGAATTCCTAACTCCTCATTCAGAACAAATTCCTCAGCAACCAGAAGAACTTCGTCTCTGTTATTGAAGAAATTGACTGAACTGTATGATATTTCCAATGGCTTCACTTGAAGGGATTGGTAGGTGTAGGATTTTGAGTTGAGCATCACTTGGAAATTTTTCCTTAGTATTTCCTCGACCCCCTTAAACAGTATGGTGTTTCCTATGACTCAAGAAAGAGAAAATGAAATTACGACAACAAAAGTCTTCACGCTTCATGTTCCTCGAATGATTGCCAAGTCTTCAAGGTTACACCAATTTCTTCACTTTCAAAGTCTTCAGAAAGTCTTCAGAAATCCAAAGTCTTCAGTTGAAGAACTTCATTTTTAGGGGTCGACTTTCTTTGTAAATATCAAACTCCTCATAGACTTATAGACCTGTGTACACTTACAAACGCATCAGTCCCTTAACCTATAAGTCTTCACTACACCAAAATCACTAAGGGGCACTAGATGCACTTACAGGAGGAAGCCTAGGAGCCCCCCCAAGCCATATTCGAATTGGGTGAGGGGGATGGCCCCCCTTTTCTTCTTCTCTCCCTCCTGTTTCCTACCTCTCCTACTCCAACTTGGAAGGGGGGGGGGAATCCTACTCCCGGTGGGAGTAGGACTCCCCTATGGCGCGCCCAAGAGAGGGCCGGCCTTCCCCCCTCCTCTACTCCTTTATATACGGTGTTCCTTCGAGTTGATCATTGATCTTTAGCCGTGTGCCCTATGGTGCGCCCAAGAGAGGGCCGGCCCTCCCCCTCCTCTACTCCCTACGATATAACTGAGCATAAACTCGAAGTTCATCAGATCCCAACAAACACACCGCCAAAAGACTTACATGATATGGATCTCCAAGAGACCATTGTATTGATAATCAAGAGAGAGAGAGGAAGCCATCTAGCTACTAACTACGGACCCGAAGGTTTACAAATAACTACTCACACATCATCGGAGAGGCATCAATGGAAGTGGTGAACCCCTTCGTGATGGTGTCTAGATTGGATCTGGTGGTTCTGGATTCTGCGGCAGCTGGATGAATATTTCATCGACTCCCCTAGGGTTTCTGGAATATTGGGGTATTTATAGAGCAAAGAGTCGGTCCAGGGGGCACCCGAGGTGGGCACAACCCATCAGGCTGCGCCTGGGCCTCCTGGCGCACCCTGGTGGGTTGTCCCCTCCTCGGGACTCCCCTAGGTGCATCGAGGGCCCAACTTCTTCCTTCTGGTGCATAAACAATCATCGTAAACTGGCGTGGCATTTGGACTCCATTTGATATTGATTTCCTGTAATGTAAAAAACATGCAGAAAACAGCAATGGGCACTTGGCACTATGTCAATAGGTTAGTACCAAAAAATGATATAAAATGACTATAAAATGATTATAAAACATCCAAGATTGATAATAAAACAGCATGGAATAATCGAAAATTATAGACACATTGGAGACGTATCGGGACGCCACGCGTACCACACTATGCCGGGGACTGAGGCGCCGCCGCAGTGTAGGATCCCAGCTAGAGCTGTCCTCTGATGACGGCGAAGTGGGTGAGCGAAGACGATGGACCGGTGCCATTGATGATTGTGGGAGAAGCAGACGAGATAAGCTACATGGAGGGAGGGGAAAATGCGATGCAGGACTCGCCGGCCATGAGGGTTTATATAGCAGGCCGGTAAGCATTGGGATTTTGGGGGATTTCACCGATTCGGGCGGGAAGCTTGCGCAGGAACATGCGAGGTTGCGCGGGAACGGGCTAACCGACGATTCATTGGTGCCACTTCAAGCCACCGTTTGGCCAAGAGAACGCCCTGCACGCTGTGCAAGCTTGCGGCGTAAGCAGTCTATGACAGCGGGGTGACAAGACATGCGAGAGGAGGACGAAAGGACACGTACACATACGGTTAATAGAAAGAAAACGTTTGTGATTGAATTACCTACTATACCCCGTCCTAGTTTATAAGTAGGATTTAACTAATAAAATACGAATCCATGTCGCCAAAGATTATATCGTTGGATTCGTATTTGAACATAGTTTCTAGCTATACAATTTGGTAACATGCATTAACACTTTCTTGGTTAAATTTAAGGTTATATACCAGCAAACATTTGCCCGCAGCACACACGGTTTATTCCATCACAAACATCTCAGATGGATCAACTGTATACCACATATCGCACACGCAACTCTAATATGATTCGTGCTTGATGTCTTCGACATTGCTCGCAGAGTTCGTCTTATTTGCCACGTATCACTATGTCGGCCTCTGCTCGCGTCCCTTGGCAAGCTCTGCTCGTCGTTAGGCGCCGCGACGCACTCTGCTCGCGTCCATATATATGGTTTCTCACCGTTGAGGTGATCACGGAGTGCTCTGCTCGTGTCCCTCCATGCACGCTCTGCCAGTGGTTGGGCGTGCGCACGATCACATTGGGGGTCCCATATGCATGCGGTTGTGCCACGCGCGTTGCCACGCCATGTAGTTACGCGTGACACAATGGAGTTACGCGCTGCAAATCAGAACTGCCATCAGGGCCTACCGATATTCCTGGCCGTCCGGCTTCCCCTTTAATTCCTGCGGCCATTATAACCTTAGTCTCTTTAACCTTTTGATCGCGCCCCACAACACAACAAGCACACCCACGACGACACGTCGAGAGGGGATGCCTAGAGGTGCTCCAATGGAGTTCGGCGAGCATAGAGTGGAGAGCCATGCGAGGGAGATGGATCTCTTGGTGGTGTACACCATCGACCCGGCCGTGGTGGACGACTACATCAACAGCGTTGAGCAGTTTCTTGCTCGAGACAAGTACAAGGTGGTCGGCATCGACCTCTAGTACACCACCGATCGTCCCGACATAGATCAGAAGGTTGCTGTCGCCCAATTATGCGTGCGCCATCATGTCCTCATCTACCACTACTGCATGGCCATAGAGCCTTGCGATTGTTTCAACAGGTTTGTCAATAGCACCGACTACAAGTTCGCCACGGTGGAAACCGCCGACGATGTAAAAGCGCTCAGTGTTACGGGCTTGGCCTGCAAGAACCTTGTTGAAATCTGTGACCACTACAGGGTCTGGGGCACCACGAAGAAGGACTCCCTGGTTGAACTCGCCTCGGCTACCATCGACCCCTACTACAAAAAGATGAAGCAGGATGCCCAGAGAACAAGTCCTGTATCCTGGCACAGAGCCTGGATGCAGCAACTAGATGAACCTCACCTCAGGTTCGCGACCAAGAGCGTGTACGCATGCTACGAGATGCACAGGCGGATCGTTGACATGAGGAAGTGCCTCATTACCCAAATCGACGAGTCCGGATCGAGCCACAAGAAGAGCAAGCGTCACAAGAAGTAGATGATGATCAGATGATCGTTTATGCTAGTTAATCATGCATGTAATATATAGTTTACTTTATTGGTGTGTGGAAATGTCATGTGTGTAGTAGCCACCTATGTAATTATGCATGTAATAGTTTACTTTGGTGTGTGCAAATGCCATGGTTGTAGTAGCCACCTATGTAAGTGGATATTTAATTTGGTTATACAACCATGTCCTTATAAGTGTGTATATATATATTGTTGTTCTATATGCAATCCCATCGCACAACACACACGTCTTATTAGCAGCAACCGTCTGTGTTATTATCGGTCTTCGCACACATTTCTGATTACAGACCTGTTTGCCGCGTATTACACACATCTTGTTATATTGAACCGTTTCTATTATCTTGTCTCAACACAAACAGTTCATCCGAGTGAACCACATGCCGTATATCGCACACACCTTGATCTGGCTGACCAATTTTTTTGTGTTTCCTAATCACAAACAGTTCATCCGAGTGAACTGTATGTTGTATATCACACACACCTTCATCTGGCTGGCTGTTTCTTTTGTTCCTCCTCATCGCAAACAATTAATTGAACTGAACCGTATGCCCTGCATCGCACACGCAACTAAAATCTAAACCGTGTTTGATGCATCCTCCATCGCAAATGTTTTGCACATTTTTGACAGTTTTTTGCACCACTATTTGCGATTATTGTATCGCACACAGTTTCATCAGGGTCTCTGATCATAGTCTTGCGTTAGCAGCATCCTGCAGTAGTGGGCGTGCCTCTCGTGAAAGCACAACCATGGCTCTCGCGGAAACAAAACCATGCCCCTCGCGGAAGGAAAAAACAGAACAACAACAACAACAACAACAACAACAACAACAAAGCCTTTAGTCCCAAACAAGTTAGGGTAGGCTAGAGGTGAAACCCATAAGATCTCGCGGAAGGAAAAAAAATAAAAAATGCATTTTTTTTTGTTTCCGAGAGGCACATCTGTGACTCTTGGGAAAGTAAAACCGTGCCTCTCGCGGAAACAAAACCGTGACTCTCGTGAAAGAAAAAAAACACGTTTTTTCGCGCGATTTTTTTCTAAAAGTTAAGGAAGACCGGTGGGAAACCGAAACGTCGAAAAAAACTATTTAAAAAGCCTAACACGCGTGCGAAAAAATAAAATAAAAATAAAATCTGGAGGAAGCACCCAGAGCGCGACACGTGGAGGGCGGCTGAGAGCGCGCCAAGTGGTGTTGATCGTTGTGAGGCTCCCGAAGGAGCGCTCGTCAACTAGTTACTCTCATATCTCCCAACTTGCTGAGGGAGTGAGCAATATGGGCCGGCCCATGCGCGAGCGAGCCACGACCTTTTTTACGTTTTCTCTTTTCATTTTTATCATTTTTGCAATTTTGTTTATACTTTAAAATATTTTAAATATATATATTACAAAAACTCTAATTTTTTTTTGGAAAATGTTGAATAAGTATTTGAAAAATATTATAAAAGTATTTGAAAAATGTTATCAAGTATTCGAAAAATGTTGAACAAGTATTTCAAAAAAACCTTGAGCAAGTATTTGAAAAATATTAATGACGCATTCGAAAAATGTTGACTAAGCATTTCAAAAATGTTGATCAAGAATTCAAAAAATGTTAAACAAGTATTTCAAAAAATCTAAACAAGTATTTGAACACATACTTATTAAACAAGTATTTGAAAAATGTTGAATAAGTATTAAAAAATGTTGAACGAGTATTTGATAAATATTGAACAAGTATTTAAACAATGTAGAATAAGTATTTAAAAAATGTTGAACAATTATTTGAAAAAATGTTGATCATGTATATAAAAAGTATTGAACAAGTATTTGAAAAAATGTGATCATGTATATAAGAATGTAGAACGAGAAACAAAGAGAAACCAAAAAAGAAACAACATAAACCAAAGCAGAAAAGAAAAAAAATGAAGAAACAAATGAAAAAACCCGAAGAAAAAAAAGACAACATTAAAGGAGAAAACCCGACTCTATTTCTCTATAAGCAGTTTTCGCCCTACTATTGTCAGAAACTGAAAGCTTGAATCCCCGCAGCACTGCATTTTCTCGCAACGATCAGCGTCACTTGGCGCGCTCTCAACCATTTGCCACGTGTCGCGCTCTGGGCACTCCCTTCGGATTTTTTTTATTTTTCCGCATGCGTTTTCGGCTTTTTAAACGGTTTTTTTCTGGGTTTTTTTGACGTTTTGGTTTTCTACCGATCTTCCCTAGCTTTTCGACCAAAAAAATTTTTTCAGGGAAAAAACTTTTTGCGCAAAAAAACTCATTTTTTCGTGAGAGTCACGATTTTGTTTTCGCGAGCGGCACGGTTGTGCTTTCGCGAGAGGCACCGCCGTGCCTCTTGGTAATGGAAAGAAAACGTGTTTTCTGGGTTTTTTTTGTTTCGTGAGAGGCACGGTTTTGCTTCCGCGAGAGGCACGGTTCCACTAGTGGTGCCCTTGAAGGCGACGACCAGACCTTTACACCCTCACACTCTCACACAATGCAAGATGGCATGATTCCACTAGTGGTGCCCTTGAAGGCAACGACCAGACCTTTAGAAACAAAGTTGGCGCTCTTTCCACAACTTAATTGGAGGCTCCCAACACCACCACGAAGCTTCACCACAATGGATTGTTGATCCGAGGTGACCTCTTCCATCTAGACTGCCCTAAGACCCAAGAATAACAAGATCCGCAAGGGATTAGTGGGCGGAATCAAATTTCTCTCAGTGGAAGTGTAGATTGGTGCCCTCTCAACTCAAGCAAACCCTATAAAATTGGTACTTGTGAGCTGCGTTGGTATTTTCACGAAGAGGAGAGGACGATGTAGTACAGTAGAGATAAGTATTTCCCTCAGTTAAGAACCAAGGTTATCAATCCAGTAGGAGAACCACGCAACATCTCGTTAGCAGCACCTACACACAAAATAACAAATACTTGCACCCAATTCAAACAAGGAGCTGTCAATCCCTTGGCGGTTACTTGCAAGGATCAAATCTCGTGGTGATAGAACAAGGTATTTTTAGATTTTAATATATGATAAAGATAGACTCGGGGGCCATAGTTTTCACTAGAGGCTTCTCTCTTGAACATAGCATATGGTCACTACTGCAGGATGCTGCTAACGCGACACTACGATCAGAGACCCTTTGACGAAACTGTGTGTGATGCATTAATCGCAAACAGTGATGAAAAAATCCGTCAAAAAAGATGCAAAACGTTTGCGATGGCGGATACATCAAACACGGTTCAGATTTTAGTTGCATGTGCGATAAGGGGCATACAGTTTAGTTCAATTAACTGTTTGCGATGAGGCAAAAGAACAGAAACGGGCAACGAGATGAAGGTGTGTCGATATACGACATACACCTCACTCTGATTAACTGTTTGTGATTAGGAAACACAACAGAAATGATCAGCCAGATAAAGGTGCCTGCGGTTGATGGCATACACTTCAGATGGATGAACTGTTTGTGATTAGGCAACACAACAGAAATGGTTAGCCAGATCAAGGTGTCTGCGATTGACGACATAAACTTCACACAGATGAATTGTTTGCGATTAGCCACAACAAACAAAAATAGTTAGATAGATCAATGTGTGTGCGCTAGACGGGCACACATTCTAATTAAAAGAAGCGTGTCGATGGCAATAGAGAGCATGCACGGTTGATGGTATAAGACGTGTGCTGACATCGCCTATTGCGGTGCACCCTATGGTGCAAACGGCACGTACGCGACCGAGAACGCGTGCCCACGTTATGCCATCCGGGATTAGTGACGCTCTTAGAAATTATAGAACCGTCAATAAATTTTGAGCCTGTGTCCTGTCACATTCCAGATTACTACCACGCTATATTTAATTGCAAACCGGTTCACACCGATCAAAACCTAAACGGTTTCCCACTTAGGAGCGTATTAGTACTCGGTTATAAATACTACCTACTTCAAGATGATTGCACATTCCTCCTCAACTCCTCATCCACAAAAACAAACAAGTCTTTAATCGTTGTTCCCTTGCATCTCCCATGGCCCGTATGAGTTCTGGGTCGCGATATTACTACCAGGGAGAGGCGAGCATGGAAGTGGAAGCACGAAAGATGTCCCGCCTCACCGCAAAAGCAACCGACATGTCCCGTCGCGCCGCCGTAGCAGCACAGACGTCCCGCCGCACCACCGAAGCAGCACAAAGGTCCCGCCACGACGTCAATGCAGCAGACTGGTCCGGTCGCACTGCGGAAGCAGCAGAGATGTCCCGCCGCGCCGCGAATGCAGCATAGATGTCCTCCCGCGCGGCGGCGGCCTGGGAAAATGTCTCGCGGACAGGCAAGGACTCTCACAGGTGCATGCGCGCTATGCTCGATGACCTGATGGGTCGGATCTTCGACTGGATGAAGCCGCAGGATGGGATGAATGCCTCATTTGAAAATGTTACCAGTGTCATCCGGGGACTAGGGGAGGACAAGGCGAAGCTCCACACCGAGCGCGACCTGCTGAGGGCGAAGATCGCTGGAACAACGAAGCAGCATGAGGAGACCACTGCCTTGTTGAAGAGGACGGGCGTCATCATCAAGAAACTTATGGATAAGAATTCCATGCTCCGCATCAAGCACTAAAGGCTGGTGGAGGAATCCGTGGATGCTCTCAAGCAGCGTATTGAGGACATGAAAGAGCTCATTGCTGCTCATCGTGACAACTAGTCTCCGCGGCCTGCAGCAACACACCAAGAAAGTAGAGATCAATTTGCCAGATCGTTGTCTGCCTCTTCCTTCTTATTTTGACCTTGTGTATTTTGGGTGTTGCCGCATGTGGCTTTTTTTAATTATCTTCCTAATTATGTAACACAATTATCATCCACTCTCATCGTCTTTATATTCATCAGTCTTTCTATAAGTCACAGCCGATGCTATATAGGTCCGTCGGATCTTACATCAAGTTCCGTACAAAACTTTCTTTTCAGATTTTCTTTTTTCTATCTTAAATATCAGTCGAATGAGACATAGTCACACCATTAAACAGGGGCTTGGGCGCCATTAATGGAGTCGTTGGGAGAGAGGTGGGCGGCAGATGGAGGTCAAGGGCTCTCCTCCCGATAAGCACCCACAGGGGTCTGATCGCACACCTCCCGTACTCAAATAGCTACCCCGCACGGCACCTCCTTGCCAATAAAAAAGGGGGACACATGGCGGCACGTAAATGGTAAGTAGAACGGCGACGGTCGCAATAATACTTGAGTTTCCGATTGTAACGTGACATCACTTGTTCCAAAATGATTTTGTTGATTGTTAATGTGTGCGCCTTCGCAAATTGGACAAAAACATTACCACAACATGTTGGTGCCATGTCATGACACCATGCCAAGTTTCATGGATTTCAGGCGAGTTTTGGATTTACGGGAATTTTAAGCCAAGTTTCTCGATGGTTCCGGCCGAGCCAAGATGCCCAGATGTTTGAGATCCATTCCCAATTCTTGCATGGGACCTAGAAATTCGCCCAAGTACACATGAATGATTTTTCAACTAACTTTGGCGCACTGGAGCATGTGCTTGTAGTTAAAATTTGAATTATGTGCATTAAATGCCTTGAAATTATATGAATGTATAAAAAAGGCCAAACAAACCCGGAATAATTCCAAAATTTACCACGAAACTCCTATTGGTCTAAGTTGCCTGTGTAAAAAAATCAAGGCGGGAGAAGGCAGTGTATGTCATTTCGCACACGGAGGTGACACGTTCTCTCTCGGAACCACGAGCCTTCTTGAGAGAAGCTCCGGTTTGCAAGAAGCTTATACCAAAGCTTGTCCTAATCCGGCCAAAAAATTTACCACACATGTTGGTGCCATGTCATGACACCATGCCAAGTTTCATGATTTTCATGCGTGTTTTGGATTTACAGGAATTAAAAAACCAAGTTTCTCAACATTTCCAGCCGAGCCACGACACCCAGATGTTTGAATTTCATTCCCAAGAAATTCACCCAAGGACACACATGTGATTTTTCAACCAACTTTGGTGCACTGGAGCATGTGCTTGTAGTTCAAATTTGAATTATGCACATTAAATGCCTAGAAAATTAATATATAAAAAGGCCAAACAAAGCCGGAATAATTCCAAATTTTAACATGACACTCATATAGTTCTATGTCGCCTCAGTATATCGTTTTCACACAGAAAGGTGACACGTTCCCTCTCGGAACCACGAGTCTTGTTGAGAGAAGCTGTAGTTTGCAAGAAACTTATACCAAAACTTGTCCCAATTCGGCCAAAAATTTTACCACATCATGTTGGTGCCATGAAATGACACCATGCCAAGTTTCATGATTTTCAGGCAAGTATTGAATTTACAGGAATTTAAAAAACCAAGTTTCTCAATGTTACCGACCGAGCCATGATGCCCAGATGTTTGAATTTCATTCCCATTTCTTGCATGGGACATATAAATTCACCCAAGCATACACATGTGATTTTTTCAACCAACCTTGGTACACTGGAGAATGTGCTTGTAGTTCAAATTTGAATTACTCATATTAAATGCCCAGAAACTCAATTAATGCATAAAAAGGGCCAAACGAACCCGAAATAATTCCAAATTTTAACACGACACTCATATAGTTCTATGTTTGCTCGGTAAAAAAAATCAAGAGGGGGGGGTAGCGTATGTGGTTTCGCACACAAAGGTGACACGCTCCCTCTCGAAACCACATGCCTGCTTGAGAGAAGCTCCAATTTGCAAGAAGCTTATACCAAAACTTGTCCCAACTCAGCCAATTTTTTTACCACACCATGTTGATGCCATGAAATGACACCATGCCAAGTTTCATGATTTTTAGGCGAGTTTGGGATTTACAGGAATTTTAAAACCAAGTTTCTCAATGTTTTTGGCCGAACCACGACGCCCAGATGTTTGAATTTCATTCCCATTCTTGCATGGGGCCTATAAATTCACCCAAAGACACACATGTGATTCTTCAATAAACTTTGGTGCACTTGAGCATTTGCTTGTAGTTCGAATTTAAATTATGCACATTAAATGCCTAGAAACTCAATTAATGCATAAAAATGCCAAACGAACCCAGAATAATTCCAAATTTTAACACGACACTCATATAGTTGCATGTTCACTGTAGATAAATGCTCTAGCAATTCAAACACCATCCTTTCCCTCCGTAACAACATCTTGTCTTTCAAAACAAAATGAAAAAACTCAGGTATACAACAAACAGTTTACTAGCAAGAATCGTGTGGGATGCAATATAAAATATCTTGGCGCACCGTCTAGTCTGGTTTACGCATGAAGCTTCATCGTCTACAGTCCATCGCCCGCGCTTGAACCACACTTGTGCGCCAGTTTCTCGCGGCACGGAGCAAAAATTTTCTGCCACAGCGGAAATATCTATCTCCCCGCGCCCCCAGCAAAAGCCACATTTCCACTGATCCTCCTCGCTTTCCAAGATCAAACCTTCACTGCTTCTTAGTGGCAGCGCCGCCTCCTCATGGGCGACCCTACTTCTTGCAGCGCTGCCTCCTCGCCGGTGACCCTTCTTCTTGCAGCGCCGCCTCCTCGCCGGCCACCCTTCTTCTTACTGCGTGGCCTCGTTGATATGCTCAGGTAATCCACACCCCACCCCACACCATCCTCCTCCTTCCCCGTCCCACATGCCCCCACCGACGGCACGACAGCTTCCGCCCAAATCACTGGCCCCGTCCTCCAATTAAGTGCCGCCCACAGCCATTTTGCATGCACTAACATGGAGCTTAGTAGCATCTGGCAGCGGAGAAGCAAATCGTGGTCGCACGTGCGGACGAGGTCGCTATGGCTGCCATGCGTGCCGAATCGACAGATCTTGGAGGAGCACCTCGTCTTCGAGGCCACCATCAACACCGCCACGCGAATGTCTACTTTAAAATACAGTCCGTGCTGTGTTCTCCAGGCCACCGCCATTGCCTTTTAGTGATTTGTCCTCTATAATGTTAATATGCAATCTGATATTCTGAAATGTAATGCCCAGTTAACAGTTTGGTCCAACAATTGCTACATTTCCTAGTACTGTTCTCAAGCATTCTTGGTTCCATTAACTATCTTATCTTCTAGTATATGTTCTATTCTGCAATGTCGTGCTCAGTTAACTATTTTGGTTCATTTAGTCTGCTCTCTAGTTAACTGTTTGGTTCAATTTTGCAATTTGATTTTCATTTGTTGTGGGTACAATTTTGTATTGTTATGCATGTGAGAAATAAATCGAATTTGGCTGTACTCAATACATATTCTATTGATAGTATGGAAACTCTTAGTTAACCTGATCAAGATATTCCTTATATGTGTTGTAGGGAAACAATGGGATGCACTGTGGTTTACCATCAAGGTTTGCTCATGCATGGTCCTTTTGCTAATAGCACATTATTGTGCAGTTGCAGGAATCAGTCTAATATTTAGGTTTGTTACAATTTGGTCTTGACATGTAGGTCCTGCTGTCAGAGGCTTAGACCCACTGTTCGACCCATTTTGCATGTGGGGAAATGAGATGTCCATGAATATCAGTTAAGTCAATAAACTCAGAAAGATTGTTACTATAAAGAAACTTGCGACAAATAACAGCAAGATCTTTGTTTGCACAATGAAGAAGACATGAGTCAACTATAGGATAGTACTAACTCGTTTACCTTGTTTTACCCCTTGTGCCATTTCAAGATTTATAACAGCGATTTATGCATATCTTTGTTTTTAGTACTTTTCAAAGCAATTCCTCGATGATTAAATCTCAAACCACCTACATGGTGATGCGGCTTGAAGCTACGTCGGTATTTCCCCAAAGAAGAAGGGATGATGCAACACAGTAACGATAGGTATTTCCCTCAGTGATGAGACCAAGGTTATCGAACCAGTAGGAGAACCAAGCAACTCTACATAAACAACACCTGCACACAAATAACAAATACTCGCAACCCGACATGTAAAAGGGCTTGTCAATTCCTTTCGGGTAGTGATGTCTACTATGCAACTTTATTCTTGTAGACACGTGTTGGGCCTCCAAGCGCAGAGTTTTGTAGGACAGTAGCAATTTTCCCTCAAGTGGATGACCTAAGGTTTATCAATCCGTGAGAGGTGCAGGATGAAGATGGTCTCTCTCAAACGACCCTGCAACCAAATACAAGAAATCTCCTGTGTCCCCAACACACCCAATACAATGGTAAATTGTATAGGTGCACTAGTTCGGCGAAGACATGGTGATAAAAGTGTAATATGGATGGTAGAAATATATTTTTATAATCTGAATAAATAAAAACAGCTAGGTAGCAAATAGTAAACGGGCACAAAAACGGTGTTGCAATGCTTAAAAAATGAGGCCTACGGTCCGTACTTTCGCTAGTGGAACCTCTCAACAATGCTAACATAGTTGGATCATATGATTATCCCTCAAAGTGCAATAAAGAATCACTCCTAAGTTCCTATTAGCGGAGAACAAAAGATAGGAATTGTTTGTAGGTCACAAAACCACCTCAAAGCTATTATTTCCGTTCGATCTATTCAAGAGTTCGTACTAAAATAACACAAAGCTATTTTTTCCGTTCGATCTATCCTAGAGTTCATACTAGAATAACACTAAAGCAAATTCATATTCATAATACTCAATCCACACAAAGAACTATAAAGAGACCCCAAAGTTTCCGTCGGAGAAAAACGTGCATCAACCCCTATGCATAGATTACCCCAATATCACCGTGGGAATCCGCGAGTTGAATGCCATAACACATATCAAGTGAATCAATAAGATACCTCATTGTAACCTTAAGTATTCATATTGCAAGACATATATCATGTGTTCTCATCTCTGAAAATTCAATCTGGCAAGACAAAACTTAGAAGGGTAAAGATTCAATTCATTATAACAAGAGTATAGAGGGGAGAAACATCATATGATCCGACTATACTAACAAAGCCCATGATATAGATCATGAGAGAGAGAGAGAGAAAGAGAGAGAGATCAAACACATAGCTACTAGTACAAACCCTCAGCCCCGAGGGTGGACTACTCCCTCCTCATCGTGGTGGCCGCCGGGATGATGAAGATGGCCACCGGTGATGATTCCGCCTCCGGCAAGGTGCCGAAACGGGGTCTAGATTGGATCTCATGGATATAGAGGCCTTGCAGCGGCGGAACTTCTGATCTAGGGCTACCCCGAAGGGTTTCAGAATATGTGGGAATTTATACTGCAAAGAGGGGGTGGGTGAGGCCACCGAGGTGGGCACAACCCACCTGGGAGCGCCAGGGGGCCCTGGCGCGCCCTGGTGGGTTTTGCCCCCCTCGGGGCACCCCCCAAGTGCAGCTTCGGCCCATTGGGTTCCTTCTGGTCCATAAAAAATCTCCAAAAAGTCACCCGGTGTTTGGACTCTGTTTGATATTGATTTTCTGTGATGTAAAAAACATGCAAAAAACAGCAACCGACACTTGGCACTATGTCAATAGGTTAGTCCCAAAAAATGATATAAAATGATTGTAAAACACCGAAGAATGATAAAATATCAGCATGACTACTTCATAAATTATAGATACGCTGGAGACGTATCAGCATCCCCAAGCTTAATTCGTACTCGTCCTGGAGTAGGTAAATGATAAAGAAATAATTTATGAAGTGTGAATGCTAGCAAAGTGCATAAGTTTGATCAATGATAATTTCAATCACGTTTCCTAGCATCATAAAATCAATTCTTTCTTATAAAACTTCTCATGTTATAGTAGCAACCAATTCACATGTTAAGGTTCAAACAGTGAATTCTCTTGAAACTCAACAACCTATGTTCTCAGTCACCAAGCAATTGCAATTCAACTTATTCAACAGAGTCTAAGTAAGAGCTCCACATACTCAACCATCATATAGTCTTCTATGATTGCTAACACTCACTGCATACACATGAGCAAAACCTTTCAACTGGACACATGGAAACATAGGGGCTTATAACTTCGCCTCCCAACGTATTCACCTTTGGGTGATATCAACAATAATAACTCATGCTACCCATATCCAACTGGATATATGTGCATAGATCTTTCCTCACCACATGATGCTTGCCAAAGGGTAAAAATAAAAACAAATTGAGAGAAAAACTTTGACTCTTTGCATAAAAGTAAATTCTGAAAAGTAAAATATAGGCCCTTCGCAGAGGGAAGCAGAGGTTGCCATGCGCTTATTTGTTTGTATGCTCAATCCCTTAGTGCAAACGAACATCACGTTATTATATTGCCCCTTATGATAGCAACCTTTATTATGCAGTCTGTTGCTTTTATTCTTTGCCATCACAAGTACATACAACGCTCAGTTTTCTCTTACACTAAATGATCTAACACTTTTAGAAGCAATTTTTATTGCCTTATTGCACCAATGACAACTTACTTGAAGGATCTTGCTCAATCCTTAGGTAGGTATGGTGGACTCTCAAAACAAGATTTGGGTTTAAGGGTTTTTGGATGCACAAGTAGTATCTCTACTTGGTGCGGAATTTTTGGCTAGCAAAGATAGGGGGCAAGCACCACATGTCAAAGGATCTATGACAATATAACTTCTATCTGAATATGAACAAACATAAATCATTATGTTGTCTTCCTTGTCCAACGTCAACAATTTTGGCATATAATATTTTGATGGGGGCTCACAATCACAAAAGATTTCCATGATAGTGTATTTGCATGTGAAAGTTCTCTTCCTTATATTAATTATTCGTGAATTGCTTGTATGACCAATATTGTGATTGTCAAGCCTCAAAAGATTTCACCTTCTAAACCCAATGTGAAGCTACCACTAGGCATGATATGATTTCAACTTGATGACATTCAATTTTTTTTCCAACAATTTACTAATAGGATATAAGTGAAGCACAAGAGTAAATGACAAACTACTCCAAAAAGATATAAGTGAAGATCATGCGAGTAGTTAAGTAAATAGGTAGCTATTTGAGGATTCTCTCTTATTCAAAAACTTTCAGATCTAAGTATTTTATTAAAACAGCAAGCAAAAACAAACTAAAATGACATTCCAAAAATAGCACACATCATGTGAAGAAGCAAAAACTTAGGTTCACTCGATACTAACCGATAATTGTTGAAGAAAAAAGGTGGGATGCCTAATGGGGCACCCCAAGCTTAGATGCTTGAGAATTCTTGAAATATTATCTTGGGATGCCTTGGGAATCCCCAAGCTTGAGCTCTTGTGTCTCCTTAATTCCTTTTATATCACGGTTTCCCTAAATCTTAAAACTTCATCCACACAAAACTCAACAAGAACTCGTGAGATAAGTTAGTATAAACCAATGCAAAAACTTTATCATTCTCTACTGTAGCAAATCACAAAAATTATTATTCAACATTGCATACTAAATTTCTCTGCATATTTAATACTCCTATCCTCAAATAGAATCATTAAACAACCAAACATATGCAGACAATGCAAACATAACAACAATCTGCCAAAATAGTATAGTCTGTAAAGAATGCAAGATTCACCATACTTCCATAGCTCCAAAAATTATGAGAAAAATACTACACTGTATAAAATTTATTAGATCTTATTTTGCAAAACGTTTCAACAATTTATCGTATTCTGACTTTTGTAGGGAATTTTTGCAACATCGATAAACTTTCTGTTTTCAAACAGCAACAAGTATACTTGCAAAATAAGCATGGCAAAGGCTATCATTGCCACTTTTATTGAAATAAAATATGCAAAGCATTATTGTAAATAACAGAAAGAAAATCCTAGCAAAATAAATTGATGTTCCAAGTAAAGCACATATCATGTGACGAATGAAAACATAGCTCCAAGTGAGGTTACGGATAATGTTGGAGACGAAAGAGGGGATGTCATCCGAGGCATCCCCAAGCTTAGTTGCTTGGATATTACTTGAATATTACCTTGGGGGTGCCTTGTACATACATAAGCTTAGGGTGTTTTCACTCCTTATTCTCCTCATATCGACATCTCACCCAAAACTTGGAAACTTCAATCACACAAAACTTAACGGAACCTTGTGAGATAGGTTAGTGTGATAAAGAGCAAACCATTACACTTTTGGTACTGTCAAAGACAAGATTCATAATTGTTTCCACACAATGCCTACTGTCAAATATCATTTCCACAATTTATATTAAGCAATATAAGCCATAGAAACAAGGAAACAAGCAAACTATGCATTGAAAATAGAATCTGTCAAAAATAGAACAGTCTGTAGTAATCTATACTCAAACTATACTTATGCTACTCTAAAAATTATGCAAAACATTGTACCACATGATAAATTTGTATATTAATCTTCTACAAAAAGAATCAACTCAAAATCACTCTTTTGTTAAAAATGAGAGCTATTTTCATGAGTGTAAGAGTTTCTGTTTTTCAGCAAGATCAAATCAACTATCACCCAACATGATCCCAAAGGCTTTACTTGGCACTTTATTGAAACAAAGACAATAAAACATGATTACTACAGTAGACTAATCATGTGAACACACAAAAACAGTATGTAAAAGTGTTGGGTTGTGTCCCAACAAGCGCTTTTCTTTAATGCCTTTTAGCTAGGCATGATGATTCCAATGATGCTCACATAAATGATAAGGATTGAAACACAAAGAGAGCATCATGAAGCATATGACTAGCACATTTAAGACTAACCCACTTCCTATGCATAGGGATTTTTTGAGCAAATAATTCATGGGAACAAGAATCAACTATCATAGGAAGGCAAAACATGCATAACTTCAAAACTGTCAACACATAGAGAGGAAACTTTAAATTATTGAGACATGTAGAAGCATATGTTCCTCTCTCATAATAATTTTCAGTAGCATCATGAATGAATTCAACAATATAGCTATCACATAAAGCATTCTTTTCATGATACATAAGCATATAATTTTTCTTACTCTCCACATAAGCAAATTTATTCTCATGAATAGTAGTGGGAGCAAACTCAACAAAATAACTATCATGAGAGTGAAAATTAAAATCATGATGACAAGTCTCATAGTTATGATTATTCAATATAGCATACATGTCATCACCATAATCATCAAAGATAGGAGGCATGCTTTCATCATAATAAACTTGCTCGTCAGAACTTGGGGACTAAAAATATCATCTTCATCAAACATAGCATCCCCAAGCTTGTGGCTTTGCATATCATTAACATCATGGATATTCTAAGAGTTCAGCCAACAACATTGCAATCATGATCATCATTCATGCCAATCATTTTATTAAATTCTTCTTCTATCAGTTGAGCACAATTTTCCGAACCATTATTTTCAAGAAAGATATTATAAAGATGATCAATAATATGATGCAACCTCAATTCCATTTTTTGTAGTTTTCTTTTATAAACCAAACTAGTGATAAAGCAAGAAACTAAAAGATTTGATTGCAAGATCTAAAGATATACCTTCAAGCACTCACCTCCCCGGCAACAGCACCAGAAAAGAGGTTGATGTCTACTATGCAACTTTATTCTTGTAGACACGTGTTGGGCCTCCAAGCGCAGAGTTTTGTAGGACAATAGCAATTTTCCCTCAAGTGGATGACCTAATGTTTATCAATCCGTGAGAGGTGTAGGATGAAGATGGTCTCTCTCAAAGGACTCTGCAACCAAATACAAGAAATCTCTTGTGTCCCCAACACACCCAATACAATGGCAAATTGTATAGGTGCACTAGTTCGGCGAAGAGATGGTAATAAAAGTGTAATATGGATGGTAAAAATATATTTTTATAATCTGAATAAATAAAAACAGCAAGGTAGTAAATAGTAAACGGGCACAAAAATGGTGTTGCAATGCTTAAAAATGAGGCCTAGGGTCCGTACTTTCGCTAGTGCAACCTCTCAACAATGCTAACATAGTTGGATCATATGATTATCCCTCAAAGTGCAATAAAGAATCACTCCCGAGTTCCTATTAGTGGAGAACAAAAGATAGGAATTGTTTGTAGGTCACGAGACCACCTCAAAACTATTCTTTCCGATTGATCTATTCAAGAGTTCGTACTAAAATAACACAAAGCTATTTTTTCCATTCGATCTATCCTAGAGTTTGTACTAGAATAACACCAAAGCAAATTCATATTCATGATACTCAATCCACACAAATTCATATTCATGATACTCAATCCTAAGTAGCAACAATACATACGTGTCGGTTCCCCTTCTGTCACTGGGATCAAGCACAGTAAGATCGAACCCACTACAAAGCACCTCTTCCCATTGCAAGATAAATAGATCATGTTGGCCAAACAAAACCCAAATATTGGAGAAGAAATAAGAGGCTATAAGCAATCATGCATATAAGAGATCAAAGAAGACTCAAATAACTTTCATGGATAAAAACACAGATCTGATCCTAAACTCAAATTTCATCGGATCCCAACAAACACACCGCAAAAAGAGTTACATCATATGGATCTCCAAGAGACAATTGTATTGAGAATCAAACGAGAGAGAGGAAGCCATCTAGCTACTAACTACGGACCCGTAGGTCTACAAAGAACTACTCACGCATCATCGGAGAGGCACCAATGGACATGATGCACCCCTCCGTGATGGTGTCTAGATTGGACCTGGTGGTTCTGGACTCTGCGGCAGCTGGAATTGATTTTCATTGACTCCCCTAGGCTTTCTAGAATATTGGGGTATTTATAGAGCAAAGAGTCGGTTCAGGGGGCACCCGAGGTGGGAACAACCCACCAGGGCGTGCCTGGGCCTTCTGGCGCGCCCTGGTGGGTTGTGCTCCCCTCGAAGCACCCCCAGGCCCTTCTCTAGCCCACTGGATGTCTTCTGGTCCAAAAAAATCCATGAAAAGTTTCGCTGTGTTTGGACTCCGTTTGGTATTGATTTCCTGCGATGTAAAAAACATGCAGAAAATAGCAACTAGCAGTTGGCACTATGTCAATAGGTTAGTACCAAAAAATGATATAAAATG
Organism: Triticum dicoccoides; assembly: GCF_002162155.2. Taxonomy (NCBI): domain Eukaryota; kingdom Viridiplantae; phylum Streptophyta; class Magnoliopsida; order Poales; family Poaceae; genus Triticum; species Triticum dicoccoides. Next base: position 409,159,008 of record NC_041387.1, read on the forward strand.
ACTATAAAATGATTGTAAAACATGCAAGAATGATTATATAATAGCATGGAACAATCAAAAATTATAGATACGTTGGAGACGTATCAACATCCCCAAGCTTAATTCCTGCTCGTCCTTGAGTAGGTAAATGATAAAAACAGAATCTTTGATGTGGAATGGTGCCTAACATATTCATCACATATTCTTTTGTTCATAGCATGGAGATTTGGACTTTTATATGGTTCAAAGCAATAGTCTAGTTTTGACATGAGACTTAAATACTCAAGCGTATCAACAAGCAACCATGTCTTTCAAAATATCAACGCTAAAATAAGTTATCCCTAGCCCATCATGCTAATCATTGATCCATAATGAAACACACTCGCATATTAGCTACACCCAATGCTCAAGTACGGTCATAATGCCTCCTAGTTGGTGCTTTATAAGAGAAGATGGAGACTCAAATTCAAAATAAAAATTGCACAAAGTAAAAGAAAGGCCCTTTGCAGAGGGAAGTAGGGATTTGTAGAGGTGCTAGAGCTCAAGGCGAAAAATATAGAGATAAAAACATTTTGAGAGGCATACTTTTCCCACCAACGAAAACGAATTAGAGCTCCCAACACTTTCCATGCTAGATACGTCATAGGCGGTTCCCAAACAGAAAATAAAGTTTATTCCTTTTTCCACCATACTTTCACTTTCCATGGCTAGCCGAATCCACGGTTTCCCTCCATACCAACACTTTCAAGGAATTTATTATTTGACAACATAAAGTAAATTCATTTTTTGATTTCGAGACTGGGCATCCCTAATACCTTTGCCTTACTCTCGTGCAATGACAAGCGAATAAACACTCATCGTGAGAATAACAGATCTAGCATGTAAAATATTGGCCACCCCTTACCGCCTCGCGAGCGGTACGAGCACACAAAAGAGAAATTTATTTTGAAAATTAGAGATGGCACATACAAATTTGCTTAGAATGGCAAAGAATACCGCATATAGGTAGGTATAGTGGACTCATGTGGCAAAACTGGTTTATAGGATTTTGGATGCACAAGTAGTGATCATACTTAGTGCAAAATGAAGGCTAGCAAAAGATTGAGAAGCGACCAACCAAGAAACGAATAATCTCATAAGCGAGCATTAAGCATAATTAACACCGAATAATGCACCACAAGTAGGATGTAATTTCATTGCATGACTATTGACTTTCGTGCTTGCATAGGGAATCACAAACCTTAACACCAATATTCTTACTAAAGCATAATTACTCATCAACATGACTCACATATCACATCATCATATCTCAAAACTATTACAAAGACTCAAGTTTATTTTGTCCAATGATCTTCATGAAAGTTTTTATTATATCCTTCTTGGATATCTATCACTTTAGGACTAATTTTCATGTGTTGCTTTTGATAATCTCAAACAAATATATGTGAAGATCATGAGCATAATATTTATTTCTCTCAAATTAATTTAAGTGAAGCAAGAGAGAATTTCTTAAAAAAGTACTAACTCTCAAATAAATCTAAGTGAAGCAAGAGAGCATTTCTTAAAAAATAACAAAGCGTGCCGTGCTCAAAAAGATATAAGTGAAGCACTAGAGCAAATCCATAGCTCATAAAAAATTTAAGTGAAGCATAGAGAGCAATTCTAACAAGTCATGGCATAATTTTGGCTCTTTCAAACAAGTGTGTCCAGCAAGGATTCATTACTTAGAACACAAGGAAAAACAAGCAAATACTCAAATCATACAAGACGCTCCAAGCAAAACACATAGTATGTGACGAATAAAAATATAGCTTCGAGTAAAATACCGATGGTCGTTAGAAGAAAGAGGGGATGTCACTTGGGGCATCCTCAAGATTAGTTGCTTGCTTCTCTTTGGATAATAACTTGGGGTGCCATGGGCATCCCCAAGATTAGGCTCTTCTTACTCGTTATTCCTTCATCCATCTTAAGATAACCCAAAACTTGAAAACTTCAATCACACAAAACTCAACAAAACCTTCGTGAGATCCATTAGTATAAGAAAGCAAATCACTACTATAAGTACTATAGCAAACCAATTCATATTTTATTTTTGCATTATATCTACTGTATTCCAACTTTTCTATGGCAAAAACTCATTAAAGAAAACCATAGAATCATCAAAACAAGCACACAACGCAAAGAAAACAGAATCTGTCAAAAACAAAACCGTCTGTAGCAATATGAATATTTCGAATACTTCTGAAACTCCAAAAATTCTGAAAACTTAGGAAGGCCTGTGAAATTTGTATATTAATCGTTTGCAAAAATAATCAGGGCAAAAGCACATTTATGTGATTTATGAAAATTATTTTCATGAGTGCATAAGTTTCTATTTTTCAGCAAGATCAAACAATTATCACCCAAGAATATCCTAAAGGCATTGCTTGGCACAAACACTAACTAAAACACAAAAAACACAATCATAACAGTAGCATAATTTTGCAAAAACTCAAGAATAGAAAGCAAAAAGCAAAAGTAAATTTTATTCATTGGGTTGCCTCCCAACAAGCGCTATAGTTTTATGCCCTTAGCTAGGCATAAAGCAAGGATCTAAGTTTTGTCATCTTTGTTTCGAGATCCATAGGAAGCCCCCATGATTGATTCATATGAAGGCCTAATTTGTGTTCTAGGGAAGTGTTCCATTCCCTTCCTTATTGGAAATTGAAATTTTATACTGCCTTCTTTCATATCAATCATAGCACCGATAGTGTGTAAAAACGGTCTACCAAGAATAATTGGACAAGACAGATTGCAATCAATATCAAGAACAATAAAATCTATGGGCACATAATTCCTATTTGCAAGAATAAGAACATCATTAATTCTTCACATAGGCTTTTTAATATTAGAATCCGCCAAGTGCAAATTGAAAGAACATTCTTCAATATCGGTAAGACCAAGCACATCACATAAAGATTTCGGAATTGTAGAAACACTAGCACCCAAGTCACATAAAGCAAAACACTCATAATTTTTAATCTTAACTTTGATAGTAGGTTCCCACTCATCATGTAATTTTCTAGGAATTGACACTTCTAATTCCAATTTTTCTTCAAAAGCTTTCATCATAGCATCAACAATATGTTTAGTAAATGCTTTATTTTGTTCATGAGCATGAGGTTAATTTATCATGGATTGCAACAAAGAAATACAATCAATCAAAGAGCAACTATCATATTTAAAGTCTTTGTAATCCAAAAGAGTGGAAACAACACTAGTTAAAGTCTTGACCTCTTCAAACCCACTTTTATCAATTTTCTCAACAAGATTTTCACCCTCCGAATTATCGGGATGCCTTCTAGCTAAAGTTGACTCTTCTCCAATCCCTTTATCATCAATCTTAACTTTACTAAACAGGAATCAATAGAAGAAACACCAATCATTTTGAAATTTTCATCACTTTTATGAAAGCAATCACTAGGAAACACTTTTTCTAAAAATTCTCTTCTAGCTTTAAGCATTGCGATTCTTTTCTTACTTTCATCCACAGAAACATAAAGAGCTTTAATTGATTCCTCTACTTTAGGCACAAAAATTTTCATCTTGAGATTTTCAACATCGTGAGAAATTCCGTCAACACTTCTAGACAAATCATCAATCTTATTCAACTTTTCTTCTATGGTAGTGTTGAAAGCTTTTTGTGTGTTGATAAATTATTTAATATTATTCTCAAGATCAAAGATGTTCCTATTATTATTATAAGAAGGATTTCCATAGGAATTACCATCATTATTAGAGGAATTACTAGGAAAAAGCCTAGGATTGAAATTACCTCTATAAGCATTGTTATTGAAATTATTGCAAGAGATAAAATTCACATCTACGGTATCACTATTTTGCTCAATCAAAGTAGACAAATGCATATCATTGAAATCAGTAGGGGCACTTTTAATAGCAACCAATCTCATAAGAGCATCAACTTTTTCACTCAAAGAAGAAATTTCTTTAACCGAACAAACTTTTTTTACTAGTAGGAGCTCTTTCGGTATGCCATTGTGAATAATTTGCCATGATATTATCAAGCAATTTGGTGGCTTCACCTAAAGTAATTTCCATAAACTTCCCACCCGCGATGGAATCTAAAAGATTGCGAGAAACAAAATTCAACCCCGCATAATTTTTTTGCATGATCATCCAAAGATTTAAGCCATGAGTTGGGAAATTGCTTAGCATCATTTTCATCATTTCCCAAGATTGTGCAACATGCTCATGTTCAAGTTGCTTGAAATTCATGATCTGGGTTCTAAGGGAAATAATTTTTACGGGCGAAAAATACTTAGTGATGAAAGCATCTTTGCACTTGTTTGAAGAATCGATACTATTGTGAGACAAAGATGAAAACCAATTTTTTGCAGAATCGCGCAAGGAAAACGGAAACAATTTCATCTTCACAACATCATTGTCCACATCTTTTTTTATTTTGCATATCGCATAATTCCACGAAGGTATTAAGATGGGACGCAACGTCCTCATTAGGAGTACCGGAAAATTGATCTTTCATAACAAGATTCAACAAAGCAGTATTAATATCACAAGGCTCCGCACTAGTGGTGGGATGAGCAAGAGGAGTCCCAACAAAATCATTGTTGTTGGTATCTAAGAAATCACACAACTTGGTGTTCTCTTGAGTCATGGTGACTACGCAACAAGATTGCACTAAAAAACAGACCCGGCAAGAAAACAACAAACGAAAAAGAGGGGAAATAAAACGACAATTTTTTTGTGAAGTGGGGGGAGGAAAACGAGAGGCAAATGGTGAATAATGTGAATTGCGAGGAGATGATATTTGTGATTAGGAACCTGGTAGATGTTGAAGATCCTCCCCGGCAACGGCGCCAGAAATTCCTTTTGATGTGGCTTGAAGCTACGTTGGTATTTCCCCAAAGAGGAAGGGATGATGCAGCACAGCGATGGTAGGTATTTCCCTCAGTGATGAGACCAAGATTATCAAACTAGTAGGATAACCAAGCAACTCTACGTAAACATCACCTGCACACAAATAACAAATACTCACGACCCGACGTGTAAAAGGGCTTGTCAATCCCTTTCGGGTAGCGGCGCCCAAGATAGGCAAATGGACGTGAGAGAGTTGTAGATATTGATAGATTGAACACCAAATAGAATAAATTTCAGCAAGGTATTTTTGTATTTTTTGGTTTAATACATCTGAAAATAAAAGGCAAATAAAATAGATCGCAAAGGCAAATAATATGAGAAAGTGACCCAGGGGCCGTAGGTTTCACTAGTGGCTTCTCTCGAGAAAAATAGCAAATGATGGGTGAACAAATTACTGTTGGGAAATTGATAGAACTTCAAATAATCATGACAATATCCAAGCAATGATCATTATATAGGCATCACGTCCAAGGTTAGTAGACCGACTCCTGCCTGCATCTACTACTATTACTCCACACGTCAACCGCTATCCAGCATGCATCTAGTGTATTAAGTTCATGGAGAAACGGAGTAATGCAATAATAATGATGAAATGATGTAGACAAGATCTATTTATGTAGAAATAGACCCCATCATTTTATACTTAGTAGCAACGATACATACATGTCGGTTCCCCTTCTGTCACTGGGATCAAGCACCGTAAGATCGAACCCACTATAAAGCACCTCTTCCCATTGCAAGATAAATAGATCAAGTTGGCCAAACAAAACCCAAATATCAAAGAAGAAATACGAGGCTATAAGCAATCATGCATATAAGAGATCAAAGAAGACTCAAATAACTTTCATGGATAAAAACATAGATCTGATCATAAACTCAAAGTTCATCGGATCCCAACAAACACACCGCAAAAAGAGTTACATCATATGGATCTCCAAGAGACCATGATATTGAGAATCAAACGAGAGAGAGGAAGCCATCTAGATGCTAACTACGGACCCATAGGTCTACAAAGAACTACTCGCGCATCATCGGAGAGGCACCAATGGACATGATGCACCCCTCTGTGATGGTGTCTGGATTGTATCTGGTGGTTCTGGACTCTACGGTGACTGGAATTGATTTTCGTCGACTCCCCTATGGTTTCTGGAATATTGGGGTATTTATAGAGCAAAGAGTCGGTTCAAGGGGCACCCGAGGTGGGCACAACCCACCAGGGCACGCCTGGGCCTCGTGGCGCCCTGGTAGGTTTTGCTCCCCTTGGAGCACCCCCAGGCGCTTCTCCGGCCCACTGGATGTCTTCTGGTCCAAAAAAATCCACAAAAAGTTTCGCTGCGTTTGGACTCCGTTTGGTATTGATTTCTTGCAATGTAAAAAACATGCAGAAAACAACAACTGGCACTTGGCACTATGTCAATAGGTTAGTACCAAAAAATGATATAAAATGACTATAAAATGATTGTAAAACATCCAAGAATGATAATATAACAACGTGGAACAATCAAAAATTATAGATACGTTGGAGACGTATCACATGGTCAAGAGGCGAGGAAGGTATTCATTCAACACCCACGGTACAATATTGAAGTGTTCCCGAAGAGGACGAAGGTTGGGCGGGCAATTATCCATAGCCACTAGCCTAAAGTTGCAAGGACATTCAACATCACTGAAGACTCAATATTTGCCTTCTGCTTCTGCAGTTTCCCAGATGAGATTCATTTGTCTATTTACTGTGTATGATGCTACTTTCCAATGGTTTTCGATGTTGCATGTGAAACTTGGCGCTGTTGTGTAATAGTGTAGCTAGCTACATCCCTCTTTGGTGTAAGTAAGTGCTGAAGCTATCTGATGTAATTCGGTTATGAAATCCTGGTTGCCATTATACGGATATGCAATATTTGGTGTGTTTTATAAGAAATGTCAATTTGATTACTACATGGATTATCAATAATAGGCTAATTACTCTGCTTCTTGGGGTTTTTCTATTGCAAATGGTTACTCTGACAACACCATGGGCGATGAACTCAAACAACCCACGCGGTTTCTAGAAAGTAGGCGTGTTGGATCAACTAACAATCACACACGGCCTCCGGCAGAGAACTGTTTGCGTTAGGCTTTGCACAAACGTTTCCACACAAAAAATTGTATGTGATATACATACGAACGAAAACCTTTTTCTGGGATTCACTATGTGGGATGTACATATGAACGGAAATGATTGGGTTTCGATGCCTCGCCCGATCGCACACGACTAATTTTGCCCCGCGTGTGGCCAGAGGGCCTACCCCCGATGGTTTTTGGGTCGTGCGGGAAGGACCCCCCTAACGCACACACTCACTAGGCGATGGTTTAAAACTCCATCGCGGAAAGGGGGTAAAAACTTTATGTATAGCATGTCTCTATACCAGTGGGTGGTAAACAAATTACTATTGGGCAATTCATAGAAAAGTGAATAATCATGATGATATCCAAGGAAATGATCATGTATATAGGCATCAAGTCCGATACAAGTAGACCGACTCCTGTCTGCATCTACTATTATTACTCCACACACCGACCGCTATCTAGCATGCATCTAGAGTATTAAGTTCATAAAAAATGGAGTAGTGCCTTAAGCAACATGACATGATGTAGACAAAGTAAATCCAATTAATATGAATATCCTTAATGGCAACGATACAAATACGTGTCATGCCCCCTTCTGTCACTGGGATTGAGCAACGCAAGATCGAACCCATCACCAAGCACCTCTCCCATTGCAAGATAAATCAATCTGGTTGGCCAAACCAAATGGATAGATCAGTGAGAAATACAAAGCTATAATAGTCATGCATAAAAGAGTTCGGAGAAGACTCAAATAATATTCATGGATAATCTGATCATAAACCCACAATTCATCGGATCCCAACAAACACACTTCAAAAAGAATTACATTAAGTAGATCTTGAAGAACATCGAGGAGAACATTATATGGCAGATCAAAGTGGGAGAAGAAGCCATCTAGCTATTAGCTATGGGCTTGCAGGTCTGTGGTAAACTACTCACATATTATTGGAGGGGTCGCAAGGTTGATGTAGTATCCCTCCATGATCAATTCCCCCTCTAGCAGAGTGCCGGAAAAGGCCTCCAGATGGGATCTCGCGAGAACATAAGCTTGCGGTGACGAAAAAAGTGTTTTGGGTGGATCGCTGTTGCTTTCTCGATTTTAGAGAATTTATAGAGGCACAATTAGGTCAAACAGAGAAAGGGGGGGCACGAGGCAACAGGGCGTGCCCTGGTGGCTCATGGCCACCCCCTTCGTCTTCTGACTTCCTCCCGAAGCTGCTAGTGGCATTTGGACTTCGTTTGGTACTAATTTCTTGAAAAACCAAAACCAGGCAAAAAAATAGCATCTGGCACCTGACACTAAGTTAATAGGTTAGTCCCAAAAAATGATATATAATGGCATATAATTGCATATAAAACATTCAAGATTGATATTATAATAGCATGGAACAATAAAAAATTATAGATACGTTGGAGACGTATCAAGCATCCCCGAGCTTAATTCCTGCTTGTCCTCGAGTAGGTAAATGATAAAAACAATTTTTTGATGTGGAATGCTACCTAACATGTTCATCAGATAATCTCTCTTTTGTGGAATGAATATTAAGATCCGAATGATTCAAAGCAATAGTCTATAATTTGACACAAAAATAATAATAATAAGGCATACCAACAAACAATCATGCCTTTCAAAATATCAATGCTACAGAACATTATCCCTATAAGCCTTGTCATGCTCCATCTTCTTAACACAAAGTATTTATCATGAAAAACCCCGATGACAAGCCGAGCAATTGGTTTATACTTTTTAACGCGCTTCAGCTTTTTCAACCCTCAAAGAACACATGAGTGCAAGCAATGGATATAGCACTATGGGTGGAATAGAGTATGGTGATAGAGATAATATGGAGAATACAAAAAAGGAGAAAGTCTGACATTGACGAGGCTAATCAATTGATGCACTAAGGGCTATAAGTGTATGAAAGCTCAAAAGGAAAACTAAGTGGGTGTGCATCCAACTTGCTTACTCATGAAGACCTCCGGCATTTGAGGAAGCCCATCATTGGAATATACAAGCCAAGTTCTATAATGTAAAATTCCCACTAGTTATATGAAAATGAAAGCCTAGGAGACTCTATATGAAAAACATGGTGCTATTTTGAAGCACAAGTGTGGAAAGGATAGTCACATTGTCCCTTCTCTCTTTTTCTCTCATTTCTTTTCTTTTCTTTCTTTTTCTTTTTTGGGCTCTTTTTGGCTTTTTTTCCATCACTTGAGACAATGCTCTAATAATGAATATGATGATCATCACACTTCTATTGACTTGCAACTCAAAATTACAACTCGATACTAGAACAAAATATGACTCTATATGAATGCCTCTAGCGGTGTACCAGGACGTGCAATGATCTAGCGTAACATGTATACATAAGGATGAACAGTGGTTGAGCCAGAAATACTATGTCAGCTATATGATCACGCAAAGCAATATGATAGTGATGATGTGTGTCATAAAAATGGAATGGCGGAAGTTGCATGGCAATATATCACGGAATGGCTATGGAAATGTCATAATAGGTAGGTATGTTGGCTGTTTTGAGGAAGATATGAGGAGGCTTATGTGTGATAGAGTGTATCATATCACTGGGTTTGGATACACCGGCGAAGTTTGCACCACATCTCGAGGTGAGAAAGGGCAATGCATGACACCGAAGAGACTAGCAAATTGCGGAAAAGTGAGAGTGCATATAATCCATGTACTCACATTAGTCATAAAGAACTCACATACTTATTGCAAAAGTTTATTAGCCCTCGAAGCAAAGTACTACTACGCATGCCCCTAGGGGGATAGATTGGTAGGAAAAGACCATCGCTCGTCCCTGACCGCCACTCATAAGGAAGACAATCAATAATAAATCATGCTCCAACTTCATAGCATAACGAGAGACTATACGTGCATGCTTCGGGAATCACAAACCTTAACACCGATATTCTTACTAAACCACAATTACAACTAGCAAACCACATATTACCACCTTTATATCACAAAACTATTGCAAGGAATCAAACTTATCGTATTCAGTGATCTACATGAAAGTTTTTATTATATCCCTCTTGAATACCTATCATATTGGGACCAAATTCATAACTTGTGCATATTGCCATTACTATTATGTAACACCCCAAGTGTTAAGCTATAGTGGTCCCTTGCTAATGATGCCATGCCATCATGTTCTACTAAGCCAAACTGCCACTTGATAAAAATCAAAGTTAAATTCAAATTCTCATTGCAAGTCAAAATAACAGTTCTTCAAATATCAAAGCAAAAATGGTGGTAGTGTTGAAAATATTCCCTAAATAATTGCAATGAAGAAACCAAGCTCATTTGGATCCCGAATTTGACCCTAGCAACTATTTTGTGGACAAGTAGCAATAAGTAAGCCCAATTAAATTTTCAAATAAAAAACATATACTTTTCCAAATGGTCTGGAAACTTGTGTATGGATTTATGATATTGCCTGGTAACATGCCGATGGCAAAGGGAATAACATATGCTGTCATAACGGTTCGATCGATAAAGATCTTCGTAGAATATGTGGGAACCAATATGAGCATCCAGGTTACGCTATTGGTTATTGACCAGAGAGGTTGTCTTAGTCATGTCTACATAGTTTTTGAACCCGTAGGGTCCGCACGCTTAACGTTCGATGACGATATTGTATTATATAAGGTATGTGATTTGGTGACCGAATGTTGTTTGGACTCCCGGATGAGATCACGGACATGGTGAGGAGTCTCGAAATGGTCGATAGGTAAAGATTGATATATAGGAGCATAGTATTCGGACTCCGGAAGTGTTCCAGAGGGTACCAGGTATGTATCGGGTCACCGGAAGGGGTTCCAGGCACCCCCGGCAAAAGATATGGGCCTTATGGGCCAAGAGGGGAAACGCACCAGCCACA
>NC_041387.1:409170145-409214897 GCF_002162155.2 Triticum dicoccoides
TAGAACACATATCAAACATTGTTAGCAGTGTGCGGCGCCCCCCTCCACAGTTTACGCCTCCGGTCATATTCACGTATTGCTTAGGCAAAGCCCTGCACGGATCACTTCACCATCACCGTCACCACGCCATCATGCTGACGGAACTCTGTCTTGACACTTTGCTGGATCAAGAGTTCGAGGGACGTCATCGAACTAAACATGTGTAGAACTCAGAGGTGTTGTACGTTCGGTATTTGATCGGTCTGAACGAGAAGAAGTTAGACTACATCAACTGCGTTAACAAACATTTCCGCTTTCGGTCTACGAGGGTACATGGACACACTCTCCCCTTCTCGTTGCTATGCATCTCCTTGATAGATCCTGCATGAGCGTAGGGAAATTTTTGAAATTGCATGCTACGTTTCCCAACAATATGTTTGTCACGATTTAATGGTAAATAACACAGAGAAAGTTAACATTTGCATAATTTCTTAGACCTTGAGAGTATTGAGTTCCTTCATGCTTGCTTCATGAACTTTGGGGTTTGTTAAACGTCATCCATAAAAGGGTGGCTATTACGGCGGCTTATAGGTTCATGGAAAAGTATGACAAGGAACTAGATAGCTCAAGATTGGGATTTTCTCCTCCGATAATGGAGAGATATTCTTTTTGTCCCTCTTGGTGTTCCATCACCGCCTAACCAGGCACAGCGTGATTTGATCACGGGGATGCCGAAACACAGGAACGAGAAAAGGGAACAAAACCGATAGCGAGGTAATTGGCATAGTGGACAAAGTTGTTGATCCACGAGGATGCTGATAAATGTCACCTCAGGTATTTGTAACACGTCGTGAAGCAACAAGAACAACATTTGACAATTACAAGTTCGCTTGAATATTCATTTGTGTGGGTATAGGGATCAATATGGATGTCCATCGTTGTGCTATTGATCAATGATTGGGAAACTTCCGATCATGTCTATACTTCACTGAAGCTATAGGGTCACACACTTAAGGGTCATCTATCTGCTAAGTAATAGACATGGAGTCCAGGAGATTGTTTCCGAAAAAATTTCATGGACAACAAAAAAGTTTCAGAGAGTAAAACCGGAAAAGTTTCAGAGACAAACAACATACCAGAAATATTTCGGAACGAGTCAAGATTTTTTAGTGGGTGCTGAAAATGTTCTGGACCATCCAGAATTTTTCTGGATTTTCCAGACACTGGCAATATTTCATGAAAAAGTTGTCATGAATAGTATAGTGAATAGTGTAACACTATTAGTGTACAACCCCCTTTTGGTGGCTTTTTGGAAAGCCGCCTTTTGGGGCTTTGTATCACGAGTCAAGGGGATGACATGGGGTGGTGGGACCCCTATTTGGGGGGATCCACGCGTGGTGAGCAGCCATGGGAGGAGCTCCTCCATGGAGCTCCACTAGCCACCCCATTTTTCCCTTATGAAGGACATTTTTATAGGCATTTTGGTATTTCCAAGTGGCCCTCTGCCCCTTGCCTCCCACTATAAAAAGAGGTGGAGAGAGCTATCCATTTAACTCAATCTCTCTCAAACACAAGGCATGCATGATCTGCCTTCTCTCTCTCCCTCACATGAAATAGTTTCGTAGAGTCGTAAGGCTGTGTAGTCTTCGGTAGGGCCTAGTTCTGGACGGCAAAGCCCTGCCAGATAGCTGACACCATATGTGTGCAACCCGGTAGAGAGGTCGTAGTTTCGATCTAAGTTCGAGAGATAGGCTGAGGTTTTGTCCGAGGTTCTGTCCGAGGATCTGAGCATGTGCCTCCCAAAGGGCTGTCCAAGGGACTGATCGAGTTTCTATCCGAGAGCCTTTTGAAAGGCTGTCCAAGGGACCGCCCGAGGGACTATCCGAGAGAGAACATCCTCACGGTTGGGAGGTTGTAAATCCTAGATGCGGGGATCTACACCCACATTCTCCACCGACTCTCCTTCCGATATGCTTCGAGTCAGTAATGATTATATCAAACTTGTATGCATCTTCATAATGGTCCTCGGCTGGTGCGTAGGTCTTTTTTTTCTGCTGCGTTACCCTACAATGGCATCAAGAGCCATGCTATGCGTAAATGCAGGTTACGATCTATAATACATGAGATGTATGGGTGTTGCACAATATAATTTTGTAGTAGATGAGTTCTGTTGCTGAAAATTATTTGTGCCAGTAGTAGATGAAATCTATTACCCGATGTTCTTATTGCTTCCCTTGAATTTGCATAGTTCTGATGTTGACGACTCGATGAAGTTTTGCTTTGCTACAAAGTTTTGGCAATCCACGACCCGTCCAGGCAGCTCCTGAGTATGCTGGTTGACAGATCAACGAAGTGCTTCAGTTCTTTAGGTTCCACCATAATTAAGAAAGATGAATGTTTCGTAGACTAAAGGGCTACATAGATATGATGTGCACATGGATCATGCGTATGACGAAGTTCAGCATGGGTCTCGAGATTTTTTATCTCGTGTTTCATACACCCCGATAAGTTAATCTAGTGATTTGAATAATCATACTTGATGATGGACGTTGGTAGCTGCGGTTTGTTTAAAAACCTTAGAAGCCACATAAAATAAAATTTTGCATGAACTAATTAGAGGCGTCTGATTTGGTTTTGTAGGATGCATGTGCATGAGATGTCTTATAGTCTTCATCATATTTAACTTGGTTATGTATGAGATGACTATATGATGTAAATAAATTAAACATGACCTCCATGTCATGATTCGACATGATGGCTAGAGCCATATGATTGTCATTTTAAATGACCTGTGTGTCAACCTTGTTGTAATGCATTATTTTATTAGGTAATATAGATAGCAATATTTTCTGGTGCATTCACAAGGCTATGAGAAGAACTGCGAAGGTGGAGACTGATGCAAAAGTCGAAGATAGAGAAAAGAAAAGAAACATGCCTAGGCAGAAAAGTTCTACCACAATAACAATTTTTGAAACTACTGCCACAACAACGTTTTTTTTGGATTTTCACAAAGACGATGAATCCTTCTCCGAAAGAAGGGGATATACCATATCATGCTATTATGAATTGCCTAAAATGTTTATTCGTTATATTTGCACCCTTTTTGATGGCATGGTAGTTGCTTTTATTAGGGTGATCTCTCACTAAAAATATCAAGCAGTTAGTGTTCTCCCAAGTGTAGCACCATCTGAAATATGTATCTTTTCGGGGTATCACATGGTTGCATGGGTATGAAAAAATCAAGAGTATGAGGCGGGTGACAGTCAAACCTCACTATGAGATCACTTGGTTATCTTAACATTCGGGCAGGATCGTCCTTAGCTCGGAACACGTGCATTCGAAAGATGAACAAGAATCACATAGAGATGTGATCGGCAAGTTGGCCTACCCATTGAAATTCCCATCATGAGATGATGATTCTATGGCGATGAAGTGAAATGTGGATCTTGAATCATTCACAATCAATTATGAGAGATATTGATTTGAGTGGGAGTGCACTTTAAAATTAAATTGTTTAATCGCTAAGTGCAAATTAATTACTCGACATTGTCCAAGTGTAAATTGCATTATTAGTTGTAGAATAATGGCTTGCATTTCCACCTTCACAATTAAAATTGAAGAGTTGTTAAATATCTGGTTACAACTTTATGGTTGGTAACATAATGTGAGGATTATCCTCAAGAGTGATGACAAGGCCTTTATCCTATCGCATGCTTTTGGTATTCTCCCGCTAATGCTATGGATGATGTGACCCTTGTCCTTGGATCCAAAAGATAGAATTATGTTATGGTCAAGCAATATGTTTGCTTCTATAATACTCAAACTTCAAAAGTTTGGGATAGTTATGTGATATTCATGGAATTGAAAATTTGTTTTAGATACAAACAAAGGCTAAACGATATGAGATATCTAAAGCAATATTTGTTTGCAAAATTTTAGTAAAGTGTTTATTATGCATTAGACTAATAAGAGAGGGATCCAGAAGAACGCATGTCATGTGATGATGGTGAATAAAACATCAACTTAAAGAGAAAAGAAAAGTCCAGAGGGTGTTAGTAAGACTTACACGCATATCAAGTTTGGGGCTAAAGCCACTCTTAAATTTGGGTGCTTCTTCTGAGAGTAGGAGAAATGTTAGAAGTAAAACGTCTAGAAGTATAAAGGCAAAAGGAAAGAACACTGGAATGTCCAGCTCCAGTATGAATGTCATACGAGTTATAGATGTTTAGAAGGCTGGTCAAAGTAGTAATTCTTGGGAATTGTGATTAAACTGTTAGTAGTTGATTCTTGGGCATTGTGATTAAAAGTTAATCACAAGGATACATGTTCAATTGCATTCTGATGCAACTCGAGGCAAGAACTACTACGGCCTAAAAGACTAGCTGAAATGAGGTTGAGATACGCATTGGGAACATAGTAAGAGTTACTATACCTCTTCCATAGGCATATTACCTCTGCAATTATTTTCATATTTCATTTTAGAGTTTTGTACACTCTATCTCATTGCATAAAGTTTAATGCAAGGAGGTCGTTCATAATAGAACAATTGTTGTTCGGTGTTATGAATAACATAAGGTCCATACTTCCATTATGAATGAGATGTATGTTGCGAATATTGATGATAATCTAATACATCCATAATGCTGACGCTAAATGTCGTGATTCTAAAAGAATAGCACATATGTGTGGCACTGCATTTGGTCACATTGGAAAGACATGCATGGAGAAATTCCATTATGATGGATTTTGAAGTCATTTGATTATGAATCATCTGACATTTGCAACTTTCTCCAGAAATGAAGTGACTAAAATAACGTTCACAAGCCATAAGGAAAAAGCAAATAAAATTATTGATAATCATACATTTTGATGTGTGTAGTCCAATAAAGGTTGTTGCTAGCAGTGGATTTGTCTATCTTCTTAAATGACTAAAGTAGATATATGGATATTTAATTAATGAGACATAAGTCTAGATCTTTTGAAATCATTCAAAAGGTTTTCAAAATGAAGTAAAAAATACTGTAACAAGAAAAATTATGTTTCTGCAAATTAGATGCAGAAAGGAATTTTTGAGTTACAAGTTCAGCGAATGTCTGATGAATTGTGAAAAGAGTTTCATAACTTACACCTCTCGGAACACCACTATAAGTGGAATGTTCATGATGATGTAATCAAACCATTTATGACATGGTAAGATCAAAGATGACATAAACCAATTTGGCATTACCTCTTTTAAAGTAGTACTTTAGAGACTATTGCTTTTACACTAAAAAGAGCGCCATAAGATCTATTGAAATGGTGCCATGGTATGGTACACACAACCATCACTGGTACAGCAAGCTGCAATACAAATGATTTTTAACCCCTTTCTGTGACGGCATTCTAAACCGTCGCCTAGTGAGTGTGGGCGATAGGGGTGTTGGCGTTCTGGGAACGGGGGTCCCCAGACTTGCCTACCCGCGGCCTGCGGCGTGGCTCAAGTGGTGGCCCAGTACGGCCCATCTTCATCAGCGCAAGACTCAAGACCCTCCCGAGGGGCCAAGCCTCGCGGGGCGGACAACACGAGACTTCCTCAGGAACGGCCTCGGCAGGCAGGCTTGCGAGGAGGTGGAGAGATCAAGGCAGGGACCTCGCAAGGTGCTCGTGACGCAAGCCATGACGATCAAGACCAGGCGGGCGCCAGGCGAGCACCGGCCTGCGCAGTGTCCTTGTTTCCTCTTTGGTGCAAAGGGGGCAAGCACAGGCGTGGAGTACCGAGGCATCAGGCAAAGGTTGCCATTTCAGTGCAATGAGACCAAGACCAGCAGAGCGACAGGATGGAGGTCACCGTGGAGCCCAGGACGGTGTCATCACCAGTGCCTTTGGTAGCCGTAGACCAACTTTAGTCAGGATAACTTGTACTAGATGTTCCCCTTTAAAATGGCCGTTGTTGACGCCCTTCTCGCTCAATATTGGGAAGAGGACCAGGGCCTCTATAAATAGGACTAGCCACCACGGAGATAGGGAGGACGGATCAAGCACCCATTAGTCCGAGTGGAGATTGAACTAACACTAGCAGTTCGTCACACCAGCTCAAGAACACCTCTTGTGAGGCTGTTCTTCCCTTGTACTGTTCATCATCAGCCCCTGAGGCACACCACACCACACACTGGAGTAGGGTATTACACCATAACGGTGGCCCGAACCTGTATAACTCTTGTGTCCCTTGTGTTGTTCATCGTTTAGCTTAGATTCTCATGAGGCGATCAGACGTGGATTGGTAGGGGAAAGATCTTCGTGCGCACCCCAGAGTTCGAACCTTAAGGGTCTGCCGGAACCCGACATCCGACATTTGGCGCGCTAGGTAGGGGTGCGCCAGAATCTTTCTCCCGCCGTACTCGCGTCGATCTTCCGTCATGTCCATGGCAGACGCTCGCCGGGCTCGAGCTGAGCGTCGGGCAGCTCTTGCCGCCCGTGTCGCCCAGACGGCTCCCGTCGGTGGGTGTCCCCGTTGTTCCCCGTCGCCTGCCGCCAACGCCGCCACCGGCCCGGCGGGGAACGAGTAGTAGGCCTCGTTGCTGCATCCTTCGGTGCGGCGGGAAGGCCGCACCGCCACCTCATTGCTGACCCCAGCTGGTTCGTCGTCCCACGCCCGTCGCGCCCCCACGGACGCGCACGCCACTTTGCTCCTGGCGCGTGAGCTCTTGCACTACCGTCCTATCAACGACCTCTATGAGGAGTGTCCCGCTCGCATCACCGAGCTCGTCAGCGCCGCATGGGGATCCCCTGCGCTGTCCCTCTCGCTGCCTCGGCCTCCGAACTGCGCAGGAGGCGTAGATCAGGAGGTGCCTACGCCACCTCCTCCCCAAGAAGGCGCCCTGGCTCCAAGGCGCGCAGCCCTAGGACGAGATCCGCCACGTCCGGCGCCCGCGTGACAAGAAAGGAGCTACCAAGAAATCCCTCACCCCCAAGAAGGTGCTCGCGTGCTCCCGGCACCGGTCCGCCATGACCGCATCCCTGCGCCCGCACGTCAAGACCCCGCGCTGCTCCAGGCAGCGTCGCGCGAGAACCCCCAGGAGCAAGCCCCGTATCAGTAGAGAGCTCCGGTGGCCACCGCTGGCTGCCGCGCCTTCACCATCGAGCTACGCAGTGTCGCCTGGCCAGGCAAGTTCAAACCTGACCTGCCCCCTCGCTACCACGGCACTACCGACCCCGCACAGTTTCTACAGCTCTACGAGCTGGGCATCGAAGCCGCCAATGGGGATGAAAAGGTCATGGCAAACTGGTTTCCCATGGCACTCAAGGACGACACCCGCACCTAGCTCCTGAATCTGCCTCCTGGCACTATCTCCTCCTGGGACAAGATGCGCACTCGCTTCATCACGAACTTCCAGGGCACTCGCGACCATCCGCCGGCCGTGGGTGACCTGTGCCGCATCATGCAGCAACCCGGAGAAATCTTGCAGAAGTACATCCAACACTTCAACAGCGCCGCCTCAAGATTCCCAGGGTGACTGAGCAGGCCATCATCTCGGCGTTCTCTGATGGCGTCCGTGACGTCAAGATGAAGGAGGAGCTGGCGATCCACGATGATCTGTGTACATCTCTGGAGCTGTTCAACCTGGCGACCAAGTGCGCAAGGGCTGAGGAGGGATGCCTCTCCCTTCTCGAGCTCCTGGCGGCAGATCCAGAAGAGAAGAAAGCCAAGGCCAAGGATGTGAAGCGCAAGGGAGCAGCTGTGCTCGCAGCAGAGCCGTACATGAAGCACGGCAGGGACCAGCCGGAGTCGTCCAAGGGCAGCCGGTACTGTGTGTACCACGATCTCCATACCCACAACACCAACAAATGCCAAGAGCTCAGGGCCATGCGAGAAGGCCATGTCGGTTGACGCCCCGAGCGCAACGATCGGGGCTACGGCCGAGGCGGAGCAAGAGGTGGAGGACAATGGGACGACCGTGGCCCTTACCAAGGGTGGCGTGACCGGCCTCGCGAGGACCGCTGGCAGGACCAGCCTCGTGAGGGGGCTTGGAGGGATCAGCCTCGTGAGGATCGCCCGCAAGGCAACGCAGGGCTTCCTCCTCTGCCACCTCCACCAAGAAGGAATGACGACCATCATCTGGACGAGGGGGCTTGGGGCTTCCAGGAGCCGCGTGCAATCGCTTGCATCTTGGACGGCGCTCAGGCCCCAGCCTCTCAGTGCATCTTCAAGCAGTTTGCTCGTGAGGTGAATGCAGTCCTTCCCAAGCTCGAGGCCACGCGCCCTCTCAGGTGGTCTGCATGCGCCATCACGTTTAGCTCAGCGGATAAGCTCAAGTGCGCGGCAACGGCCGGTGTCCTCCTGATGCTCTGCTTCCCAGTCATCAGCAATGTGCAAGTTACCCGGACCCTCATCGACGGCGGAGCAGGGCTCACCGTCCTGTCCGTCGAGACGTTCAACAATCTTCAAGTGCCATATGACTAGCTTCAACCAACCAAGCCTTTCTCAGGAGTCACTGATGGTTCCACTGTCCCGATAGGGCAGGTCCGCCTCCCTATCACCTTTGGACATCGCAAGAACTACCGTACCAAGCTCATTGACTTCGACGCCGCCCACATTCGCCTGCCATACAATGCCATCCTTGGGTATCCAGCCCTGGCCAAGTTCGTGGCAGTAACTCACCATGGCTACAACGTCCTCAAGATGCCAGGAAGTGGTGGGGTCATCACGGTCCCCTGTGAAGAGAAGGATGTGGTGTGCTCCCTCGAGCGCGCCTTCCAAGCCGCGTCAATCGAGGACCCGGACAACAAGAGTGGAAACCTTCCTGAAGCAGCTCCCAAGAAGAAAAAGATGTCACCTGGCCCAAGGCCTCAGGGGGCAGGCACCTCCGGAGGCGCCACATCGGGACATGCGCCCATCCTAGGGGCGCCACCCTCCGTTGCATAGGGAGGCGCGCCCGGCGTCCTCCTCGGGCAAGGCTCGGGGGCTCTCTCCTGGGGAGCCATTGACTTTGCCAGGGTCACAAGGGAGGCGCTCGGGCACCACTTGGAGGCGTGCTTCTCGGCACGTTTCCCTCAGGAAGGCGTGAGGCAAGGAGGGCCTAACCCTCTGGAGTTCATCACCAAGGTTGCTCAGGAGTTGCAGGAATCGAGAGTCATGCGCGGCAACCGCCGCCTGCCCGGTGTAGCTCCCCATCCAGGCGAGGATGGCGGGTTGCGCGTCTGCATCAACTACCCAGGGGTCAATCGAGTCGCGTCTTGGGAGTGCTTCCGGCCTTCGCGCATGGGGCGTTCCACGGGTCCATCGCGCAGCTACATTCGCATGTCCTTTGGCCCGCCGAACACGGCTGCAGCCCACCAGCGCCTGATGAGAAGCATTCTGGAAGCTCAGGAGGCCAAGCATCACACGCTCCTGGAGGAAATGGAGATGGACCTCTCCGAGCCGCCTGGACCTACCAAGCCTCCCGAGGCTCGGAGATCCTAGGGCTCGTGAGGATTGGCTCCTTCACCACGCACCGACAGCTACTCCGACACTCACTCTACAATGGTATCAGGTGACTTGTTTCAAGTTTTGTTTCAGCTGGGAGCGCCCTCAGGGCTGCATCATTCCCAGGTCGCGTGGGTCTATCCCTGCGGCATGTATCCATTTTGCTTATGTCTTAAGCTTACCTTGTTGGGGGCGCCCCTCGGGCTGCATCATCCCCAAGCCGCTCGGGCCTGACCCAGTGGCATTTGCCTTTCTCTGCATCTATCTAAGTTGATTTGCCTCTTCATGCTTAACCTACTTGAGATAATCGCCTGCTCGATTGACACCTACCTTTGGAGCCGCTCGCTCTGGCACGTCGCTTGTGCATGTCCGTCCCTACAACACCGACAAATCTGAGTGGTCGAGCTCTGGCCGCGGCAGCCCCGCATAGCGCTACCTCACCAGGACCTTAGTGCCTCAATCACTCCCTCGGAGCAACCAATGGATGGCTGACAACCGTAATGGCAGTCCTTGTTTTCCTCGTGTTGGTGTACAGGATCCACCTAAGGAATAGCATGGGGGCGTCGTGAGCTCCCTCTCTCTCTTTCTCTCATACAATCCTCTCACGCGTTAAAAGGGGGGCGCCTGAGCATCGCGACTCATGGTCTCTTACTGGCTCTCCAGCCCTCACCCTCTGGCCTTGACCCACGGCATCGCGACCTGTCATACCAGCAGCGGCTGAGCTCGCTCGAGGGCCGGGACCTGAGGACGTAAAGCATAAAGGAAAGTGCGGGGAAGAGGGGAGAAGCTCACGAGTACCCAACCCAGTGACACCCCAGCTGCCGGCACACGGGCCAGGCACCTCGCCGGATAACAACTCCAAGCTCACGAGATAAGTGACGCCTCTGCAGAAGCTAGATCAACACAACATCAAACCCTCGCCCAGTGCGGCTCTATCACGGTGACCCTGCCTTCCTTTCTCGCCCAGCGGAGGCTGCTTGAGCGCTAAAGGGAACCTCCT
Organism: Triticum dicoccoides; assembly: GCF_002162155.2. NCBI lineage: Eukaryota > Viridiplantae > Streptophyta > Magnoliopsida > Poales > Poaceae > Triticum > Triticum dicoccoides. The sequence continues at coordinate 409,180,567 of NC_041387.1, forward strand.
GAGCATCGCGCCTCGGGGCTCTTACTGGACGTTGGGCTGCTCACCTCCTGGCCTTGACCACGGCATCACGACCTGGCATACCAGCGACGGCTGAAGCCTGCCTGGGGACCGGGACCTGTCAGCGTAGAGCACCAAGCCCTCGTGAGGATAGAAAGGGGGCGCCGAGCCGGGACAGGACAAGCATCTCGCATCAATTCATAATAAGGATAATATTCACAAAAGGCATGGCAGATGCCTTACATACCCCCGCGGGGTGTTACTTCGATTCCTCGCAGGGAGCAAAAGGTGCTAATCCTAAGGAACGCTAACTACGCGCGCCTCTGCAAGAGACGCCATCATCAACAGTGGGCCGGAGCAACGACCACGATCTCCGCTCCGGTCGCAAGGGTGCTGCAGTCAGCATGCTGCAGCCAGAGCTCCAGAGACCCACTCGGCGGTAACTTGAAGGCAAAGGAGGGAGGAAGGCGGATCCAAGAGCATGGAGCCATAGTGGCGTGGGGCACAAGCTCGCGAGAAGAGCCCTCGGCATGGGCTCCAGGGGTGACGATGCGCACCGCCATGACTTGCCGGCGTCGCCGGCAGCGCCGTCGGTGTCGCTCAGCGTCTTCTTCTCCAGGGCCCTCGACCCGGGCATACAAGGGCAGTGGGAACCCAGGCGGCGGCCGCTCATACTAGGGCCTCGACGTCTCCTGCCATGCGACCACGTCGTAGCGGCCGGTGACAGGATGTTTCTTTGACGGAAGCGGGTCGGGACCCTCTCGGGGGGCCTTCCCTTTCTCTTCCGTAGAAAACCGGCGGATTGGCGCCATTGGCATAGAGTGGAGCAAGGGCGAGGAAGAAGAAGGCGAGAAGCAGGAAGAGATGGACTGCGGGGGCTCTCGCCCGTCCGTACTTATAGTCCGGAGGAGGCCAACCGTCGGCCTCCATGATCACAGGTAATCATGACCCATTTCTACATGCAGGGGCTTGTCAAGTCGAGAAGTTGCCGAGGCGGCGTGGGGAAGCGGAGACGCCCACGTCCAATCAACCGCCACGCGGCGCCCTAGGCCGCAGGCTGATGGGCCCCGCGGCGCTTTGCACTTGCCCCTTCACTTCTCCGCTAATCCAAGTCCGAGTGCGCCTTGGGCCCGGGGGCTGCTGTCGGCGTTCTGGGAACGGGGGTCCCCAGACTTGCCTACATGCGGCCTGCGGCGTGGCTCAAGTGGTGGCCCAGTACGGCCCATCTTCATCAGCGCAAGACTGAAGACCCTCGCGAGGGGCCAAGCCTCGCGGGGCGGACGATACGGGACTTCCTCAGGAATGGCTTCGCCAGGCAGGCTTGCGAGGAGGCGGAGAGATCAAGGCAGGGTACCTCGCGAGGTGCTCGTGATGCAAGCCATGATGATCGAGACCAGGAGGGTGCCAGGCGGGCGCCGGCCTATGCAGTGTCCTTGTTTCCTCTTTGGTGCAAAGGGGGCAAGCACATGCGTGGAGTACCGTGGCATCAGGCAAAGGTTGCCATTTCAGTGCAACGAGACCAAGACCAGCAGAGCGGCAGGATGGAGGTCACCATGGAGCCTAGGACGGTGTCATCACCAGTGCCTTTGGCTGCCGAAGACCAACTTTAATCATGATAACTTGTACTAGATGTTCCCCTTCAAAATGGCCGTTGTTGGTGCCCTTCCCGCTCAATATTTGGGAAGAGGACCAGGGCCTCTATAAATAGGACTAGCCACCACAGAGATAGGGAGGATGGATCGAGCACCCATTAGTCCGAGAGGCGATCGAACTCACCCTAGCAGTTCATCGCACCAGCTCAAGAACACCTCTCGTGAGGTTGTTCTTCCCTTGTACTGTTCATCATCAGCCCCTGAGGCAATCCACCACACCACACACTAGAGTAGGGTATTACACCACAACGGTGGCCCGAACCTGTATAAATCTTGTGTCCCTTGTGTTGTTCATCGTTTAGCTTAGATTCTCACGAGGCGATCGGACGTGGAACGGTAGGGGAAAGATCTTCCTGCGCACCCCAGAGTTCGAATCTTAAGGGTCTGCCAGAACCCGACATCCGACAAGGGGGGGGGGGCGTCCTTCCCACACAACCCAAAAACCATCGGGGATAGGCCCTCCGGTCACACACGCTCGGAAAAATGAGCTCGTGTGCGATGGGCGAGCGATCAAATACGATTATTCGTACATGTGTGTTAAAAAATACAATTATATAGGCCCAATTGTTTCCGGTCGTAAGTACATCCCACACAATCAGTCCCAGACAAACGTTTCCGTTTGTATGTACATTCCACACAGTCAATCCAAGGAATATGCTCCCGTTCTTATGTACATCCCAAAAAGTCAATCCAAGAAGTACGTTTCTATTCATATGTACATCCCACACAGTCAATCGAGGGAACATGTTTCCGTTCGTATATACATCCCACTCAGTTTTATGTATAGCCTCGGATAGGTGTAACGATCACACACACTCTGCCTCGGTTAACCATTTGCTTTTATTCAACTACATCACACACGATTTGATGAAAAAGCTGTATGGCATTGCGCTATCCATCACAACCGCTTTTACTGCTAGAACTGTTTGCAAAGTTCCATGACCCATTTAGCAGGTTTGTTAGTTTAGAATTAGTAATTCCAGTATTACGCAAATTCATTTCATATCGAACAGCTATTTGCCAATTTCATATCAGGCACATAAATATATTTTAACATCACAGTACGATAGCTACCTGAAAACAACACAATACATCATATAGCTAGTTCACCTTCATAAGAACAATATTAGAACAATATATTCATTTCCCTAATCGAGATCAGCCAGGCTCGTCTTATCCACCTCTGCTTTCAGTTCAGTAAGAACTTGTTTTGCACTGACCAACTGGGAAAGTGCCTCCTCCTTCGCCAACACCATCTTAGCATAGTCTAATTCTAAAAATCTAAGCTCATTCTCCATCTTCCTCCACATAGGCCTCAATCTGGATGGACTCCAGGATGGCCTGCTGCTTGGCCATCTCGTCGGACTGGGCGACGGTGAACTCCGCCTCTGCCTGCTCCATGTTGAAGGCCGACACCTGCTGGTTTGGCTAATCCACCTCCTCCACCTACATCGGAGCCATCTCCTCCTCCTCCTCTCCCCCCGGCTGCTCCTCCTCCTCCGGCTCCAGCGAGTTTGGAGGTAACCCGATAGCGATGCGGGCAGTGCGCGTGGATTCCCTCACCCGGATCTGCTGTTGGATCTCGTAGCGGTGCTTCGGCGTCAGCATGGCATAGTAGGTGATCTTGCTCCGGACCATGACGGAGTGCCGAAGCATGGGTAGAGCACCGGAGCGGGAGAGGGAGGAGGTGGATGGGCTTGGACTGGTGGCACAGAGAGGAGGGATATGGGTTAGGGTTGCTGTAGGATCGAAAGTATGTCTAGAGGGGGGGGGGTGACTAGACTACTTGACCAAATAAAGATCTATCCTTTTCCCAATTTTGGTTCTTGGCAGATTTTAGCAACTTAGCACGGTTCAAGCTATCTTAATACAATTCAAGCAAGCATGCAAAGAGTATATGAGCAGCGGAAAGTAAAGCATGCAACTTGCAAGAATATAAAGGGAAGGGTTTGGAGAGTGCAAACACAATAGGAGACACGGATGTTTTTGTCGTGGTTCCGATAGGTGGTGCTATCGTACATCCACGTTGATGGAGACAACCCATGAAGGGTAATGGCTGCGCGAGTCCACAAAGGGCTCCACCCACGAAGGGTCCACGAAGGGTCCACGAAGAAGCAACCTTGTCTATCCCACCATGGCCGTCGCCCACGAAGGACTTGCCTCACTAGGGTAGATCTTCACGAAGTAGGCGATCTCCTTGCCCTTACAAACTCCTTGGTTCAACTCCACAATCTTGTCGGAGGCTCCCAAGTGACACCTAGCCAATCTAGGAGATACCACTCTCCAAGAAGTAACAAATGGTGTGTTGATGATGAACTCCTTGCTCTTGTGCTTAAAATGATAGTATCCCCAACACTCAACTCTCTCTCACAGGATTTGGATTTGGTGGAAACATGATTTGAGTGGAAAGCAACTTGGGGAAGGCTAGAGATCAAGATTCATATGGTAGGAATGGAATATCCTGGTCTCAACACATGTGTAGGTGGTTCTCTCTCAGAAAATGTATGTTGGAAGTGTAGGCATGTTCTGATGGCTCTCTCCACGAATGAAGAGTGGGTGGAGGGGTATATATAGCCTCCACACAAAATCTAACCGTTACACACAACTTACCAATCTCGATGGGACCGAATTGAGAAACTCGGTCGGACCGATTCAGCAAATCATGTGACCGTTAGGGTTTTCGGTGGGACCGACATGCAACTCGGTAGGACCGATATGATTTGGGTTAGGGCATAACGTAATCTCGGTGAGACCGATTACACAAACTCGGTGGGACCAATTTTGGTAATAAGCTAACCAGAGAGTTGGTCAGGCAAACTCGGTGGGCCCGATTCGCTAATCTCGGTAAGACCGAGATGTTACAAAAAGGAAACAGAGAGTTTGCATTGCATTCTCGGTGGGACCAATCGCTCATCTTGGTTTGACCGAAACGTTACGAAGGGAAATAGAGAGATTACAATCCCATCTCGGTGAGACCGAGATCCCTATCGGTGAGACCGATTTGCCTAGGGTTTGTGGCAGTGGCTATGACATCTGAACTCGGTGGCACCGGATAGAAAGAAACGGTGGGGCCGAGTTTGACTTTTGGTTTAGGTCATATTTGGATATGAGAAAGTAGTTGAGGGCTTTGGAGCATATCACTAAGCATTTTGAGCAAGAAAGCCATTAAGCAACACCTCATCCCTCCTTGATAGTATTGGCTTTTCCTATAGACTCAATGTGATCTTGGATCACTAAAATAGAAAATGTAGAGTCTTGTGCTTTGAGCTTGAGCCAATCCTTTTATCCTTAGCATTTTGAGGGATCCACTTTTCTCATCCATGCCATGCCAATCATTGAGCTTTCCTGAAATATTTATCTTGAAGTAGCATTAGCTCAATGAAATATATGTTGTTAGGAATTACCAAAACCACCCAGGGATAGTTGCACTTTCAATCTCCCCCTTTTTGGTAATTAATGGCAACATATAGATCAAAGCTTCGACAAATGATAATAAGATTGAAAAACATTGTCGCTTTGAGAAGTATGTGAAAAGTAAGAGCTCCCCCTAAATTTGTGCATTATTTAAAATTTGCTTTGGACTGCAAATGCACAAAGAATTAGAATCATGGGTTACTCTTCCATGTCACATACATCTTGGTGGAGCACTAAAAATGATAATAATTAAACACATGCACTCATCACCAAGCAAAGTGAATGATCATACTGGGATATAAGAGATAATATCATCCAACAAGCATTTAATGTAGCATATGATCAACCACATGATCATCCAAGAAAGCAAACAAGCAAATAACGAAGTTCAACCACCAAAAAAGACAAGAGAGAACAAAAGCAACACTCTCTCTCGAAGCCTATGATCTATACATTTTCTCCCCCTTTGGCAACAAGTTACCAAAAAGTTCATAAAAAATGCATAGTGCTTAACGACTCTCGGGCTTGGTCTTCATGGGATGGTGTAGAGATGGCTCCTTGTATGAAGACTTCTGTTGATATAGTTGGAGCTGGTGGAGTGGGTGCTAGAGCTGAATGCACTGAAGCTGTAGCTGGTGCAGATGATGTAGCTCTGGTGTCTGCCATAGGCACTACAGCAGATCTCTGCCCTCTGGGCACTCTAGTAAATGCATCAGTAGTTGACTTGCCCTTCTTCTCCTCCACATCCTCCTGAAGTTGCTCAACTACAGTCTGGATCTCTGTCACTTTGACATCAAGAGCATAGAAATTCTGCTCTATGATTCTCTCAAAGCTCTCCTGGTTTTGAGTCAGGGTGTCCAAGCCCTTCTCAATCCTCAGAGTGGAGGCAATCAAGTAGCCAAGCTGATCTTGCTTGCTCTTCAGGAAAATCTGAGATGCCTCTTCAGCAGTTGGCATCTTAGCAGCCTTCTCAGCCCTTGCCTTCTCCTTCTTCTCTTGTGCTTGCACAGAAGATGGTTCATTTTCATCCATCACAACAGTGTTGTCCAAAAAATCAGGGTAGATGGGCAGGTGTTCCTTGTCCAAAAGATATGTGCATGTGCCCATCTTGGAGTTTATAAGCTCTTGAATCTGTGGGGGCATACCCACAACTTCTCTTCTGATCAGCAGCAGCCCTTTTGATTGTTTCCACAATCAGGCTCATGACTTTGAACTTCCGAGGAACATCAAATATGTGAAGTAAATTAATTGCATGGACTCCGATCATCTTGTGATCACCTGACTTGGGAAGCAAAGTATGCCTTAATATCCAGTTGATAGTAGGCAGTCCTGACAACAGATAGTGTATAGATCCAAACTTGTGTGTCTCAAGTGCAGCATCTAGGATCTCTTTGTACATGTGAGGCATGGAGTTGTGATATTTCTTCTTCTTGGCATAGACATCCAAGTCATCCTCATTTTCCTTTGAGCATTGATCAATTCAGACCATTCTTCAACTATTGACTGGTACCTGTTACCCTCAGACATCCAGACTATCCTCCCATCTGGGTAGAAATGAGCTGTGGAGTAGAATTACATAATGAGCTCATCATTCCACTTTGTGAGCTTCTGCCCAACAAAGTCTACTACTCCACACGACTTGAAACTGTCATAATCTCCAGGATAGTGATCTTCATTCTTCCTGATGTACTCCGAATCAACCCATCTCATGTCACAGACTATGGGATTCTTGTCAAGCAGCACTGTCTCATAGAAATCCTGTTGTTCCTTAGTATGGAACCTGTAGTCCACAGCAGTCCTTCTCCTGACAGCATAGGGGTCAGTCAATCTCCACTGTCTCAGTCCTGCATCCTTCCTGAGCTTCATGTCTTCTGCAACTGGGTGAGCATCATTATGATCTGGGATCTTAGGCTTTAGCTTTCTCAAGACAAGTGAGTCTTCATCTTCTTCTTCAGCAGCTTCAGGCACTGGGGCCTTGTTCTTCTCTGCAGCTGGAATACTCCTGGTGTTCCTCTTGGGTGCGGACTTGGGTTTTGGAGCAGCAGCTATTGGAGCATCTTTGGGCTTAGATGGAGCAGCCCCTGACCATATAACATCTCCCATCAGTTTTTGAGCTTTAGGTGCTGGTGCAGCAACCTCTTCCTCTTCATCTTCAGAGTCTCTCCTCATAGAGGGCTTGCCAAGTACCTTGGCAGTAGTGGTTCTGACTCTCTTCTTTTTCTTTTCTTGGCTAGCAGCTTCATCTTCAGACTCCATGGTGAACTTCATGGTTTCACCAGTAGCAACCTTCCTAGGTTTGGAAGTTGGAATTCTCCTTGCAGGTGCCTTCTTCTGCATTCCTAGCTTGGTGGTGGCAGCTGTGCCATATTCCTTTTTCAACACCTTCTTCTTGGAGGTGGCCTCATCCTCAACAGCCACATAGTCCTCATCCTCAGATTCTAAGGTCTTCTTCTTTCTGGCCCCGGTGGCTGCCTTTGGCAAGTTGCTGGGTGTGCTCCTGCTGCCATCATCATAGCTGTTAGAGGGACTAGTTCCCTCACTCATCTGAACTTGCTCCTCAGACTTGTTCTGACTGTCACTCTGATCTGACATGGTGCAAACTCTGACAGCAGACCCTGTGAATAGATATAGATGAGGTAGAGTGGGTGAGCATCACAAAGCACAGAGGTTTTTGCAAAAAAAATGAGTCAAAAACTTAGTTTTAGTTTTCCACAAAAAGCATTTCGGAGCTACCGATTTGTAAACTCGGTGATACCGAAGCAACTTTCGGAACCTAAACTAGTGAACTCGGTCAGACCGAGTCACAGTTCGGTAGCACCGACACTGCTAGGGTTTCACAAAGTCCTGAAATCGGTCAAACCGATTTGCAATTCTCGGTCAGACCGAGAATCACATGTGCACTGGCCTGAGCCAAATCGGTGGGACCGATTTCTACAACTCGGTCGGTCCGAGATGAGTTCGGCAGAAAGCTAACCCTAAATTTTCAATCCAAACCTAATCTACAAAGTGTTTTTGCTGCCTAGGAAGTTCTCAATCGTGGCAAGATACATGGCAGTGCAATGTGCTAGGAATCGGAGTGAGGAACAACACAAAGTTTCAAATCCATACCCTAGTTCGGCGATGGATATGCTACGACGGCAACGGCGGAGTTGAATCCCGTTGACGGCGGCGGAGAACAGGGGCTAAAGGTCGCTGGCGACAAGGAGGATGATCCGAAGACCCGAGGAGGCAGAGCAGGCAGTGCGCGGGCGAAGAGGTTCATAATTTTTTTCAAATTTTGGCCCGGGGGCATAAATAGCCTGACCCTGTCGGTGTGACCGAGTGGAACAACTCGGTGGCACCGAGATGCATAACTGCAAGCAGTTACTGCAACTTGGTGTGACCGAAAAGTTCAAATCGGTTGCACCGAGATGGAAAACCTAGATCAACTTAGTGATTTCGGTGTGACCGAAATGGATGGATCGGTCAGACCGAAATGCACAAAGTGATTTTGGAAGTTTAAGTCTATGACGAATCGGGGACTTTGAGTGCTCCTCACACAGAGTGGTTCGAATCTAACTTGATCAAACTTTGTGATGTAGCATGAATATAGTTTGAGACAAGAAAAGCATAGATAGCTAGAGAAGGTTCTTAGGCATTCTTGTCCATCCACTTGGCAAAAGAAAAGATACCAAACAATCAAAACTACAAGTGGATGTCCTCTAATGAGTAAAATATGCAACCAACATGCTCACACAATAAAATGACGAATGAAATATGTGGCAAAGCATGCACAACCATTCTAGCATCTATCAAGCAATTGGCGATGACTAGGTCATCTATATATGAGTATATTGACTTAGGAGTCAAATGAGAACATTTGATCATGGGTCATACTCATCGTTTTAGCACAAGTGGGGTTACCACTTTTACATAAAGCATTGTTGTGTTCACACCATTAGAGTTGCTTTAGCTCAATTATTAGAGTAAATCTCCCCCTATGTGAGATCCCTCCTAAGAGGGATGAACTAACCTTGGGTTTTGTCAATGATGACTTCATGTAGGTGTTGAAGATGTGGATGCTCAATGTTGATGTAGATCATTTGGAGCAATCCTTTGGAGTGAGTTGCACTTTCAATACTTACATGGGTTAGTCCCACAAGGAACAAACAAGGATATCCATAGACATAGAGTGATGCACACACAAGATGATGTCCATGAAATCATTAGGTTACCTTGTCCCTTGTCTTACCAACAAGAGGGTTTGTGACTCCTTGAACTAGTGCAAGATGTGGAAGTTGATTGCACTTGTCTTTGCCGAAATGATAAGCGTGAAATATGTTGGCGGAGTCATCCTCAAGAACTCTCTAGTTCTTTTTCTTCGCGATCCACATCATCTTGATGGGAATCCTTGGAGTTGTAGTTGTACTCGATGAAGTAGAACTTGACATAGTCTTGGGAACCCACTTGACCAAGGCCTTAGGAGCTTCTTCAAATGCATCAATATCCTCTTGAAGCTTGTCCTTGCCTTTTTGCTTGTGGTCTTGTGGTGGAAGATCATCTTAAGCTTGTGTCCCTTTGAAGGAAGTAGGATCATACTTCTCTTGTTGAGGAACAAACTTCGTCTTGGGGTATTGATCTTCTTCCCACTCAACTCCATTGTCATTGAACTTTCGTTCAAAACCAACACCTTGGTTCTTTCGGTGCCTTCCTTGCTTGCGTACAATTTCCTCAAATTGCTTACTCCCGGCAAGGCTCTTGTAAACACCTTTCTCTATAATTCCCTTCAATAAGCTATTTTCTTGCTCAAGTGTAACTTGGCTAAGAGAATCATTAGTGGAATCAAGAGAACTACTAGAAGCAACAACATTGGATTTAGCATGATTATTGTTACTACTAGAGGAAGAATCCTTTTTGTTCTTGTTACTAGACTTGACTTGAGGCATGTAAGTAGATAAGAGTAAACGCTTGGCAATGTAAGAAGAACTTTTCTTACGAATATCATCATTGATTGCTTTTAAAAACTCATGTTCTTGCTCAAGGTTGAGATTTTCAAAGCGTAACTTCTCATGAGTCCTTAAAAGTTCCGATGATCTCCTAAGATAGTTTCATGAGCTAACTTAAGAGTGCTTAGTTCTTTAGTTAGGAGCTCAATCTTATCCTTATCATTGTCATTCATTTTATCTTGATTAGCATGATTAATTGACGTTTCATCATAGTATTCATCACTAGAGTTGTCAATAATTAAATCATCACCACCTAACAAGTCATATTCATCACTATTGAAATCAACATACTTGGGGTGTGATACCTTTGGGACTTTAGCCATGAAGCATCTTCCAATTCCTTCATTTGGTGAATCAAATATGTCGTAGGAGTTGGTTGACACAAGTGCTAGACCGGCAACACCTTCATCTTGAGTATATTCGGAGTCGGAGTGATAACTTCTCTCGGAGTGATTGTCGGAGTCAGAGTCGGATACCCATTCACCAACATGAGCATGATGTCTTTGTTTTGTGTAGCTCCTTGATGACTTGTCCTTCCTTTCCGAATCCTTGCTTCTCCGGGATGTTCTTCGTTCATAACGATCATCTCTACTCCTTCTCTCTCTAGATGGTGATTCTTCTTTTCTACTTCTTCTTTTTGGAGATTCTTCTCTTATTTTGTAGGGTGTCGTACACTCATTGGAATAGTGTCCGGGTCTTCCACAATTGTAGAAATTATGCTCACGACTAGAAGATCTTTTGTCATTGTATGACCTTGACTTGGAACTTCTCTCCTTGCTTCTACTCTTGTAGAACTTGTTGAAGTTCTTCACCATTAGGCTTAATTCTTCATTGAAGGTTTGTTTCTCACTTGATGATGTGGGAGCTCCACATGAGGCTTTGTAAGCACCACTTGACTTATTGTGGAGCTCCTCCTTATCCTTGAGTGACATCTCATGAGCAACAATTCTTCCAATGACTTCCGTTGGCTTGAGATCTTTGTAATTGGGCATCATTTGGATCAATGTGCACACGGTATCATATTTTCCGTCCAAAGCTCTTAGAATCTTCTTGATGATGAATTTGTCAGTCATCTCTTCACTTCCTAAGCTGGCAATCTCATTTGTGATAAGAGCAATCCTAGAGTACATTTCATCGACACCTTCACCATCCTTCATTCTAAACTTGTCAAGCTGACTTTGAAGCACATCCAACTTGGATTCCTTGACGGAGTCAGTACCTTCATGCATATCAATCAAAGTATCCCAAATTTCCTTTGCATTCTCAAGACGGATGATTTTGTTGAATTCTTCAGGGCACAATCCGTTGAAGAGGATATCACAAGCTTGAGCGTTGTATTGCAGCATCTTCATCTCTTCCACGGTAGCTTCATGGTTCGGTTCTCTCCCATCAAAGAATTCACGTTGCAAGCCAATACACACAATAGCCCAAACGGCGAGGTTATGTCCAAGAATATGCATTTTCATCTTATGCTTCCAACTAGAAAAATTAGTACCATCAAAGTAAGGACCTCTACGGTGGTAATTTCCCTTGCTAGACGCCATACTCTCTTAGGTTGTGAAACCAAGGCTATGACCACCAAAAGCTATGGAGATCAAGGCAAATGGAGACCAAGGCTTTGATACCACTTGTAGGATCGAAAGTATGTATAGAGGGGGGTGATTAGACTACTTTACCAAATAAAAATCTATCCTTTTCCCAATTTTAGTTCTTGGCATATTTTAGCAATTTAGCACGGTTCAAGAAATCTTAACACAATTCAAGCAAGCATGTAAAGAGTATATGAGCAGCGGAAAGTAAAGCATGCACCTTGCAAGAATATAAAGGGAAGGGTTTGGAGAGTGCAAACGCAATAAGAGACTCAGATGTTTTTGTCGTGGTTCCGATAGCTGGTGCTATCGTACATCCACATTGATGGAGACTTCAACCCACGAAGGGTAACGGCTGCGCAAGTCCACGGAGGGCTCCACCCACGAAGGGTCCACGAAGAAGCAACCTTGTCTATCCCACCATGGCCGTCGCCCACGAAGGACTTGCCTCACTAGGGTAGATCTTCATGAAGTAGGCGATCTCCTTGCCCTTATAAACTCCTTGGTTCAACTCCACAATCTTGTCGGAGGCTCCCAAGTGACACCTAGCCAATCTAGGAGACACCACTCTCCAAGAAGTAACAAATGGTGTGTTGATGATGAACTCCTTGCTCTTGTGCTTCAAATGATAGTCTCGCCAACACTCAACTCTCTCTCACAGGATTTGGATTTGGTGGAAAGATGATTTGAGTGGAAAGCAACTTGAGGAAGGCTAGAGATCAAGATTCATATGGTAGGAATGGAATATCTTGGTCTCAACACAAGTATAGGTGGTTCTCTCTCAGAAAATGTATGTTGGAAGTGTAGGCATGTTCTGATGGCTCTCTCCACGAATGACGAGTGGGTGGAGGGGTATATATAGCCTCCACACAAAATCTAACTGTTACACACAACTTACCAATCTCGGTGGGACCGAATTGAGAAACTCGGTCGGACCGATTCAGCAAATCATGTGACCATTAGGGTTTTCGGTGGGACCGACATGCAACTCGGTAGGACCGATATGATTTGGGTTAGGGCATAACGTAATCTCGGTGAGACCAATTACACAAACTCGGTGGGACCGATTTTGGTAATAAGCTAACCAGAGATTTGGTCAGGCAAACTCGATGGGACCGATTCGCTCATCTCGGTAAGACCGAAACGTTATGAAAAGGAAACGGAGAGTTTGCATTGCATTCTCGGTGGGACCGATCGCTCATCTCGGTTTGACCGAAACATTATGAAGGGAAACAAAGAGATTACAATCCCATCTCGGCGAGACCGAGATCCCTATCGGTGAGGCCGATTTGCCTAGGGTTTGTGGCAGTGGCTATGACATCTGAACTCGGTGGCGCCGGATAGAAAGAATTGGTGGGGCCGAGTTTGACTTTTGGTTTAGGTCATATGTGGATATGAGAAAGTAGTTGAGGGCTTTGGAGCATATCACTAAGCATTTTGAGCAATAAAGCCATTAAGCAACACCTCATCCCTCCTTGATAGTATTGGCTTTTCCTATAGACTCAATGTGATCATGGATCACTAAATTAGAAAATGTAGAGTCTTGTGCTTTGAGCATGAGCCAATCCTTTTGTCCTTAGCATTTTGAGGGATCAACTTTTCTCATCCATGCCATGCCAATCATTGAGCTTTCCTGAAATATTTATCTTGAAGTAGCATTAGTTCAATAAAATATATGTTGTTAGGAATTACCAAAAGCACCCAGGGATAGTTGCACTTTCAGTTGCGAGACGCCGGCTGGCTTAAATAGCCAGTTTTTGTCTTGGGCAGCGAGCCAGAGCGGCGCCACGCAGCGTTCACACCACGGCAACGGACACGGCGTCTATCGGACCACCGGGTTTCCGGGCGTTTCCATGTGTTGGTGCAATAATTTGCCTCCTTATGTTTTGGAGTTTGTTGACATAAACTGTATGGGACTTATGTGTTTGCTAGTGCACACAGAGTAATAGGTTCCTGGAATCAAGAGGAGTTTGATTCAAACGATGAAGATAATCCCCTGCATGGCAGTGAAGGTTATCACCCAAGATTATGATAACAAGAGTGACCCCTCAAATATTGCTGACGTGAAGCAATTGGTTCGGTGCTCGTACGAAGGAAGTGACTGCGACCGAGAAGATTGAAGACGAAGTGGAGACGTAGCATTTATTTCATTGTTTCTCTTCACTTTATTGAGTCACAGGACCGCCGTACTACTAAGAGGAATGTAGCATTTGAAACTTTGATTCTCTGATGCTAAACACAAATCCTATGAAAGTTGTGAGAGAAATCTCTTTGTGTTCTGAGCAAATACTTGCCAGCAAGAGACTGTGATCTTCTTCGCTGCTGGAGATTTGTCCCTGACCGAGGAGTTAGCATTACTTGTTCCTCAAGTAATGTTACCGTTGCTCTAGTAATCTGACCTTTGAGAATGTGTCGGTTGGCCATTAGCTGTACCGCGTGTCCAAAATGGTCATATCCCACCAGGGAAGGCTGTGGCTATAAATAGCCACCTCGCACCGGCGTTGTCTGGTGGCTGCTCCATTTGATTGTGAGAAGATTGTTGAGCAAACCCCTCTCTAGAGTGATTTGAGTTTAAAATCCACCGAGAGAAAACCCCTATAGCTGAAAAATTAGATAGTGGTTCAACATCACTCGAATCTAACTCCAATATGCTCTGCCTATTACTCTTGAGAGCTGCGAACTCTCTAGACGGTTAGGTGTCAATTTCTTCAGAGATCAAGAGTAATTGTGGTTCTCGAATAAGAAGTTTGTAAATATTTGGAGATCGCCTCAAGTATCTACTATGAGTGATCGAAATTGGTTGACGAACCAATTGTCGAGGATAATAGGGCGAAGAGAGTTTATATTCCTTGTTAAGTCACAACCCCTCCAACCAGACGTAGTCCTTGTGCAGAAGGATGAACTGGTCTACCAAATTCCTTGTCGCCATCGAGCATCACTAGTTACCTCTGATTCTCCTCTTTACATACGAACTTTTTCAATAATGTGATTTGTCTCGATGCATGTTTTAGTTTCCATTCGTTAGTTTGTGTTTGCTTGTTGTACTCTGTTTACATTTGCTCCGTTGCTGGGTTTCGAGAGTTTTGAGATTTCCGAAGAAATTTTAAAACTGCCATTCACCCCCCTCTGGTAGACATACTTTGTTCCTACAATTGGTATCAGAGCAAGGTACTCCTTCACTGTGCTCATTTTGGTTTAACTACCTTGGAGTTTAAGTATGTATTTAGTGAGCTACAAGTCGCATCTCAAGATTCCCATCTTTTATGGGACGGACTATCCCTTCTGGAAAGAGAAGATGAAAATCTGTCTCCAAGCTATTGATGATGATATGTGGAACATGGTGTAGAATGGATTCACGGTTGAAGTGCCCCAAGTCCCCAC
Organism: Triticum dicoccoides; assembly: GCF_002162155.2. Classification (NCBI taxonomy): domain Eukaryota; kingdom Viridiplantae; phylum Streptophyta; class Magnoliopsida; order Poales; family Poaceae; genus Triticum; species Triticum dicoccoides. The sequence goes on from NC_041387.1 coordinate 409,195,585, forward strand.
TAACCAGGAGAAGAAACTCATTCAGATGGATGCTCAAGCTAAAGATGAAATTGGTGGCCATCTCTCTCGTGCTCAATTTCTTCGTTACCGTCAGTGTGAAACTGCGAAGGAATTGTGGGACATTCTCTAAAAGATAAATGTGGGTGTTTCAACTCAGAAAGAAGCTCGCATTGATACTCTTCGGGCAAAGTTCAATCGGTTCAAGAAAATTGGAAATGAAAGTTGTCAACAATGACATTGCAAATGAGCTACAAGGTCTCGGCGCGAAAGACATCATTGATCACGAAGTTGTGAAGAAATTGCTCTATTCTCTTGACAGTTCATTCGACACACTATTCCTAATGATTAGGGAACGACCTGATTTCAAAGATCTCGACTCTGCTGACATCATGGAAAGGCTAAGCACCCACGAGGAACAAGAAGAAGAAAAGAGAGACCTCCATGGCTCAAGTCACCACAAAAGTCATGCTCTCAAGGTTGTGGCTAACTCTTCCTCTGAAGGAAATTCAAAAGAAGATTTAGATGACCCAGAAAGGATTTGCAAAGATCTCAAATTAATCACGAAAAGAGATGATTTAGGAAACTACCATGGCAAGGGCAAGAGAAAGAACTACAACTCCGATGATGAGAAGAAAACGAAGAAGTTCTTTAAGAAGAAGGACAGCTCCGCCTCCAAGTCTTCATGAAGATCTTCCTCAAGGAATCCTTCAAAGTCCTCCAACCACAAGGATGCCTCTCGCAAGGCCAAGGCGTACATCGGCAAGGAAACGGACTACAATGAAGAAGAGTCATCTGACTCCATAGAAGCTGATGAATCTGATTAGGATTTCGACTCCGGCATGGCTGGCATAGCATGTGCCTCCTCCCCTCCATGAAACTTCTTCGAGAATCATTCTAGCGATGATGAATCTCCTGCCTACAGATTCATGGCCAAAGCTACGAAAGAAAAGGTATCCTCGAAACATCATAAAGTTCACTCTAGTGATCAGTATTCTTCGGATGAGAAGAGTATTCCACTCTCAAGTCATGAATGGAAGAACTATCAACTCGTCATGATTTTCTCTCGGCCGAGCATGAGAGATTGACTTATGATTACCCAAAAATGAAACTGGAGCTCGAGTCATTGAGAGAGGCTCATGATGACTTGATCAGAGAAAATTCTCTTCTCACCCAACAACTCAAAGAGAAACCTAAAGTGTTAATACCACCTTGCTTAAAATGCCTTGAACGTAGCAATGCTGCATCAAATGTTGAATCTTTTGTGAATGCTAACCCCTCTGTCGAGGAAAATGATTCCGTGTTTGATGAGAATGCTAGGTTGAAGGATCTTCTTTAGGTAGGAATGTTCAAATCTCTCAAAGGGCGTCAAACCCTTTGTGATGTTCTGAAGAAATCCATTATTCACAAAAATCTCAGAAAAGAAGGTATTGGCTTCGAAAGGAAACTGAATGAAAATGGCTCCTACTAGGAACTTGATCAATATCCTCGCACTATGTGGATGTATGCCAAGATCAAAGCGCTCGATCCAGCTCTACTTTGGGGTTATGACTCTCCTATCCCTGAACATTCTCATGATGATTCTCTGGAGAACTATAAGCTGTTCAAAAATCAACGCAGTGAGACTGTTGCTTGCTATGTTGGACCTAACAACAGAAATGGCCCCCCAAAGAAAGCTATCTGGGTGCCAAGGAAAACTATTGAAGCATTGCATATTACTACTATACTAACCATGCAGGCAGAAAATGCTCGTTACTTCCTTAAGAATGCTCGACTTAATGAGTACATGCATACCTCATTCAATCACTATACTCATTCATCTGGAAAGAATTTCAATGCATATTCCTTGGATTATGCTCGTACATCTTTGAGTAACAATTATAGTTATTGAAAGATGCCATATTCTGATCGCTCCTTTGTTTCAAAGCCACCTACCAAGATGTGGGTCATTAAGAAAGCCTAATTCTTCTGCAGGACTATGTCTCTGGGTGTACCGAATGAATAATGGATAGAGGATGCACTAGTCATATGACCAGAGACAAGTCATTGTTTCCAGACCCCAACTTAACCGCTTCATGTCAGAAGTATATTATTTTTGGCGACAACAACAAAGGAATGGTAATTGGGTTTGGTAAAGTTGCTATATCCAAAGACAAGAACATTGATGATGTTTTACTTGTTCAGTCTCTTGGATTCAATCTCATGTCACTTTGTAAGCTTTGTGATCTAGGCATGCTAGTTCTATTTTCTATATCCAAGTGCATTGTCTTTATGGCCTCTGACAATTCCTTAATTTTCGAGGGAAATAAAAAAGGTGATTTATACATTGTGGATTTCTCTAAGGGTCCCCCAGTGCAAACTTGTTTGCTTGCAAAAGCAACTGAAGGTTGGCTGTGGCACCGAAGACTTGGTCATGCAGGTATGAGAAATTTGCTGACTCTCGTGAAGAAAAATCATCTCCGAGGCATTCCTGATGTAAATTCGACAAGGATCATCTCTGTGGTGCGTGTGAGGCCAGTAAATTGGCTAGGAAGCATCATTCATCAAAAACAGTCATGACCACAACAAGGCCTCTGGAAATTCTTCATATGGATTTATTCGGACCTCAAAACTATGCAAGTTTCGGAGGCAGTCATTATGGTCTGGTTATTGTTGATGATTTCTCTCGTTACACTTGGGATATTATTTCTCGAACACAAAACCTGCACCCAAGACATCTTCAAAAGATTTACCAAGAAGGCCCAAAATGAATATGATGTGTGAATTAAGTATGTCAGAAGCCACAATGGTACCGAGTTCAAAAATACTCATATCGAAGTTTTTCTCTATGAAAATGGTATAACTCATGAGTTCTCTGCCGCATACACTCCCCCAACAGAATGGAGTTGTTGAGCGAAAGAATAGAACTCTCATCAAAATGGCGAGAACAATGCTTAGTGAGTATAAAACTCCTATTCGCTTCTGGGCTGATGCTATTAACACTGCTTATCATATTGTGAATCGTGTTTATCTTCACAAATTCCTTACGAAAATTTCATATGAGCTCATCACTTGCAATAAACCAAATGTTTCCTATTTACGTGTTTTTGGTGCACCTTGCTATACTCGAGATAGGAATAATAATTCCAAGTTTGCACCTAAGGCTCATGAAGGTTTTCTTCTTGGTTATGGCTCGAACTCGCATACTTATCGTGTCTATAACTCTCACCATGGGAAAGTTATGGAAACGGTAAATGTGCGGTTTGATGAATCTAACGGCTTCCAAATGAACACCTTCCTAATGTGATAGATGAACCACCGATTTCGGATGCTATTCGGCAAATGGCCATTAGGAGCATCGGGCCAGTTGAAGGAAATGTACCTGACTCTACAGATGATGATGCCCCTGTGACTCGAAGCAGAACACGCCAAACCACTGTTGAAGAAAATGCTGCTCCAAACACAAATGGCAACCAGAATGCAAATGCCAATCCAAATGGCAGTCCCGATAAAAATGGCAATACTAATGCTCGTCCCGATGCTGGTGCTGAGGAAAATGAAAATGACAATCAAGATGGAAATCCTCATCAACGAGTGGCTAATCGAGTTGACCCTGCATTAATACTCGAATATCTCGAGAATCTAGGTTATGGACCCACAACTTGTTCTTGCACTCGTTTGGCTAACTACTGTGGAGGTTTCTCCTTTGTCTCATTGATAGAACCTTCCAAGTATGAGGAAGCCATAAATGAGCCCGATTGGATGAATGCCATGCAAGAAGAGTTGGTGCAATTTGAATTGAACGATGTGTGGGAATTGATCGACAGACCGAATCCTAAGAAGCACAATATCATTGGCACAAAATGGATATTCCAGAATAAGCAAGATGAAAGTGGCATTGTTGTGAGAAACAAAGCACGTCTTGTCGCTCAAGGGTATACACAGGGAGAAGGTATTGATTTCGGTGAAACTTATGCTCCTATTGCTCGCCTTGAGGTAATTCATATTCTTCTCACTTATGCAAACTACGAAGATATCAAATGGATGTGAAAAGTGCTTTCCTCAATGGTGAAATTGATGAGGAAGTTTATGTTCGGCAACAACCTGGCTTTGAAAACACTGAGTTTCCTAACAAAGTTTTCAGGTGGAAAAAGGCTCTATGTGGGCTGAAGCAAGCCCCTCGAGCTTGGTATGACACCTTGAAGAGGTTTCTGCTTGATAAAGGTTTCAAGCTAGGATCCACTGATTCTACTCTTTTTACACATGCTATTGATGGTGATTTATTCATGTGTAAAATTTATGTGGATGATATTATTTTTGGCTGTACTAACAATGCTTGCAGAATAGAGTTCAGGCGAATGATGTCCGAGAAATATCAAATGTCTATGATGGGGAAACTTAAATTCTTTCTCGGACTACAAATATGTCAACAAGACAATGCAATTCTCATATCTCAGGAGAAATATCCGAGAGACTTTCTGAAGAAGTTCAAAATGCAAGATCGCAAACTGAAGGGCTACAAAACTCCAATGCCCATGAATGGTCAGCTGGACGCAGATGTGTACGGTAAAGATTATGATTAGAAAGCTTATCATTCGATGATTGGTTCTTTACTCTTCCTATGTGCATCCATACCTGATATTATGTTGAGTGTTTGTATGTGTGCTCATTTTCAAGCTGCACCGAAAGAATCGCATCACCAAGAGGTCAAGCGTATTCTGAGATATTAAGATCACACCCCCTGTAACATCCCAATTTTTCATGGATGTTATACATAGATCATCATATGCATATCATATTTTTATTGCATTTTGTTATGATCCTAGAAATCTTAAGCAACTCAAGGATAAAGGAGAGAGTTGGAGGTTTCACAAAAAATTCATATTTGAATTTAATTCAAATTTGAAAAGAGGATCGATTTGATTTTAGGTGTCGCAAGCTTACTCATAACAGAAGGAGAATCAAGTGCAGAGCTAGATGGCAGTTCCTTACCTCCCCTCGTAGTTGAGGGATAAATCTTAGTTCTTTCGTCTTTCAAGTTCCTCATAGTGACCAGCAGATATAAATCCCACGTGACTCAAAGAATAGAGCTATGCTCCCCGGCAATGGCGCCAGAAAATAGTCTTGAGAACCCACAAGTATAGGGGATCACAACAGTTTTAGAGGGTAGAGTATTCAACCCAAATTTATTGATTCGACACAAGGGGAGCCAAAGAATATTCTCAAGTATTAGCAGTTGAGTTGTCAATTCAACTACACCTGCATAACTTAGTATCTGCAGCAAAGTATTTAGTAGCAAAGTAGTATGGAAGTAAAGGTAACAGTGGGAAAAGTAACAATTGCAGTTTTGTAGTAATTGTAACAGTAGCAACGGTAAAGTAACTAAGCAAAGAGCAATATGTGAAAAGCTCGTAGGCATTGGATCACTGATGGATAATTATGTCGGATGTGATTCCTCATGTAATAGTTATCAAATAGGGTGACACAGAACTAGCTCCAGTTCATCAATGTAATGTAGGCATGTATTCCGAATATAGTCATACATGCTTATGAAAAGAACTTGCATGACATCTTTTGTCCTACCCTCCCGTGGCAGCGGGGTCCTATTGGCAACTAAGGGATATTAAGGCCTCCTTTTAATAGAGTACCGGACCAAAGCATTAGCACTTAGTGAATACATGAACTCCTCAAACTACGGTCATCACCGGTAAGTATCCCGATTATTGTCACTTCGGGGTTAACGGATCATAACACATAATAGGTGACTATAGACTTACAAGATAGGATCAAGAACTCACATATATTCATGAAAACATAATAGGTTCAGATCTGAAATCATGGCACTCGGGCCCTAGTGACAAGCATTAAGCATAGCAAAGTCATAGCAACATCAATCTCAGAACATAGTGGATACTAGGGATCAAACCGTAACAAAACTAACTTGATTACATGGTAAATCTCATCCAACCCATCACCGTCCTGCAAGCCTAGGATGGAATTACTAATGCACGGCGGTGAGCATCATGAAATTGGTGATGGAGCATGGTTAATGATGACGACCGCGACGAATCCTCCTCTCCGGAGCCCTGAACGGACTCCAGATCAGCCCTCCCAAGAGAGATTAGGGCTTGGCGGCGGCTCCGTATCATAAAATGCGATGAGTCTTTCTCTCTGATATTTTTGTCCGTGAACGTGAATATATGGAGTTGGAGTTGAGGTCGGTGGAGGTCCAGGGGCCCACGAGGCAGGGGGGCGCCCCCACCCTCGTGGACAGGGTGTGGGCTCCCTGGTGTTTATTCTTTCGCAAGTATTTTTTATCAATTCCGAAAAGTTGCTTCGTGGATTTTTAGGTCATTCCGAGAACTTTTATTTCTGCACAAAAATAACACCATGGCAATTCTGCTGAAAATAGCATCAGTCCGGGTTAGTTCCATTCAAATCATGCAAGTTAGAGTCCAAAGCAAGGGCAAAAGTGTTTGGAAAAGTAGATACGACGGAGACGTATCAACTCCCCCAAACTTAAACCTTTGCTTGTCCTCAAGCAATTCAGTTGACAAACTGAAAGTGATAAAGAAAAACTTTTACAAACTCTATTTGCTCTTGTTGTTGCAAATATGTAAAGCCAGCATTCAAGTTTTCAGCAAAGATTATGAACTAACCATATTCACAATAACACTTAGGTATCATGTTTACTCATATCAATGGCATAATCAACTAGCGAGCAATAATAATAAATCTCGGATGACAACACTTGCTCAAAACAATCATAATATGATATAACAAGATGGTATCTCGCTAGCCCTTTCCGAGACTGCAAAACATAAATGCAGATCATCTTTAAAGATCAAGGACTGACTAAACATTGTAATTCATGGTAAAAGAGATCCAGTCACAGTCATACCCAATATAAATTAATAGTAATGCATGCAAATGACAGCAGTACTCTCCAGCGGGTGCTTTTTAATAAGAGGATGATGACTCAACATAAAAGTAAATAGATAGGCCCTTCGCAGAGGGAAGAAGGGATTTGTAGAGGTGCCAGAGCTCAATTTTGAAATAGAGATAAATAACATTTTGAGCAGTATACTTTCACTATCAATATAACAACTGAGAGATCTCGATATCTTCCATGCTACACACATTATAGGCGGTTCCCAAACAGAATGGTAAAGTTTATACTCCCCCACCACCAACAAGCATCAATCCATGGCTTGCCTGAAACAACGGGTGCCTCCAACTAACAACAATCCTGGGGGAGTTTTGTTTGCAATTATTATGATTTGATTTGAGAATGGGACTAGGCATCCCGGTGACCAGCCATTTTCTCGTGAATGAGGAGCGGAGTCCACTCCTCTTGAGAATAACACGCCTAACATGAAAGATACATACAGCCCTAGTTGATACATGAGCTGTTCGAGCATACAAAACATAATTTCGTTTGAAGGTTTAGAGTTTGGCACATACAAATTTACTTGGAACGACAGGTAGATACCGCATAAAGGAAGGTATGGTGGACTCATATGGAATAACTTTGGGGTTTATGGATTTTGGATGCACAAACAATATTCCCGCTTAGCACAAGTGAAGGCTAGAAAGAGACTGGGAAGCACCAACTAGAGAGCGACAATAGTCATGAACATGCATTAAAATTAATCAACACGGGGTGCAAGCGTGAGTAGGATATAATCCACCATGAACATAAATATCGTGAAGGCTATGTTGATTTTGTTTCAACTACATGCGTGAACATGTGCCAAGTCAAGTCACTCGAATCATTCAAAGGAGGATACCACCCTATCATACCACATCACAACCATTTTAATAGCATGTTGGCACGCAAGGTAAACCATTATAAGCTCCTAGCTAATTAAGCATGGCATAAGTAACTATAATCTCTAATTGTCATTGCAAACATGTTTATTCATAATAGACTGAATCAGGAACGATGAACTAATCATATTTACAAAAACAAGATAGGTCGAGTTCATACCAGCTTCTCTCATCTCAATCAGTCCATCATATATCGTCATTATTGCCTTTCACTTGCACGAACGAACGGTGTGGATAATAATAATAGTGCACGTGCATTGGACTAAGCTGGAATCTGCAAGCATTCAATTCAAGGGAGAAGACGAGGTAATATGGGCTCTTGGTTAAATCAACAATCATGCATATGAGAGCCACTCAACATTTTCATTATGGTCTTCTCCTCTCGACCCCCAAAGAAAAGAAAAGAAATAAAACTATTTACACGGGAAAGCTCTCAACAAGCAAAAGAAGAACGGGAAATATTTTTGGGTTTTCTTGTAATTACTACTACAAGAAAGGAAATTAAACTAACTAATTTTTTTCATTTTTCTTAAGGTTATTCAAACACACAAGAAGAAAGCTAGAAAAAGAAATTAAACTAGCATGGATAGTACAATGAAAAAGTATGAGCACCGATAACTAGAATGATTGTGTGAACATAAATGTAATGTCAGTGATAAATACGTACTCCCCCAAGCTTAGGCTTTGGGCCTAAGTTGGTCTATGCCCAAGGATCATAACTACTATCTCCGGTGTACTAAGGAGTGTCATCTGACTGCCACTGACCGGCGATCTCCTCCGGGACCCACTGATAAAAGGATGGACGATAAGGGTCAAGTGGTGGTTCTGTCTCAGGCTCTGGAGCTGATGTCTGGCCCCGGTATGCGTAAACAGCCTCTAGCAAGACGAGGTATGTGCCTGCAGTTAAATTAAACAAAGAGGGTGCAGGCAAGATAATAGTCTCACTATGTTTCTTATGAAATCTCAAATTATACTTAAGCATCTTCTTATCATTTTTAACAGTAAACTCATGCGCTACCATGCTCTTATAATCTAGAAAGGTAGGAGGCAACAACTTTTCTTCTTTCTCATAATACCTAATAGGTATCCTGAAGTGTTTAGCAGTGCATGAAGCATAGATGCCTCCAAAGATGGGGCCCTTTGTACGGTTCGTACTTAATCGTTTAGCAACAATAGCGCCCATACTAACAGAGTTATCATGAAATAAAGCATGGAACAAAATAATAATATCAGGAACACTAAGGTTTCCACAGTTTCCGCGACCAATTAAGCATCTACTAGCAACTATTGCAAAGTAACGTAGAACAGGAAAGTGTATGCTAGTAATTCTTGCATCGGAAACCTTCCTCGTTTCCCCTACAGTAGTCGTATCAATAAATCCATCCACATCTTTACGATGTGGTTCCTCTAAACTACCCTCGAAAGGTATCTTGCAAACCGCACAAAATTCACAAAGTGAGATCTCCCTAGCCTCATCATATAAATGAGACTCTACTGAAGGAGGTGATTTCTTAGGATGAAAGTAAAAAATTTGCATGAAAGGATTGGTGAGTAAGAGGTACTGTTCGAGCTGGTCGTGGAGGAAGCCGGTGAGGCCCACATCATCAGCCAAAGTATAGAAATCATCATGAATCCCGGCTGCTCTCAAGAAATCATCACAAGGCCATTCACATGGCCGAACTTGTAACACCCATGATGCGGCTATATCTCCCACGTGTCGAAGCACGACTTAGAGGCATAACCGCATTGTGGTTTTGTCGCAATAAGGGTCATCTTCACACAATCCCATGTAATGAACAAGAATGGGATAAAGAGTTGGCTTACAATCGCCACTTCACACAATGAACATATTATAAATCATACATCATTCAGAGTACACCCATATAGTCCGACTACGGACGAAGCCAAAAGAAAAGAAGATAACCCAACTGCTAGATCTCCGATCGTCCCAACTGGGCTCCACTACTGATCAACATGAAATGAAACATAGCAACGACCAAGATCTTCGTTGAGCTCCCATCTGAGCTCGGTTGCATCACCTGCACTGGTATCATCGGCACCTGCAACTGTTGTGATAGTATCTGGTGAGTCACGAGGACTCAGCAATCTCAAAACCCGCGAGATCAAGACTATTTAAGCTTATGGGTAGGAAGTGGTAAAGTGGTGAGGTTGCAGCAGCGACTAAGCGTATATGGTGGCTAACATATGCAAATAAGAGCGAGAACAGAGCAAACGGAACGGTCGTGAACTAGCAATGATCAAGAAGTGATCCTAAACTCCTACTTACGTCAAACATAACCCAAAACCGTGTTCACTTCCCGGACTCCGCCGAAAAGAGACCATCACGGCTACACACGCTGTTGATGTATTTTAAAGAGGTCAAGTGTCAAGTTATCTACAACCGGACATTAACAAATTCCCATCTGCCTATAACCGCAGGCACGGCTTTCGAAAGATTATACCCTACAGGGGTGTCCCAACTTAGCCCATGATAAGCCCTCGCGATCAACGAAGGATATACCTTCTCCTAGGAAGACCCGATCAGACTCGGAATCCCGGTTTACAAGACATTTCGAAAATGGTAAAACAAGACCAGCAAGACCACCCGACTGTGCCGACAAATGCCGATAGTGTCACAGCCCCAGATCAGCCCTTGTTTGTTTTTGCTTTAGCATCCATGCAACATGTTTAAATTTTATGAAATTTGAAATGGGGATGACCAAGCCCTAGCACCAAAGCATTGCAAATAGGTTCAACTTCAAAATATTTTCAAAGAACCCAAATTGGTTTGCAAAAATGTTCATGATTACTGGAAAAGGGTGAAAACCATATCCAGAGATGATGGATATTTTTCCAAGACATTTTTGGATTTTTGATTAAACCATATTGTATTTGAATTGGGGCATTTAAATACTGTTAATATTTTTAAATGCTCCAACAATTCTGGAAATAGTTGAGGGCCTCTGTAATAATTCAGTTAATGTCCACAATTATTCTCAGGATTTATAAAAAATGATTTAGTGTCTAAAACTAAATCAAAACAAACTACAGAAAATAGAAATAGAAAAGAGGAAATAAAAGAAAGGGAGAGAAGGCCACCTGGGCCACCTACCTGGCGCCCACTTACCTGGCCCAGCTCCCCCAACGGCCCAGCCCACTGCCGCCCCCCCTCCCCTGTCGTCTTCCTCCCTGCCAGGAGGACGGACACCGCGACGCCGCCGCGCGCGCCACCTCCACCCTGCTCGGCCACCTCCTGCTTCCCCTGGCCACCTCCTGCTTCCTCCCCGGCCTCCCTAGCGACGCCCCGGACGACGCCACGCAGCCCCGACCGCTCTCTCACTCTCTCCCGAACTCTTTCCCTCTTCCGCTCCCTCTCCCTCTCGAGCCCGAGCGCAGCCGCAGCCGCGCCACCGTAACGCCGCGGCCACCGTCTCCCCCTCGACCCCTCGCTGTGCCTGCGAGCTCCGTCTCGACGTCCCCGACCTCCTCGACAAGCCACGACGCCACGGACGCGCTGCAACGCCGCCATCACCACCATCTTCATCGCCACGGCCGGCGATCGCCGCCGTTCGATTCGCAGCACCAAAGACGCCCCCGAGCTCGCTGACCACCTCATCATTCTCCCTGTGAGCTCCTGCTGCCTCCTCTTTGCTCGCTTCCCCTGTTCCCGTCCCCTAGCTCCATCTTCCACCACGGCCGAAGCTCGCCGCCGCCGTGCCTCGTCGCCATCGTGGCCAGAGCCACTGTGGCTTGAAGCCGGGCACACCACCGTGCTCCACACCTCACCAGGAGCACGTAGCACGCACCAACGCCTCCCCTAGCGCCCTGCATCGCCTAACCCGCCGTTGGCCGAACTCCGGCCGCTGCCTTGGAGCTCGCCGTCGTCAGCTCCGGCCTCCCCACGACCCAACAACCGCACCGTTCGACACGCGGGAGCAAGGGCTCTCCAACGAGCCCAAGCACGGCCTCGCCCGTGCCCTGTAGCGTGTTTCCGACGGCCGCCACCGTCCCGGGCCTCGCCGGCGTCGAGACGCCGGCGGGATTGAGTCGTTTGACCAGGGGTTTGACCTCCCCTGGGTCTATGAGAGGTGGGCCCCCACCGTCAGGTGATTAGTTTAAGCTAATCACCACCTAATCTAACCCCCTGACACTGACATGTGGGCCCTAGTGCCCTAATCTTTAATTAAACTAAACTAACCCCCCCTGTCTAACCTGTGTCACTGACGTGTGGCCCCCACACGTCAGGTTTGACCCTGGGCGACCTAGTTGACCTGCTGACCTCAGCCTTACGCCATGCTGACGCAATATTCCTTTTTTGGAATTTAGTTCATTTTATAAATATTCAGGAAATTCCAGAAAATTGTAAAAACTTCAAAAAATCATAGAAATTCAACCATAACTCCAAATTAAATAAATTATATATGAAAAATTATCAGAAAAATTCAAGGAATCCATCTGTACCATTTTCATGCATGTTAGAAAAACTTATAGCTGCTGTTTAGCACAAATCAATTAAATGGCATTTTAATAATCACATATGGAGTTTGAATTTGAATCTTGTATTCAAACCAACTTCATTTAATCTGTTGCTAGTTGCATTAGCTCAAAACACATTCATATTGCCATGTCATGAGCATGCATCATATTGTGCATTGCATTGATTGTATTTCTTCTTTGTTGCCGGTATCTGTTCCCTCCCGGTAGACGATGTTCCGACGTTGTGATCGTTGACACTGATGAAGACTCAATGTTATCTTCAGAAGTGCCAGGCAAGCAAAACCCCCTTGTGCATTCCGATAAAATCCCACTCTCTCGCTCCTGCTCTCTTTTACTGCATTAGGACAACACCGGTTCATCTATTACTTGTTGCGGTAGCTGAACCCCTTTATCCTTGCATGACCTGTCATTGCCACAGTAAATAAATGAAACCCACTAGCATGAGTAGGAGTTGTTTGAGCCCTGTTGTGCCTACTCATTCATGCTTGTTTGTCATGCCTGCTACTGCTTAGAGTTGAGTCAGGTCTGATTCATCGGGGATGAATCAGAGGCGTGTGAACATGTCCTACTTTGTGTGAGCTAAGTGTGTGAACACGATTTGGTAAAGGTAGCGGTGAGAGGCCATGTAGGAGTACATGGTGGGTTGTCTCATTGCAGCCGTCCTCAGGAACTGAGTTCTGTGTTTGTGATCCATGATTCAGCTACTACCACGCATTGGGCCCGAAACCAATGGACCCTCTCGGCTTCTTAATCGCCCTTGTCCTCTGTCCAGGAGTTGCAAGTAGTTTCTGGTGTTTGTAGTATGCTGGAGGCCGTGCGCAGCGCTGACCGTAGGGGGGGCTGTGATGCGGTAGGCACGTGGCCGGGTAAACCGGACGCCCGTTTGGTGTCACGGAACCCTGTTCACATCGTTTGGGGTTGTGAGAGAAACTCCGGCCGGATCTCCTCATGGATGGAACCCGAATAGGCGATAAACCTGGACTAGAGACTCGAGTGTTTAGGTAGGCCGTGGCCGACACCCACGTTGGGCTTCCGCTTGAAGGTTGCCGAGTACATGTCGTGTAAACGGCGGTAAGTGGTGAGAGCGTGTGTGAAGAAGTACACCCCTGCAGGGTTATCATCATCTATTCGAATAGCCGTGTCCGCGGAAAAGGACTTCTGGGTTGCTTATATCAGTTCATAGACAAGTGAAAGTGGATACTCTAAAATACGCAAGATAAGCGTGAGTACTATGGATGGCGTTCTCGTAGGGAGACGGGAGCGGATCCATAGTGGTGTATTGATATGGTGAATATGTGGACTCGTGTGCGCCACCTCAAAAGAGTTACTTGCAGTCGTAGTTCAGGTTAGCCACCGAGTCAAAGCTGGCTTGCTGCAGTTAAACCCCACCATCCCCTTGTTGATAACGATGCATTTGTAGATAGTTCTGATGTAAGTCTTGCTGGGTACATTTGTACTCACGTTTGCCTATTTTATGTTTTTGCAGAGAGACTTCGGTCTTGCTAGTAGTATCGCGTGGACTTCGACGTTTAGCTTGTTACCTCAGCTACGATCTTGTGCCTCGGCAGGATCTGATAGATAGTCAGGCTTTTCAGCCTTTTTCATTTATAGATGTCTGTACTCAGACATGATAGCTTCCGCTTGTGCTTTGACTTGTATGCTCTGAATGTTGGGTCGTGAGACCCCTGTTTGTAATATCTCGCTCCTCGGAGCCTATTGATAAATACCTGAGTTATAGAGTCATGTTGTGATGCCATGTTGTATTTGCACATATCGAGCATATTGTGTGTATGTTATTGAAATGCTTGGTATGTGTGGGATCTGACTATCTAGTTGTTTATCCTTAGTAGCCTCTCTTACCGGGAAATGTCTCCTAGTGTTTCCACTGAGCCATGGTAGCTTGCTGCTGCTCCGGAACACTTAGGCTGGCCGGCATGTGTCCTTCTTCGTTCCTGTGTCTGTCCCTTCGGGGAAATGTCACGCGATGAATACCGGAGTCCTGTTAGCCCGCTACAGCCCGGTTCACCGGAGTCCTGCTAGCCCAGTGCTACAGCCTGGATTCACTCGCTGATGACCGACACGTTCGATGTTGGGTCATGGATGCCTGTCCCTGTAAGTCTGTGCCACTTTGGGTTTACGACTAGCCATGTCAGCCCGGGCTCCTTATCATATGGATGCTAGCGACACTATCATATACGTGTGCCAAAAGGCGCAAACGGTCCCGGGCAAAGGTAAGGCGACACCCGTGGAAATACCGTGCGTGAGGCCGCAAAGTGATATGAGGTGTTACATGCTAGATCGATGTGGCATTGAGTCGGGGTCCTGACAGCGTTGGTATCAGAGCTTGACTGCCTGTAGGATTACCAAGCCAAACTGGTCGAAGTTGAGTCTAGAAATTCTTTAGTTATGTAAGGGAATTGATTGTGGGATGGAACGTAAGGCTCGTTTTACTCCTTATACCTTATGGCTTCTGATCTGAGTCATCTTATCTTTCCTGCGGGGATTAAGAACTAGGCTATCTATTCTTTCTATCAGGATCACGTGTTACTAATCCGTAGACTTATAGATTGTTGGACTTAAGCCTCGTTTCAGTTCCTACTACTTCTGTATGTTAATTATTGATCTCGAGACCTTGATATTGTGCTTCTGAGTGGTTATGCCACCATTTTTGTGAATGTCTCAAATCTTTTCTGAGCATTTACAGCCGTTATGCTGTTCGAGTCATCCCAGGTTTCTAAATAGTTTGAAGCAATTTCCAAATTCCTTCCTCCCGCTTCGATGTTCCTTTGGGCCAGATTAACCACACTAATCGGTGTGTTGAGGTAATTATTGCCTCGACATATATGTTGGAATTATTATTATGACCCTAAGTGCTTAGGGGATCATCTAGTGGTCTAGCCATGATTTGTGTCCTAGTGTGAAGATTCTGGCCTTTATTATCGAAAGCATCCTGTGATGTCATTTAGTTAGTAGGTATTCTATTCCTGGGTTCTTAAACCCGATATTCACCCTACTTACATCATGTTGATAGTGTTGCTAGTTCCTTTAGTATATTAGTAACCTTTGCGATAGTCCTCGAGGTCCGTGGTATATCGTTCTTCCAAATACCATGAACCATTATGGCAGAAGTTTGTTGGATCAAAAGATCACAACAGGCCCTCTATGAGTTCTCCATGCTATATTGTGACTCTGCCAGCTCAACCTTTCTGCATGGGTTATCCGGAAGAATTATGTTGAACTTTGTTCGGCATACCAACCCATGTATCCACAACTCAGAAAGTTATATGTTCCTTTGAGTTGTCCCTCTTTAGTTGTCTACTGACCTTCGTCTATCAATTGATAGTCAAGAGTATGCGTGCGTTCGTTTATCGATGCCTATTACTCTTGTGGTCCGTCAAGCCATTCTATCGCGGAATGACTAGGAGAAACAAACTCCAGTACCTCTTCCCTATCCAGGATTGGGTCAAAGAAGTTGTGCTCCGCAGATCAAATTGCTAATCCAGCTTTTGTTCTGCTCTACCTTGGAGTATTACATATTTTATATCGAGATTGTTATAGGAATTGCACACCATCCTATGAACTCTTGGTACAGTGATACTTCTTGCCATCATTGTTCATTCCTCGGTTCCTGTGTTATTGTAACCGGAATGCCGACAAATGAATCATGGCGTGTGAAATCAATACTCCTAGCAACCTTGATGCTTGGTAGTTAAAGGATAATAATTTCATTCTTAGCATGTTGGTTAGTGAATCATCATTCTAAGATTGATCGTGCTACCTAGTCCATTCTCCTGGTTCACTCCTCGATCGATGAGTTAGGATTATTTCAAATCCTTGCCCTACTGATCATATCGTCTTGCCCTGGAAAGCAAGATTGTTCTCAAGCTTAGTAACATACCGGTGGTTCGTGATTTTCCGAAGATCTTCTCGGAAGTATTACCAGGTTGTCACCTGACCGCTGTGTTGAGCTTGTGATCAAGTTGGGTTCTTGTGAACCACCCTCTCTCCAAGATCGGTGTTAGATATCCCTGAGCTAGTTGGTTAAGCTAGAAAACAACTTGGAGAGTTGGAAGATAAAATCTTGCCTGACTTAGTTCGTTCCAAAGGGATATTCTTGTGTAGTGTGTGTTGAAGAAAGATGATATCTTCATCGATTGGTCCCTGTGATCAGTTGATGGACCTATTGTCTTATCAATCCTTTGATTTGAGTGTGGGCCATCGTCAAGTCAAATCAGTACCAACGATGCTCGTAATGTTGTCTTATTCGTGGTTGATCCCTCGAGCATACACCATTACATCTTTGGTCTGACCAATGCTATCACCGTGTTCACTTAACTATGGAATTCCTTTTAAAAGGAAACCCGGATGAATTGTTGTTGAGCCCATTGACAACATCCTTATCTCCTCCATGATTTTGTTGAACAATAAGCTAGTGTTGGAAACTTTTGAAAGCATTTGTTCATGCTAGTTCATGAGGCATATGTTTGGATGTAAGAAGTGACTTCCTCCAGTTCATGTGCATTTGATGCAAGTTGCCGCCATGGGTTCGAGAAAGTCAATGTTGTTTCCTTTGGAATCATCCCAAATCAGTCATGCACACGTGCGAAGAATTCTGTGGTTTGAAGACTTGCAACCTTCAATCTATATGTACCCCTAGCACACCAAGCCACTGATTGATTTGTTCAAGGAGAAGGAGTTCCTTCATAAGAGCTAATCCGGACTTATGTAAGGACTTCGATACCCTCGTTGATGGTTCCCCCTCCTGAACCGGTAGTGTTTTATTATAAGACTACTTTGTGGTCATGCTTGTCTTGGACAACGTGTTCACATGTTTGTAGAAGAACCAGCTCATGTTTTGGAGCTTGCTATCGTAGTTCATCTCCCAAGAATCCCGCAACGTCATCTCGTCGATTTGTGTTGCAAACTTCCATTTTTCTTCCTAGACTCGATGAGTCTAGAATATCCTGACACCAACCAGATCTAAATCTCAGGCAGATATGATGGTTGGAATATTTCCCAATAATTATAATATTGGTCGCGGGATAACCGGTAAAGTGGATGTTGTTGCCAACACACCCAGCCGGAAGACCTGTTATTATAATATCTTGATTGATGAAGTTGGCCACCTCCCCATAGGGATTTTGTAGGGTTTACTCCCTAGTTGCCCCTATGGATTTTTGTGTTCCCGAAGTCCGACCTTTTACTTGATGTTTTAGATATCAAACCATATCTATGAATGGGTTACACTAGCACATCAAGGAGAACATTAGAAGCGGAGTGCTAAATGTCTCTCGGTCGATCATCCAGATTTTATTTCCTTGGCCCCGCCAAGGGTGAAATCTGAGAAGGTGTTATCCTCCTTTGCATCTGCATCCTCCATCATCATTCATCGTGGTAGCAAGTTGTGTTGCCAGGATCCTTGACACGGATATTGGTAAAACCTTGATGAATGTGGAAATGCTCAAGTTCTTGAGAGCACGCACAAGCGCTATGTGTTATCATCGGCACTAACTGGGTTTGCTCTCAGTTTCCTCGGTTATGCTATAACCATTCCAATAGTGGGATAACTCTCTATTGTTGAGCCTCTCCCCAGTTACTGGAATCATTCCCATCATTCGCATTTTGTTCCCAGTTTGCACCGCCAATGTGCCATTCTACCATGGGTCTCTTCCATTTCCGGTGATAAACAAATTCATCCATTGCGTTGTCTTCAACAAGGTAATCCACATCATCCAAGTCCGAGTATGCCATTCTACCGACCCCCTCCAAATGATCGCTTGTGATTGCCTTAGGCTGGTATAAAGAGTTTCAATGATCTTTGAATCAAAGGTAATTCTTTTTGCCACTTAAGGGGATATATCTACGAGTCACCTTCCCTAAGGTGCATCGTTATGGTATCATGGCAATTCAACTCCTCGCTACGTTGACAACCGATTACCACCTTAAGCGTGAAGTTGTTGTCTACCTAGTGAACCCTCGTCATCTGCTCACTCCATTTCTTCAGATCTGTGCTTCGTCTCTCAGCTCAAGAGATGTTGCTATGTCTCATCCCGAGAGTTACTCCTGAGTTGTTCGACCTCCGAGAAGAATGATTCTTTTAGGGTCTTTCCTTTCCTCTCGTTGTCATGTTAGTTGGAGTTCTCAGAGCAAGACTTCGAGAAAATGATGGTGAACAAATCAACGTTCAGTTGAAGTGCAACCTGGATCGTGAAGATTGTACTAGTTTGCGTTCCCCCTTCACCTTACCCTACGCTTGAATCTCGGGACGAGATTTTTGTTTAGTGGGGGTGAGCTGTCACAGCCCCAGATCAGCCCTTGTTTGTTTTTGCTTTAGCATCCATGCAACATGTTTAAATTTTATGAAATTTGAAATGGGGATGACCAAGCCCTAGCACCAAAGCATTGCAAATAGGTTCAACTTCAAAATATTTTCAAAGAACCCAAATTGGTTTGCAAAAATGTTCATGATTACTGGAAAAGGGTGAAAACCATATCCAGAGATGATGGATATTTTTCCAAGACATTTTTGGATTTTTGATTAAATCATATTGTATTTGAATTGGGGCATTTAAATACTGTTAATATTTTTAAATGCTCCAACAATTCTGGAAATAGTTGAGGGCCTCTGTAATAATTCAGTTAATGTCCACAATTATTCTCAGGATTTATAAAAAATGATTTAGTGTCTAAAACTAAATCAAAACAAACTACAGAAAATAGAAATAGAAAAGAGGAAATAAAAGAAAGGGAGAGAAGGCCACCTGGGCCACCTACCTGGCGCCCACTTACCTGGCCCAGCTCCCCCAACGGCCCAGCCCACCGCCGCCCCCCCCTCCCCTGTCGTCTTCCTCCCTGCCAGGAGGACGGACACCGCGACGCCGCCGCGCGCGCCACCTCCACCCTGCTCGGCCACCTCCTGCTTCCCCTGGCCACCTCCTGCTTCCTCCCCGGCCTCCCTAGCGACGCCCCGGACGACGCCACGCAGCCCCGACCGCTCTCTCACTCTCTCC
>NC_041387.1:409214966-409326770 GCF_002162155.2 Triticum dicoccoides
GCCGCCCCCCCTCCCCTGTCGTCTTCCTCCCTGCCAGGAGGACGGACACCGCGACGCCGCCGCGCGCGCCACCTCCACCCTGCTCGGCCACCTCCTGCTTCCCCTGGCCACCTCCTGCTTCCTCCCCGGCCTCCCTAGCGACGCCCCGGACGACGCCACGCAGCCCCGACCGCTCTCTCACTCTCTCCCGAACTCTTTCCCTCTTCCGCTCCCTCTCCCTCTCGAGCCCGAGCGCAGCCGCAGCCGCGCCACCGTAACGCCGCGGCCACCGTCTCCCCCTCGACCCCTCGCTGTGCCTGCGAGCTCCGTCTCGACGTCCCCGACCTCCTCGACAAGCCACGACGCCACGGACGCGCTGCAACGCCGCCATCACCACCATCTTCATCGCCACGGCCGGCGATCGCCGCCGTTCGATTCGCAGCACAGAAGACGCCCCCGAGCTCGCTGACCACCTCATCGTTCTCCCTGTGAGCTCCTGCTGCCTCCTCTTTGCTCGCTTCCCCTGTTCCCGTCCCCTAGCTCCATCTTCCACCACGGCCGAAGCTCGCCGCCGCCGTGCCTCGTCGCCGTCGTGGCCAGAGCCACTGTGGCTCGAAGCCGGGCACACCACCATGCTCCACACCTCACCAGGAGCACGTAGCACACACCAACGCCTCCCCTAGTGCCCTGCATTGCCTAACCCGCCGTTGGCCGAACTCCGGCCACCGCCTT
Source organism: Triticum dicoccoides (assembly GCF_002162155.2). Taxonomy (NCBI): domain Eukaryota; kingdom Viridiplantae; phylum Streptophyta; class Magnoliopsida; order Poales; family Poaceae; genus Triticum; species Triticum dicoccoides. The sequence continues at coordinate 409,215,678 of NC_041387.1, forward strand.
GGAGCTCGCCGTCGTCAGCTCCGGCCTCCCCACGACCCAACAACCGCACCGTTCGACGCGCGGGAGCAAGGGCTCTCCAACGAGCCCAAGCACGGCCTCGCCCGTGCCCTGTAGCGTGTTTCCGACGGCCGCCACCGTCCCGGGCCTCGCCGGCGTCGAGACGCCGGCGGGATTGAGTCGTTTGACCAGGGCTTTGACCTCCCCTGGGTCTATGACAGGTGGGCCCCCGCCGTCAGGTGATTAGTTTAAGCTAATCACCACCTAATCTAACCCCCTGACACTGACATGTGGGCCCTAGTGCCCTAATCTTTAATTAAACTAAACTAACCCCCCCTGTCTAACCTGTGTCACTGACGTGTGGCCCCCACATGTCAGGTTTGACCCTGGGCGACCCAGTTGACCTGCTGACCTCAGCCTTACGCCATGCTGACGCAATATTCCTTTTCTGGAATTTAGTTCATTTTATAAATATTCAGGAAATTCCAGAAAATTGTAAAAACTTCTAAAAATCATAGAAATTCAACCGTAACTCCAAATTAAATAAATTATATATGAAAAATTATCAAACAAATTCAAGGAATCCATCTGTACCATTTTCATGCATGTTAGAACAACTTATAGCTGCTGTTTAGCACAAATCAATTAAATGGCATTTGAATAATCACATATGGAGTTTGAATTTGAATCTTGTATTCAAACCAACTTCATTTAATCTGTTGCTAGTTGCATTAGCTCAAAACACATTCATATTGCCATGTCATGAGCATGCATCATATTGTGCATTGCATTGATTGTATTTCTTCTTTGTTGCCGGTATCTGTTCCCTCCCGGTAGACGATGTTCCGAAGTTGTGATCGTTGACACTGATGAAGACTCAATGTTATCTTCAGAAGTGCCAGGCAAGCAAAACCCCCTTGTTCATTCCGATAAAATCCCACTCTCTCGCTCCTGCTCTCTTTTACTGCATTAGGACAACACCGATTCATCTGTTACTTGCTGCGGTAGCTGAACCCCTTTATCCTTGCATGACCTGTCATTGCCACAGTAAATAAATGAAACCCACTAGCATGAGTAGGAGTTGTTTGAGCCCTGTTGTGCCTACTCATTCATGCTTGTTTGTCATGCCTGCTACTGCTTAGAGTTGAGTCAGGTCTGATTCATCGGGGATGAATCAGAGGCGTGTGAACATGTCCTACTGTGTGTGAGCTAAGTGTGTGAACACGATTTGGTAAAGGTAGCGGTGAGAGGCCATGTAGGAGTACATGGTGGGTTGTCTCATTGCAGCCGTCCTCAGGAACTGAGTTCTGTGTTTGTGATCCATGATTCAGCTACTACCACGCATTGGGCCCGAAACCAATGGACCCTCTCGGCTTCTTAATCGCCCTTGTCCTCTGTCCAGGAGTTGCAAGTAGTTTCTGGTGTTTGTAGTATGCTGGAGGCCGTGCGCAGCGCTGACCGTAGGGGTGGGCTGTGATGCGGTAGGCACATGGCCGGGTAAACCGGACGCCCATTTGGTGTCACGGAACCCTGTTCACATCGTTTGGGGCTATGAGCGAAACTCCGGCCGGATCTCCTCATGGATGGAACCCGAATAGGCGATAAACCTGGACTAGAGACTCGAGTGTTTAGGTAGGCCGTGGCCGACACCCACGTTGGGCTTCCGCTTGAAGGTTGCCGAGTACATGTCGTGTAAACGGCGGTAAGTGGTGAGAGCGTGTGTGAAGAAGTACACCCCTGCAGGGTTATCATCATCTATTCGAATAGCCGTGTCCGCGGAAAAGGACTTCTGGGTTGCTTATATCAGTTCATAGACAAGTGAAAGTGGATACTCTAAAATACGCAAGATAAGCGTGAGTACTATGGATGGCGTTCTCGTAGGGAGACGGGAGCGGATCCATAGTGGTGTATTGATATGGTGAATATGTGGACTCGTGTGCGCCACCTCAAAAGAGTTACTTGCAGTCGTAGTTCAGGTTAGCCACCGAGTCAAAGCTGGCTTGCTGCAGTTAAACCCCACCATCCCCTTGTTGATAATGATGCATTTGTAGATAGTTCTGATGTAAGTCTTGCTGGGTACATTTGTACTCACGTTTGCCTATTTTATGTTTTTGCAGAGAGACTTCGGTCTCGCTAGTAGTATCGCGTGGACTTCGACGTTTAGCTTGTTACCTCAGCTACGATCTTGTGCCTCGGCAGGATCTGATAGATAGTCAGGCTTTTCAGCCTTTTTCATTTATAGATGTCTGTACTCAGACATGATAGCTTCCGCTTGTGCTTTGACTTGTATGCTCTGAATGTTGGGTCGTGAGACCCCTGTTTGTAATATCTCGCTCCTCGGAGCCTATTGATAAATACCTGAGTTATAGAGTCATGTTGTGATGCCATGTTGTATTTGCACATATCGAGCATATTGTGTGTATGTTATTGAAATGCTTGGTATGTGTGGGATCTGACTATCTAGTTGTTTATCCTTAGTAGCCTCTCTTACCGGGAAATGTCTCCTAGTGTTTCCACTGAGCCATGGTAGCTTGCTGCTGCTCCGGAACACTTAGGCTGGCCGGCATGTGTCCTTCTTCGTTCCTGTGTCTGTCCCTTCGGGGAAATGTCACGCGATGAATACCGGAGTCCTGTTAGCCCGCTACAGCCCGGTTCACCGGAGTCCTGCTAGCCCAGTGCTACAGCCTGGATTCACTCGCTGATGACCGACACGTTCGATGTTGGGTCATGGATGCCTGTCCCTGTAAGTCTGTGCCACTTTAGGTTTACGACTAGCCATGTCAGCCCGGGCTCCTTATCATATGGATGCTAGCGACACTATCATATACGTGTGCCAAAAGGCGCAAACGGTCCCGGGCAAAGGTAAGGCGACACCCGTGGAAATACCGTGCGTGAGGCCGCAAAGTGATATGAGGTGTTACATGCTAGATCGATGTGGCATTGAGTTGGGGTCCTGACAGATAGGAGCTGCACATATCTCATTCTCAGGGCACACTGGATAAGCGAAGCATACAGGTACCGACGTAATCCAAGTTGCCAAGGAATGGGCCCGCACTATGCTCTAGTTTGGACCAACACTCAGAGGAGCACTGGCCCGAGGGGTAAAATAAAGATGACCCTTGAGTCTGCAGAACCCAAGGGAAAAAGGCTTAGGTGGCAAATGTTAAAACCAATGTTGGGCCTTGCTGGAGGAGTTTTATTCAAAGCGAACTGTCAAGGGGGGTCCCATAAATCACCCAACCGCGTAAGGAACGCAAAATCAAGGAACATAACACCGGTATGACAGAAACTAGGGCGGCAAGAGTGGAACAAAACACCAGGCATAAGGCCGAGTCTTCCACCCTTTACCAAGTATATAGATGCATTAATTAAATAAGAGATATTGTGATATCCCAACATAATCATGTCCATCATGGAGCAATCTTCAACTTCACCTGCAACTAACAACGCTATAAGAGGGGCTGAGCCAAAGCGGTAACATAGCCAAACAACGGTTTGCTAGGAAGGGTGAAAAGGTTAGAGGCTGACATGGCAATATGGGAGGCATGGTAAACAAGTGATAGGTAGCGCAGCATAGCGATAGAATGGAGCAACTAGAAGCAAAGATAGAAGTGATATCGAGGGTAATAGTCATCTTGCCTGAAATCCCGCAAGGAAGAAGAACGAGTCCATGAAGAAGACAAACAGACGTAGTCGAACGAATCCTCACAACTCCAGAACGAAACCGAAGCTAACGAGAGAAGCAAACCGGAAAGAAGCAAACAACATGGTAAACACACAAGCATAAACATGTCATGATGCACAAACAAGTATGATGCATGTCCGGTTTAAAGAGGCATGGCATGGCAAAGTGCAACAAACTATACTACAAGTTAAGTGGAGCTCACTATGCAACGAGTTGCATATTGACGGAACACCACATTAAAATATTTAGTTCTCTGTCGTTTAGGCTAACCAACAATATTAAATGTTGTCAAACATGGCAAGAGGTGAAACATAATTGAACTAACTATTTAGGCAAGTTTAAATGAGGCCGGAAACAACAAACAACAATTCCGGAAAATCCCCATATGTTATTTACCAATTTTAAAGCAAGCAACAATTTTAAACATTTTAAATGTTGTTATCATGATGCAGATGACATATGCAAGTTTATGCATTTTTTATGAAAATGTTGACATCTAATATGATAGGGAGCATTTGGTCACCATGGCGGAACAAAAGGGGTGCCACGGCAATGATAACGAAAATGGTGCCACGGCAACATTCCGATCCGGGTAACTCATGGAGGTACCGGTGCAAAAGGAAGTGTGACGTGAGCGAGTCATGCAAGATGGTGGGGTGATCCCGGTTCCGGGTTCCCACGGGACGGCGGCATGGCAAATGAGGAACGTGCACGAAACAAACGGGCACGGTGCAAACATATCGTACATCTCATACAACACATGCATTCGGTCCACGGGCGGTCGTCATCTGGAATTATACCTTTGAAGCGTGCATTTCTGAGCGGTTCGGGTTCGATGCGGTGTAGGGGAAGTAGTCGTTCTCGCAGCGGTCGTAGTGGAAGTAGTTGTTCACGGACGTCGTGGAAGTAGTCATACACGGCGGCGGCGGTAGTTGTTCAGGGTCTTGGCGGGTCATCGTGTAGCCGTACATAGTCAAACTTGGCTCATCCGGGTCGAGTACTTGGGGAGTCTGCATGTAGAGGTACTTGGCGAAAAATCCGGGAGACGATGTGTCCGCGTACGGTTCTTGGCGGCGGTCTTGCTCGTCCAAAAGAAGCAAGGCAGGAGGTCGGCGGCAGGGACTTGGAGCGGTCGAGGAGGCAGGGGCTCGGCGACTCGCGCGATGCAGGGGAGCTAGGCGCGAGGCTTCGGTCGCTCGTCTCCCTTGCAGACGAGGGAGAGGCAGGAGGTCGCTGCAGAGGACGGGGAGGCCGGAGGTGGTGGTCGCGGAGGTTGGGGTAGTACTGCGGTGGCGCTGCTGCACCGGTTGACGACGATGGAGTTCTGCGATGGCGCGCGGGGTCGATGGAGAGGGGCTTGGCGCGGAGGGGACGAGCTCGCTCCGGTGAGGGTGCAGAGGTCCAAGGCATGGCTCCCGTCGACGTGGACGAGGCGAGGAGGAGCTGCTGTCGTTCGTCCCGGCGCTCGACAGAATGACGCAGGCGAGACTTGGCGGCAGGGCCTCGGCAGCAGGGAGGCGCGGCCATGGCAGGGCCTGACGGATCCGGATAGGGGCGGCGCTTGATGATGGAGGGCGACGCGAGGCAGAGGAGATCGAGGGCGTGAGGCGGTGGGGAGGCCGACGGGGCTCTGGCCTGGTTCCCTTCTCCGGCGAGGGCAGAGCGTGCGTCTCGCACCGGAGGAACGGGGCGAGGGAGCGAGGGCGGTCGAGGGCTGCGCGTGGGGATCTTCTCTCCCTGGCGCGATGCGAGTGTGCGGGAACGAGGGAGATGAGGATCGAGCGCGAGGAGAGGGAGAGGGAGAGGGGGCCATGCGCTGGCGGCGCTGGAGGGAGAGATCGAGAGGAGGGGGGTCCGGGGCTAGGGTTAGAGGCGGCTGGGCCTAGGCGCAGATGGGCCTTGGGGGCAGGGCCGGCCTGGCTGCAGGTTGCGGCTGGGCTCTCTCTCACTACTAAAAGAAAAGAAAAAAAGAGAGATTAAGAAAGAAAAGAAAGAGGGGTTAGGGGAAGAAGTTGGACACGCAGATAGTTTTCCCGAACTCACAAAAATGTGCTTGTTTCGAGAAAAATGGAGTGGGCAAGATTGCAAGGTTTACATTTGAATTTAATTCAAATGGTTTGAACAAGGAGTAGGAATCCGAAGTTTCCGAAAATGTTGAACATTTTAGGAAGAGCCTCGATAAAATGATAAAATAATAAGAGGACAAGTCGGAGACCAAGAATTGAGATAACAAAGGCATTGAGATTATTTGCAAGTGTGTTATGGTGAAATCCAAAATAAATGGAATAATTTTATTATAGCTCCCTAATATTGGAAGATATGTTATAAAGAGAAGTCACCCTTCCCTCGATTTAAATGGATCGAAGATCCATACAATTTATTTAGATGAGTTGCAAAAATTAAATGATATGATGGCATGATGAAACGATGCAATGCAAGAGATGACATGATGCAATGCAACAAGCAAATAAAACACACGACGAAACTCGGAATAACTGGAAGTCTTCTGGAGCGTCGGTCTCGGGGCGTCACAGAACTTTCGCGACACGAGGGAGATTATACTTGGTCTTTTTATTCTCCTTACTTTGTTTCTCCTTCGAGCTTTGGCTAGAAGAGCCTCTAAAAAATCTCTTCATTTTCTAAAACAAATCTGAAATTTTTAGTAACTCAAAATAAAAATGAACCGAACTCAACAAATTTGATAGCAACTACTCCCACAAGTGACTAGAGACTATATCATGCATTAGAACTACTTGGGACCATATAAATTTGACATGCAAACTCAAGAACAGGGTCACCTAGGCAGCAAAAATTTGCAATGAGTAAAGCACTAGAACAAAAACTAATTGGACCATTGGAGGAGTCACATACCAAAGAACAACCCCCCTAAGCAGTTTTGTGAATGAAGCTTTGAGCAAGGAGATCGAAAATGGCAGCAAAATGAGCTAGAACTCGTGCTTGAGCTGGATAGTGACTTTTTTAGGAGGAAGAGGAAGAGTGTGGGTGCAGGAATAAGTGGAGGGGGGCCACCATGGGCCCACGAGGTAGGGGGCGCGCCCAGGGGGTAGGGCGCGCCCCTGACCCCCTCGCCGTATGCTCATTACCATTAACATGGAAAGTGACATTGCCTTTGTTGCAAACAATAACAGCCCCTGCAGTATTCAAAAATGCTCTACCAAGGATAATCAACATACTATCGTCCTTGGGAATATCAAGAATAACAAAGTCCGTAAAGATAGTGACGTTTGCAACCACAACATGCACATCCTCACAAATACCGACAGGTATAGCAGTTGATTTATCAGCCATTTGCAAATGTATTTCAGTAGGTGTCAACTTATTCAATTCAAGTCTATGATATAAAGAGAGAGGCATAACACTAACACCGGCTCCAAGATCACATAAGGGAGTTTTAACATAGTTTCTTTTAATGGAGCATGGTATAGTTGGTATTCCTGGGTCTCCTAGTTTCTTAGGTATTCCACCCTTAAAAGTATAATTAGCAAGCATGGTGGAAATTTCCGCTTCCGGTATCTTTCTTTTATTTGTAATAATATCTTTCATGTATTAGCATAAGGATTTACTTTAAGCATATCAGTCAAACGCATACGCAAGAAGATAGGTCTAATCATTTTAGCAAAGTGCTCAAAATCCTCATCATCCTTTTTCTTGGATGGCTTAGGAGGAAAAGGCATGGGTTTCTGAACCCATGGTTCTCTTTCTTTACCGTGCTTCCTAACAACGAAGTCTCTCTTATCATAACGTTGATTCTTTGATTGTGGGTTATCAAGATCAACAACAGGTTCAGTCTCTACATCATTATCATTGCTAGGTTGAGCATCAACAAGAGCATCATATTAACATTATCACTAGGTTCATGCTCCTCACCAGATTGTGTTTAAGCATCAGAAATAGAAATATCATTGGGATTCTCAGGTGTGTCAACAATAGGTTCACTAGAAGCATGCAAAGTCCTATCATTTTTTCTTTTTCTTCCTCTTAAAAGGACTAGGTGCATCAACATTATTTCTTTAAGAATCTTGCTCAATTCTCTTAGGATGGCCCTCAGCATACAAAGGTTCTTGAGTCATTTTACCCATTCTAGTTGCTAGTCTAACAACAAAGTCATATTTATTATTCAATTCATTGAGCAAATCATTTTGAGCTTTAAGTACTTGTTCTAGTTGAGTGGTAACCATAGAAGCATGTTTACTAATGAGTTTAAGTTCACCCTTAACTCTAGACATATAATCACTCAAGTGTCCAATCATATAAGCATTACTCTTCAATTGTCAACCAACATAAGCATTGAAGTTTTCTTGTTTAGCCATAAAGTCATCAAATTCATCCAAGCATTGGCTAGCAAACTTAGTAGACGGGATTTCAACTTTATCATATATATAGAGAGAGTTTACCTTTACTACCGGTGTCGGGTTATCAAGACCATGTATTTCTTCAATAGGTGGTATATTAAGGCCATGTGTTTCTTCAACGGGAGGTAAATTCTTAACATCTTTAGCTTTAATACCTTTTTATTTCATAGATTTCCTTGCCTCTTGCATATCTTCAGGATTGAGTCTTCAGGATTGAGAAATAGAACACCCCTTTTCTTCAGAGTTGGCTCAGGAGTTGGTTCAGGAAGTGTCCAATTATTTTCATTAGTCAACATATTATTCAATAGCAATTCAGCTTGATCGACTGTTCTTTCCCTAAAAACACAACCAGCACAACTATCCAAGTGGTCTTTGGAAGCATCAGTTAGTCCACTATAAAAGATATCAAGTATTTCATTTTTCTTAAGAGGATGATCAGGCAAAGCATTAAGTAACGAAGAAGACTCCCCCAAGCTTGTGGGATACTCTCTTCTTCAATTTGCACAAAATTATATATTTCCCTCAAGGCAGCTTGTTTCTTATGAGCAGGGAAATATTTCGCAGAGAAATAATAAATCATATCCTGGGGACTACGCACACAACTAGGATCAAGAAAATTAAACCAAGTTTTAGTATCACCCTTTAAAGAGAATGGAAATATCTTAAGGATATAGTAGTAGCGAGATTTATCATCATTAGTGAATAGGGTGGCTATATCATTCAACTTAGTAAGATGTGCCACAATAGTTTCAGATTCATAGCCATAAAAAGGATCAGATTCAACCAAAGTAATTATCTCAGGATCGACAGAAAAATCATAATCCTTATCTGTCGTGGAATTGTCATGTCAGATGTCCTCGTGAAAGGACTTAGTTGTGGAGCCATCGCAACTAGGAAGCTTGAAGGGGTTAATCGGGACAAGGGACACGAGAGGTTTTATACTAGTTTGGCCCCTTACGGTGAAGGTAAGGCCTACGTCTAGTTGGGTTGGTATTGATGTTTCGATGACCAGGGAGCGAGATACGCTATGCCTGGCTCTCGATGAGTTGTTTCTTGCCCTAAGTCGCCCGCAGGTCGTCCCCTTATATACACGTGTTGACGCCCTGCGGCTTACAGAGTCCCGGCCGGCTTATACACAATGTCCGGCTCGGTGACTAGAAAAGTCTACCTTATGATACAAGTATATTATTACAACAGTTTACTACAACGGGCCTTAAGTCGCCTGTGGGCCTTAAGCTTTCTATGAACCAACATCTTCATACTTTGGTCTTGGGCTTCTCTCTAGCGAGTCTACTTTGCGTAACTCGGCCCCTCCTGGGCGGCTTACACAAATAGTTATATCCCCAACATTAGGCCCCAGATTGATTTGAACCTGTTCATGTCAATCTTAAAATACCTTATGAACTGTCCTGAAGTCCTTTGTCTTGCACGAAGAATTTTAACCCACTGTGATGTCATCATCTGGATCCGGGTTAAATCACCGTGACGTCATCTTCAATAAAAATTATTTTTATTCCGCCATATCTTCAACGGATCTTTGTCTTTACTGACTATCCCGAGAATCAAGGCGTCGGGGCCGCTGGATTCTTATCTCGTCGTTTCCCGCGCCGTCTCAGTTATCCTCTCCCTATAAATAGGGCGACCTAGGTCTTTCCCCAGTCATCTTCTTCCTCTTGCCTCTTCCCGAGCTCTGCCGCCGCCACTGTCGAACCCCTCGTCTTCATCGACTCAGGCCGCTGCATCAACCTGACTCGGACCAGAGATCGATGGCGAACCTCTGCAACTCGTCCGCATTCGTGTGGTCCTCTCATTCCCTTTCTCAGATCTGCGTTAGGTCCTTGCTGAGTTCGTCGGTGTTCATCACTGCCCGACGCCAAACCCTCACTAGTTCCTTCCAACGCCCTGTTTAGATCGTAAAAAGTACGTAGAACTGCTGCGGTGCTTGTTTGTGTTGATATTGCATAAAAATAGATCTCATTTCTCTTGTTCAGAAACCCTCTTCGAGTACATGAACTTCTCTGCCCTGTTTTAGGTCTAGAAATTTTTTCCTTTCAGAGCAATATTTTGATTCAAAGTAATAACTGTTAGCTGTGAAACTTGCTTTTATCACCCGGAAAACCTCTTCCGGTAAATGCCCTCAAACACAACTGTCGAGATGTCCGGCTTAAATAAATGACACAGAACCTTGATTGCTCCTCATGACCCGGAATTTTTCTGAATTGCACTTGATATGTGTAGCGGCTTAAATATTGTTGCACAGTTATCCTTATATCATTAGGCCCCTCATTAAGCCGCCACTTTAAATAATCAAGATTTTTCTCCCGGGTTAAAATTGAACGGATCTTCTTGTTTTTCCATAGGCCAATTATTGTGATGGCTCCTAAGGCTACCAAGGCCCCTGTAACTTGCAATTGGGTTCCATCCATAGTGACCAATAGCAAACTAGCTGAGTTTGTAAAGTCTGGGCATCTGCCAAAAAAGGATGTCATGTCGTACCGTGCCCCTGACCCGTCTGAAGAAAAGCCTCACCCCAAAGCAGGGGAAGTAATAATTTTTACAGATCATATGAGTCGTGGATTTGCTCCTCCCGGCTCAAAATTCTTCAGAGAGGTTTTAAATTTCTTTGACCTTAGACCTCAAGACATCGGACCCAATTCCGTGTCAAATATTTGCAATTTTCAAGTCTTCTGCGAGGTGTACCTGGGAGAGGAGCCAAGTCTGCTTTTGTTCAGGGAACTTTTTTACATGAACTGGCAAAATGAACGTGCCAACGGGCCCAGTCTTGAGCTTGGCGGCATCTCAATCCAGTGACGGAAAGACTGTCTTTTCCCTTATGTTGAGTTGCCAAGTCACCCCAAATCTTGGAACCAGACGTGGTTCTACTGTCAGGACACTTCTCCTGCTGATGAAAAACCTCTGCCCGGCTTTCGCGCCCAGCGCCTTGAGTCTAACCCTTGAATGCGTGCCTCTCAATTCCACCATCAATAAAATAAAAGCTCTCTTGGGAAATGGCTTAAACGACATCGATCTGGTCCGAGTCTGGGTCACTTGGCGTATACTTACATTAAGCCGCCGTCCCGGCTTAATGTGTACTTATACTGGAGAAAAGACTGATCCGCTACGCCATAGCCCTGACGACTTACCAGATGACGTGGTGGATGCTACAACCCAGTCACTGCTGAAGGAGGGCACTGTGACGAGCAACGCCTTTGGCTTACTTCCATTTTGCAAGAATAACCCAGACCCTGCGGTAAGTTATCAATCGTAACAAATGTTTACGGATACATTATACCTTTCTTGATACTCATAATTCTTTAACTTTTTCCACAAGCCGGTGATGACTTTTGCAAAGCCAAATATGACCATGAAGCTGCCAAACAAGCCAGGACGACCAAGAAAGCTGAAAGGAAAGCCGCCAAGGTAGGAACCTCAAAGAAGAAGAAGCCCAGCGCCTCCGGCTTACTCAGATTGGAGGATAGCTCTTCGGATGAGGAAGAGGTAATCTTTAAATTTTCTTAAATCCATTGTTATCACATGTCTGACATTTTATCCCTTCAGGAGGATACGGGGAACAGTCGAGCAGCCAATGAAGAGTTAACGATAATTTCCTCCGACTCAGAGCCTTTGCCAAAGCAAAAGATCCGAAGGGTGACCCGGAAAGTAAGATTTTCACATGCACTTGCTTATCAAGATCCTCAATTTCTTTTGAAGCAACAACAGCTTGAGAGCCGGAGGCAGACCCGGAACAACAAGGATGCAGAACTCTCCTCCGGCTTACCTGACGTAACCAGGAAACGTCGGACTAAGGTTATCTCCGATTTACGTTTTGTTTTTGACCTTTAGCGGGCTTCATTCGTCATCCTCTCAATTCGTCCGACTCCAATTATCAGGATACTTCTCCTTCTTCCGGTGAATCCATGCAGTCAAACATGCCGACTTTCAAAACAGCTCCCAGGTAATGCAACTTTTCTTACTTTAAACTTTTCCATACTTATACGTTGATGCTCATCCTTCCATTTTGATTGACAGCCTGCAGGTGAAGCCCAACAAGAGGGCAAAGAAGAACAAGCCGTCCCGAGACCCGGTGGTCACTGAACCGGCGATTGGCTCATCCATTCCTGACAGCTCCACCCATCAGCCTCCGCCTGAACCGGCTTTTGGTATTCCGGTGTCAACCTCTAACCCGCCTGCAGAAGACGTTGTCCACGATTCTGATAACCCGGAAATTCCTAGCCCGGTCAAGACGAATGAACCGGAAGTTGAGATTGTGAAGTCTTAGTTTGTTGAACCAGGACGGCCTACCGTCCTTGTCAAATGTACCGCCAAGGAAGAATTTGCCCAACGCCGAAAGGCCAAGCAGGACATTACTGATTATACTCACTTAAGCATTGGTGATATAGTCTCGGGCTATCTGAATCAAGTGCATAATAACCGTGACCTGGAAATTGACATGGTGAAACAAATACAACACAAATCTGAGGTATTACTTATACTGTTTACCTGAGTCTTACATACTGTACCAGCCCCCAAGTCTATTGCTTATTGAACAAATATGCTATAGACTTTAGAAATCTGCTTTACCTGTTAACTTATCCGGCTCAAAAAGAATTAACTTAACCCGGTTATAACATAAGGCTTTTAAATTTACAATACACATTAGCCCCCAAGTGTCAAGAGTCTTTACTTGTAAGGTGCTTGAGACTTGAATATATGTGACCCGGCAAGAGAAAGGTTTACAATTCTTCAGCATACATTAGCCCCCAAGTGTCAAGTATCTTTACTTGTAAGGTGCTTGAGACTTTTAATGTTACCTTATAATCCTTACCATACCCTGGTGTCAATGCAGGCTGCCATAAGTGAGTTTGAATCCGAGCTTGCATTCCTGAAAAGTCGTCTGGAAACTCAAGAACTTGAGACATAGAAGGCTAACTCCAAATTTGAATTCCGTGTCTCTGAAAATGAGAAATTAAAGAAGAAGTTTGAGTCGGAGAAGAAAACTTGGGACGATGAGAAGGCTTCCCTAGTGACTTGGTCCGAGATGGCAGAAGCATCTCTTGCCGAGGCAACAACCGAACTGTCCGACTTAAAGCGGCAGATATCCCATATGGTCTCAGCCATCTTGGGTAAGCCACCCTAAAAAACCCTTAAACATCGCAATCTTCCAAGGATTATTGTGATAATTATCTCCGGCTTATTGTTATGCTTGTGACCACACAGGCCCCAGGAGTACCAACCTCAAGCAGAACATGTTGATCAAGCTCAAGGCGGTTTATACCCTTGTGGAGCAGCTGTACTCCGGGTCACAACGTGCTTTGGCCGTTGTAGCCTTATCAAATACCCCTCCTTGCCTCCTACAAGATGTGTTGAAGCATCTCGCAGTGCTACCTCAACGAATTAAGGACTTAAGGCAGGCATCTACAAGAGCCGGAGCCATGGCTGCATTAAGCCGGGCAAAGGCATGGGTGCCAGAACTTGACTTGGCTGATCTTACTCTTGGATATCCAAGCCTGAAGAAGGATGGCTCTGTATTTGATGATCAAGACTTCACCGCCTGTGTCAAAGTCGTTCGTCCCTTGGCGACTCTCATTGGCAACGATACTGATCTCACTAAGTATTCGCCGGGCTATGATAGCGAGAACCGGAGAATCCCAAATGTTCCGTATGACCAAGTCAGTCTGATCCCTCTAACGCGTAAGCATACCTTTGCCCCTGAAGTGGACCCGGCCGGGTTAATAGATGATGAGGCTGAATTTGAAGCCTTGAGCGGCATTGACTGGGCCTCATCCACCTTCCAGGACAAAGCAACCGACGGAGAGGTGGAGAAGGATAATCCAGAGCCATCAAGCCCGCCACAGGAATAAACTGCCGGGCGTCTTAACCTTTGCCAAAACAATGCTTTCACTTTATTCAGGCTCGGGAGTCTTGTAATAGGATAGAAAAACTTCTCAATTTTGTCATGCCTTCGCGCATGTTGATGGCGCTTAATACTTTCATAAGCCGCCATTGCCTAGCTTATGTTGACCATTTGCCTCCCTGATGTTCAATTTACTTGTCTTATCGTGCACATAAAACAAACAAACTCCCTTGGCAGTTTATCACACCGGGTGTCACATAAGGTACTTGTAACCCGGAAACGAACCAAAGGCACCCCACACAGGCTACTTTACAACTACATTGTTGCTAAACATAAACCTAATAGCATGCGTGTAATTCCTTGATAACCTTTCCTGCTTATTTGAAGCTCACCTAGTACTTAATAACCAGGTGTGACCAATATTAAACCGGAAACACAAAAAACATCTCATAATGTTTTCCCAAAGTCTCAAGATAATCAAATATTTTACAGGCTTCTGATTCGAATGCGATCAGTAAACCGTTCCAAAAGGGTTAAGCTAAGATTCGGATACGATCGTATAGCCCCCAGTGGCTTGGCGATGCCGATCAAGTGGGTATCGACAGCTATGTTCTCTTTGGTTCGAATATGACCTATGTTTGAACAGGAAGCCCCAAGTGTCCATAAGATTTGTTTAATGACGCTGATTCGTATACGATCCACGTCATACCCAAAGGGGTTAAGCTATGATTCAAATATGATCAAGAAGCCCCCAAGTAGGTTTGGCAGTATGCTGATCAAGTGGGTATCGACAGCTATGTTCTCTTTGGTTCGGATACGACCCATGTTTGAACAAGAAGCCCCCAAGTGATCATGGCTAGATTCAGATATGATCATAAGCCGGTCCAAAGGGAAAGCCGGATTCAGTGATCCGGTCCCTGTTGGTTGTTTCCACCACCTGTCAAAAAGACATATACACTTTTGAGGGTGAAAAAAGGACAAAGGTCCTGCTTTATTACTTTATATAATATGTACATTGTCAGAAAACATATATATCATAAGAGCCGGCAGCTCAAGTATAGTAAAACCAAAGATGGGTTATATCCCATGGCCGAATATCACTTAGCAAAGTCGCCTAGACTCCATAAACTATGAAGAAAGGTGTATAACCCGCCGGATCGAGGCCACTTACCCTTATGCCTCTGATTGTTACCTTGTGTATTCTCGTTGTCCACAAGTTCCGGGTTGTCATCCGCTTTACGCTTATTGCTATTTTGATTCTCCGGGTTGTGTTGCTGGCCCTTTCCACTGTCATTCCATTTTCCCTTCCCTGTCTTTTCACTGCCAGACTCGGGATCCTTGGTACTATCAGAATCGGCATATTTGACCAGAGCCACCATTAGCGTACCCATATCCTTGCAGTCACGTTTAAGGCGCCCCAATTTCTGCCTTAGCGGCTGGAAGCTGCAATTCCTTTCCAATATAAGGACTGCAGAGCCGGCATCCATCTTATCAGATGAATGAATTATCTCCTTGACCCGATGTACCCAATGGGTGGTAGATTCACCTTCCCCCTGCTTACAATTCATCAAATCCACGACCGTCATAGATTGCTTACAGGTGTCTTTGGAGTTCCGGATGAAACGGGCCTTTAACTCCTCCCACGAACCAATGGAATTAGGTGGTAAACCTTTTAGCCAAGACCGGGTCGTTCCATCTAACATCATGGTGAAGTATTTAGCCATTGCCGCGTCACTGACCTCCAACAGTTCCATGGCCATCTCATAACTCTCGATCCATGCTTTAGGCTGTAAGTCGGCCGTGTAAGTCGGCACCTTTCGTGGTCCCTTGAAATCTTTGGGCAGGCGCACATTGCGCAAAGCCGGTACCAAACAAGAAAAGCCACTGGCTCTGGTGGCTATTCCCATCTCAGTAGAAGTCGTTGGATATTCTAGCATATCCTGACGTGCCGTTTGTTGAGCCGCCAGCTGAGTCGCTCGCTCTTTCTCCCGACGTACTCGATCTTGCACCGGGTTATAGCCTCCATGTTGGTCATGGCGTTGGACATTGCATGACAAAAGTTCAAATCCTATGTGCCTGCTGTAACTCTGACTCCGGTTCTAACGAGGTGGTGCCATCCAAGGCGGAGGAGCTGAATGAAATCTATCCGGATTATAAGAATAGACCTCTTGCTGAGCCAGGGCTGTCTGAACAAGTTCTCTGATCCTCCGGGTCTCCACCACTGTTGGGTCATCGCCATCCACTAGAAGAGCCGCCAGACGCGCTGATGCTGCGATTAAGTTCTCCATGGGGTTGGAAAAGTGACCCGGCGGTATCGGCACATAACGTGACGGTTCTGTGCTCATATGAGGAGGTGGCATCTCTCGATCTTGAACCGGTCCTCCTGCTCCGGATGTCCTAAGCTGATTGCCCTCTGGCGGGTTACTTGGGTCGGCTCCGGGTGTAGCAAAAAGAACCCCACGGACGTAATTTGGAGGCAACCGGGATTGGGTCTTCTGGTGTCTCCTCCTCATTACCTCATTGGACGCGTTTAAACTCATCGTAAGCTGGTAAGCCTCTGACTGCAACCGCTGTGCCCGGGCGTCAAGAGCCGCCCGCTCCGTAGCTAGTCTAGTGTCCTCAGCTGTTAAGGCCTCCTTGGCCTGAGTTATCTCCTCACGTACCCGGGCCACCTCCGTGTCATGCTCATCTTTGTTCGCAGGGATAACCGTTGCGGTTAACAGGGCCGTAAGCTTGTCCATGAGGTCTATCAGTACTTGAGCCGGCGGGCGCACAGGGCCTCCTGCCCCGGTCGCTACTAACCCGGAAGTAATTGCAGTCGCGGCTGTAGAGTTTTGTCCGGGTTGAGTCCCAGCCATAAAGACTCCTGCCCAATTTGGCGTCTCACAGGGGTCCGGAATACTAAGGCCATCGGAACAGCCCCCGAGCGCACCGTCTTGAACTTGATATAAAGAATCTGTTGAACCGGTGGACGAATCACCGTTAGAGTGGATGGCCGTCTCACCACCATCTTCAGGACCTTCAAAAAGTTCTTCTCCGTGGACGCGGCCCACAAAGACACGCTTCTTGCCGGTTTGAACTCGGGCGGGTTTCGCACGCTGAGTCACCTCGACGAGGTCGGTGCAGTTGTCCGGCTCAGGCCCCGGCTCACCAATCCGGCCGATGAAGACGTGGATCCCTCCGAAGGGGACCCGGTACCCGTACTCAATTGAGCCGGCGTCAGAGCCCCAGCCTTCATCGTCGATGTAGATCTTGCCGCGACGACTTTTGGTCATCCGGCCCACTACGTATCCCTTGAGCCCTTCGAAGTTGCCCTTCAAGAACTTAAATCCACCGTGCGCTGGCCCCATGGTGGGCGCCAACTATCGTGGAATTGTCACGTTAGATGTCCTCGTGAAAGGACTTGGTTGTGGAGCCATCGCAACTAGGAAGCTTGAAGGGGTTAATCGGGACAAGGGACACGAGAGGTTTTATACTAGTTTGGCCCCTTACGGTGAAGGTAAGGCCTACGTCTAGTTGGGTTGGTATTGATGTTTCAATGACCAGGGAGCGAGATATGCTATGCCTGGCTCTCGATGAGTTGTTTCTTGCCCTAAGTCGCCCACAGGTCGTCCCCTTATATACACGGGTTGACGCCCTGCGGCTTACAGAGTCTCGGCCGGCTTATACACAATGTCTGGCTTGGTTATTTGTAAAGTCTACCTTATGATACAAGTATATTATTATAGCGGTTTACTACAACGGGCCTTAAGTCGCATGTGGGCCTTAAGCTTTCTATGAACCACCATCTTCATACTTTGGTCTTGGGCTTCTCTCTAGCGAGTCTTCTTTGCATAACCTGGACCCTCCTGGGCGGCTTACACAAATAGTTATATCCCCAGCATTATCAGTAACAAAGATAGGTGAAGTAGCAAAATAAGGGTCATATTTCATTCTAGCATTCAGGATTTATGTTTCAGTTTAGGTAATAACTTCTTAAGATCAGTTCTATCATTCCAAGCAAGAAAATCTCTAGCAGTGTCTTCATCCATAACATAACCCTCAGGAACAACATGCAATTCATATTTAGGGGGAGAACCTTCATCATCACTATCTTCAATAATATCAGTTTCAAGAATTTCACTCACTCTAGCCCTAGCAAGTCGTTCATCAAGAAATTCACCTAATGGCACAGTAGTATCAAGCATAGAAGTAGTTTCATCATAAGTATCATGCATAGTAGAAGTGGCATCATAAATAACATGCGACATATCAGAATTAATAGCAGAAGCAGGTTTAGGTGTCGCAAGCTTACTCATAACAGAAGGAGAATCAAGTGCAGAGCTAGATGGCAGTTCCTTACCTCCCCTCGTAGTTGAGGGATAAATCTTAGTTCTTTCGTCTTTCAAGTTCCTCATAGTGACCGGCAGATATAAATCCCAAGTGACTCAAAGAATAGAGATATGCTCCTCGGCAACGGCGCCAGAAAATAGTCTTGAGAGCCCACAAGTATAGGGGATCGCAACAGTTTTAGAGGGTAGAGTATTCAACCCAAATTTATTGATTCGACACAAGGGGAGCCAAAGAATATTCTCAAGTATTAGCAGTTGAGTTGTCAATTCAACCACACCTGCATAACTTAGTATCTGCAGCAAAGTATTTAGTAGCAAAGTAGTATGGAAGTAACGGTAACAGTGGAAAAAGTAACAATGTAATAGTTATAAAATAGGGTGACACAGAACTAGCTCCAGTTCATCAATGTAATGTAGGCATGTATTCTGAATATAGTCATACGTGCTTATGAAAAAGAACTTGCATGACATCTTTTGTCCTACCCTCCCGTGGCAGCGGGGTCCTATTGGAAACTAAGGGATATTAAGGCCTCCTTTTAATGGAGTACCGGACCAAAGCATTAGCACTTAGTGAATACATGAACTCCTCAAACTACAGTCATCACCGGTAAGTATCCCGATTATTGTCACTTCGGGGTTAACGGATCATAACACATAATAGGTGACTATAGAGTTGCAAGATATGATCAAGAACTCGCATATATTCATGAAAACATAATAGGTTCAGATCTGAAATCATGGCACTCGGGCCCTAGTGACAAGCATTAAGCATAGCAAAGTCATAGCAACATCAATCTCAGAATATAGTGGATACTAGGGATCAAACCCTAACAAAACTAACTTGATTACATGGTAAATCTCATCCAACCCATCACCGTCCAGCAAGCCTATGATGGAATTACTGACGCACGGCGGTGAGCATAATGAAATTGGTGATGGAGGATGGTTGATGATGACGACGGTGACGAATCCCCCTCTCCGGAGCCCCGAACGGACTCCAGATAAGCATTCTCGAGAGAGATTAGGGCTTGGCGGCGATTCCATATCATAAAACGTGATGAATCTTTCTCTCTGGTATTTTTCTCCATGAACGTGAATATATGGAGTTGGAGTTGAGGTCGGTGGAGTTCCAGGGGCCCACGAGGCAGGGGGCGTGCCCTAGGGGGGCGCCCCCACCCTCGTGGACAGGGTGTAGGCCCCCTGGTGCTGATTCTTTTGCCAGTATTTTTTATTAATTCCAAAAAGTTGCTCCGTGGATTTTCACGTCATTCCAAGAACTTTTATTTCTGCACAAAAATAACACCATGGCAGTTCTGCTGAAAACAACGTCAGTTCAGGTTAGTTCCATTCAAATCATGCAAGTTAGAGTCCAAAACAAGGGCAAAAGTGTTTGGAAAAGTAGATACAAAGGATACGTATCACGCCGCCGCCGCCTACTGTTGTCACTGCTGCTACGCCACGCGCCGCCACCGCTCGCCGTCGCCACTCACGCCGCACAACGGTGCCCCGCCGCCGCCGCTCGACGCCGCCGCCCCGCCCTACGCCGCTCGCCGGATCTCGCCGCCCCGCTGTTGACCTCGCCGCCGGTCTTTTCCTGTCATACGGTATAAATGCCGTTTGGTTTTCTCGGTCTTTTTAGATCGGTTTTTCGTTCTGGTTTTAGTTTATTTAGTAAATGTTCACGGGTTAGATCATTTTAACAAACGGATTCGTTCATTACAATTTGTTAGCGGACGTTTGTCCGATAGATTTTCCGTTTTAGTTTTATTTTCGGCTAGGGACCTATCCGCGGATAAGTTTTATCGCGATTTAGCACCTGATCTTAAAACTAGCATAACTTTTTGCTCGTTTATGCAAATTAGATGAAACCAACGCCTAAATCTTCGTAACGATTTTTTATTTCTAGTTAACCAACTTAAACATGATTTTGATAATTTAAAATTTGAGTTTAGTTCAGATTAGTATACGATCATGTTTCGCTCGTATCCTGAGTTTCGTATCTCTGTTTGAGTTGATTATTTTTGCAAATCGTAGCTAATAACATGTACCTAATGTTAAGATCTAATACACATGACAATAAAGATGTTAGGTTTTGTTTTATGTTTAGTTTAGACGTTTGCTAGTTTCGAGTTTGATTTGGATTCTTTTCTCGAATCCTCTCTGTTTGGTTTGAGTGATTGCTTATGTATGCTACTGTTTGTCTACACTAGATTACCCGGAGTGCGAAGCTTGTTACTACGAATCTCTAGAGTTTGCAGATCGTTAGTAAGGCAAGTTACACTTTGATCATACTCTTCTATACCCAGTTTTTACTATGCATTAGAATTGCCCCTCAAATATTTGCATGAGTGGGATTGGGAACATGTGGTTTGGTTGTAGTACTTGAGGTAGGAACCTAATACCTTTTGATCACCCTGGGAATGTACGATATGCTCTATTATTGCTTAGCCATGCTCGTAGACAGGGATTGGATCGTGACTCACCTGGAAGTTATGAGAGTTATTAATTCTGGATAACATTAAGGTGGCAACTTTAATACACATCTGGGTGGATTGGTTGGGTCACCTGGAGAATCCAGTGTTTGTCCATTTGGTAAATCCCGGAGTACCTGTGTGATTTTTCCTCGGTTCGTCACCCAGGCTCAAAGGGATCACATGATATTTCATGCCTAGAAACTTCTGTGTGCAGCCACAAGCCATTATGGGCTCTAGCATAGTTGAGTAAGTTGTATGAGCTCTCGAAGAGGTGGACTAGCAGAAGTAGGGGAAATTAGGTGTACCGGTCTTCCCGGAGTAGAGAGTTAATGCTTCAGAAAGACTATGTCTCAATCTTCCCATCATGGATGCGGTCGAGTCTTGTGGGGAAAAGTGGGCAACCTCTGCAGAGTGTATAAACTAATCATGGTTAGCTGTGTCCCTGGTTATGGACATCTTGAGTATCTAGAATTGGATATTATTGTTGATCTCATCATTTTTTAATTAATTTGAAATGGGTTTAATGATGATACTTGTTTAATTGGGATTTGAGTTGGAGGAACCTTCTCAAATATTGGAACAACTTGGGAGTAGTTTAAATAAAATTTATTCCTTTGTTGTAGGAAAAAACTAGCTTTATGAAAAATCTTAAACTTAGAGCCTCCACCAGCCAAATATTGCATGTAGATATAGTTCTTGCATTCATTGCTTTACAGTGTAACTCTGCCAGCATATTCCATGTGCTGACCTACACGGCTGCAACGTCTCATGTTGCATCTACTCAGATGATGAATAAGGTGCGATAGGTCGTTTTCGTGCACTCAGCTATGCCGTTGGAGTTGATGGACTCATTTATCTTCAAAGCTTCCATAGTTATTTACTTTAGATGGCCTTCAGTCATATTATTTTTGTGTAATCATACTCTTATGAGGACTCGATGTAATAAGTATGTGATTGAACTCTCCTATAATTCCATGAGTACTGTGTGTGTCAGCATTACCGATCAGGGATGACACTTAAGCAAAGTGACTTTGGTCCATTGGGATCGTGGTCGCTACAAGATGGTATCAGAGCAGACGCTGACTGTAGGACGGGACCACTAGAATAAGCCACATGATTTCTCTCCTCTGCTCATTTGTAATTCTCCTCTATTTCTACTCTATAGATGGCGGACCCCAGGAACAAGTTCACTCAGCCGGATGACGACACCCCTTTCAGACGACACTTGAAGGAAGTCACTAAGTAAAACGAGGCCTTTGTTGAGCTCCTGAATTGTACTTCCCTTGTCCATACTTCCTCTTGCGGTTGCCAATCTGCTGTTGCTTCCCTTCAATCATGAGAGCTCTATCTACCAACTCCTGGTAGTTGTTGAAGGTTGCCACCATCAACTGCATGCTCAGCTCATCATTCAGTCCTTCCAGAAACTTCTCCTGCTTAGCTGCATCCGTAGCAACGTCATCCGGGGCATAACATGCTAACTTACTAAAATCATCCACATACTGGCCCACTGTTCGTCCTCCTTGGCGCAAGTTGCGAAACTCACGCTTCGTCATGGCCATAGCTCCTGCTGAAACATGGGCAGTGCGGAAAGCCTGCTGAAACTGGTCCTATGTGACAATGTTGATGGGGTAAGTGGCTGTGAAATTCTCCCACCATGATGTTGCGGGTCCATCAAGCTGATGTGCGGCAAAACACACTCTCTCCGCATCTGTGCATTCTATAGTGGTCAACTCCCTTCCAATCTTGCGGAGCCAATCATCTGCAACTATCGCCTTGGTGCTACTGGAGAACACCGGCGAATTTAGCCTTAAGAAACGGGCTAAGTGATCAACAGGTGGTGGTGGTGGTTTGTTGTTGTTGTTCCCCTGATTCTAATTCTGGACTAGTATCTGCATCAATGCATTCTGCTGCTGGATCAACTGGGTGAGCTCCGCTGGGAAGGCAAATCCATTGTCGCGTCTCGGAGGCATCTGATGGGTTTAGAAAAGATGAGAAAACAAAATAGAATGCGATCTTGAGGGAAACACTACCCATATGCACATGAGACAAACACAAACATATCACTTCAATCAATTCAAACAAGGGCATACAATCGGTCTAACTATCGTTACAAAAGTGCTCGGACTATACTATATACATGGGGGTATACTACTGTCGGATTGCGGGTTCCGGCAGACCCTTGAGGTTCGAACACTGGGGTGCGCACAAAGATCTCTCCTCTACCAACTCACGTCTCGTCGCCTCGCAAAGGATCTAGGCTACACGATGAACAACACAAGAGACGCAAGCTTTATACTAGTTCGGGCCACCATTGTGGTGTAATACCCTACTCTAGTTTGTGGTGTGGTGGATTGCCTCTGGGGCTGATGATGAATAGTACAAGGGAAGAACAGCCTCGCGAGGGGTGTTCTTGTTGTGATGTTGTCCCTTTGGAGGAGCTGATTCGAGACGCCTCTATACTATGGTGGCTAGTCCTATATATAGAGCGAGAGGCCCTGGTCATCTTCCCAAATATTGAGCGGGAAGGGCGCCAACAATTGGCCATTTTGAAGGGGAACATCTAGTATGCTTATCCTAACTAAAGTCGGTCCTCGCCTGTCAAAGGCTCTGACGATGACGCCGTCCTGGGCTCCACGATGACCTCCTTCCGACCGTTCCTTTGGTCTTGGTCTTGTTGCACCGAAATGGTTTCCTTTGTCTGATGCCTTGGCTTGTGCTTGCTCCCTTTGCACCAAAGGGGAAACAAGGACACTGCACAGGCCGGCGCCCGCCTGGCGCTCGCCTGGCCTCGATCGTCATGGCTTGCGTCATGGGTACCTGACGAGGTACCCCACCTTGATCTCTCCACCTCCTCGTGAGCCTGCCTGATGAGGCTACTCCTGAGGAAGCTTCCTGTCGTCTACCCCGCGAGGCTCGGTCCCTCGCGAGGGTCTTGAGCTTTAGTCGATGAAGATGGGCCGCACTGGGCCATTGCTTGAGCCACGTCGCAGGCCGCAGGCAGGCAAGTCTGGGGACCCCCGTTCCCAGAAGGCCGACAGTAGCCCCCGGGCCCAAGGCACACCCGGACTTGGCTTAGAATAGAAGCGAAGGGGCAAGTGCGAAGCGCTGCGGGCCCCAACAGCCTGCAGCCTTGGGCGCCGCATGGCGGTTGATTGGACGTGGGCGTCTCCGCTTCCCCATGAGGCCTCATTACGCGCTCGGCTAGGCGGACCCGTGGTTGCACACAGCCATTCCCCTTTCGCCATTCGCGCGCTTCCTACCTTTCCTCCTTCCTCGAGCTCCAACTCCCGCCTCCAATCCAACTCGAACTCTTCCCCGTTCCTGTCACCATGGCGCCAACGAAGAAGGAAAGGGGAAAGAAGCCCGCGCCTTCGCCCCGCTCGCCTCCGGCGGCGGCCCCTGCCGTTGACCGGTCAATCATACTCAACCCTGAAGCTTTGGACAAGGTCCGCTCCGCTCTTGCCTCCATCTTCAATGAGTGCAGGAGAATGACGGTCTGGCCCGCATCTCACTCCTCCTTCGACAGGGTTGACACCGAGGTCCGATTCTTCGCTGATGCCCTGTGGGCGGGTCTGGTTCCCCCCTTTTCCGCCTTCTTCAATGTGGTGCTCTCCCATTATCAGATCCACATGATGCACTTGGGGCCTGAGTCCATTTTCCTCCTGGTTGTTTTCGCCTTTGTTTGTGAGGTAATGGTGGGCATCCCTCCTTCTGTTGCCCTCCTGCGCCACTTCTTCTCTTTGTGCCTAAGCGACCCCATTCGATGCTCGGGGTGCGTGAGCTTCCTCGCCGTGCCGGAGATGGCTGCTTTAGGGATCAATTTCGGCATTCCTCCTCCTGAGGCCAGGTTCAGAGAGCGGTGGCTGTATGTGGATGTCAGAGTGCCCAGCCTCCTGCTCTCGCACCCAACCTCGCCTGTTGTTCCCAACTCAGGCTGGGGCCATGAGGCGCCGGTGAGCCCCCGGCTCGCCTTCGTCTGGCGCCGCTTCTAGAGTTTGAGGGCGCTCGACGTGACGGCGCCGAAAGTGGTGAAGGAGTTCCTCCAACGTCGCATTGCTCCTCTCCAGCGCCACTCTCGCCGGATGTGGGACTTTGCGGGGTATAAAGATTGCATGCGGCTTCAGGAGGAGGACCTGGCACCCGAAATGCTGCGGACGGTGCTCAAGGTCCTGACTAGCGACCCTTCCCTAGGTAGCCTTTGACACGACGCTGCCCTTTTGTATCTTTGCTCGGGCAGGGCCGATTTCGTGAGGCTGATGCCCAGCTTTGACGAGTGGGGGCTGTGCCCGGCTGGCCTCACAGGGCCCCACGAGAACCCAGTCGATGTGGTTGCTCTTCCGGTCGCCCAAAGCGGCTCTGTCTCAGGCAATGGAGCGGGGAGACAAGAACCATCGGGGGCAGAAGGGGCTGATGTTGAGATGCTGACGCCACGCGGAGCCCCGAAGGCGGCATCTCCCAAAGCCCGTTCTGGAGCAGTGGCAGGCGAGGAGTTGCGGCTTGCGGCTCCCGAGGCTGGGGCTTCCGAGGCCCCGGCCGTTCCTTGTGAGGCGGCGCTTGGTGGCGTCCCTCAGGCCGGTTCCCCTCGCGCTGATCACCTTGACGCCTTCTCCACGCCACAGGCCGACCCTTGCGCCGAGCGCCTAGGCCGGTTCTGCATGGACTTCGAGGCCCTCCGCAAGAGGAAGGAGGCCTTCGTTCGCGATGATCGCCCTTGCCGCCCGTTGAAGCGCAGGAAGTACTTTGCCATGGATGAGTAAGTCCTCTTCTCCCTCTGCTCCTTTACCTTACTGTCCCTACAGCTGACCGCGGCTTTTCAGGGCCCTTCCTACCAAATTTGCGGAGACGGCCGAGGAGTCATTCCTTCAAGATTTGTCTTCACCACTGACCCTGGGCGCGCCGAGCTCGATCAACGCCCCCGCCGTCGGGCCGGATGGGGAAGTGATCCGTCCCGCGGGACACCTCGAGCCTGCACGCCTGCTGTCCTCCCTTCACGAGCTCTCCTGGGGTACAGATAGCTTGCCCCGCGCTCCTCCCTTGACCGTGGATGGTGACTGGGTGAGGTCGGTCTTGAGTTCCTCCTCTGGGAATGGGCCGTCACCAGGCTGGATTCTTGGCGAGGTCCTCCCGACGATTGCTGGGGCGCCAGCCCCCAGCCCCTCACCGGAGGGGGGCATGGTGAACGATCAGGATGCCAATGACGGTGACGACGTGGGTGATGGTGAGGCCAGCGACGCCAATGATGACTCCGGAGGTGCCCCTGAAGATGCATTGGGGGATTTATCCGATTGATCGCGTGTCACCTCCACTGTTTGCCCTGCACGAAAATAGTCGGGCTTGGCCCTGAAGGTTGTAAGAGCATTTTGGGAGGGGAAGCCCCTCGTGTAAAGGTTTTCAATTGGTGTACTTGTAGACGTAACGCCGCCTGTATGCTTATGCCGAGCCATCGACCCTACGATGGGACGGTTGACTTGTTTACCTTTGGTCCGGACGGGTCCCGAGCGATCCTGCGGGGGCCGCAATGCCCCAAGTGTCTTCCGAGTGAACCCATTGATCCTGCGACAAGAACCTCCTGAGAGGGTGCGGCGACAGCGGTCCGGATCATAGCCATGCTTGGCCTGGCCCGGCTCGCAAGGGGCTCACGAGGGGAGGCAGCTGGCGCTAACTTTGGATGCAAAGCCGAAACCAGAACGCGAGAGATTGCTCGAACGAGACTAAACACCCCTTCCCTGAACACACACAAGTCTCAAGCTCAAATCCAACTTAAATTCAAATCGAAGGAAATAGACAATAGAGAGAAAGGCAAAGAGCAAAAAGCCGCGTCCGGCACCAAGTCTAGTCTTCGATGTCTTCTCACCAGCGTGGAGCTAAGTGCTGCCACCGGGCGTGGGCGGGAGCCCCCGAGGCCCAAGGGCGGCTCTCCGGAGACTCCGGGGCGTGTACAGCCCCAAACTCATTATTACGTGAGAGTGTCACGGGCGGCGAGCTTCACAGGCACTGGGCCTTCTTCACAGGTACCGGCCTTGCTTCATATCACCAGACGAGGGCCCCGCCTTGCGCCACACTCTACCACCATTGATGGCGACCGGAGACCAAAGACGACGTCAATGGGATAGAGCGGTCGCCAGCGGTTCCCCCGACGACCATGGATCCTCTGCCGGGGGCAGGCCCTGAGGCACCTCCCCGGCAGAGGGCCTACCTCCTGAGGACGCCTTGCTCCGGGCGCCGCGAGGGTGAGACCGGATCTCGGCCCCTCTCTTGCAGCCCCCAGTGCCCTCCTCTTGAGGGGTAGGAGGCTGCAGCATTGGGGCAGCCATCTGCTGCTGTGACCTGCACCTCCTGCGACCCATGGTTAGCATAAGCTTGCTCCCGAGGGATCAGTGGTACCCGATAGTTGCCGCCACCAGCGCGGTTGTCGAGGTTCTCGTGGGGTTCCTGAAAGAGCTCAGCTTCTGGCGTTTCCTGCCCCTAGCTTGGCCCGAGGAACAAGCCGTGGTCTTCCTCCATCGCGCACTCTTGGTCCACCATGTGGGGCACATAGGCTTCCGGGGCCGCCGTCCCAAGGGCTTCGCCCTAGGGACCTTGACGCCACGCAGTCCGGCCTAAAGTGCTGTCTTGAAGGTGGCGCGGTGGCCCACCGGGGCCATAGGCTGCGGCGTGCGCCCCCTCGCCGGTCGGAGGTGGGGCCGGCACGGCCTGTCACCCTACGCCGACGGCCAGGTTGGTGTTGAGGAAGACTTGGAGTCCACTCGGTGTCGCGTGGGTGCGCATGGGGCTGGCGTGCGGCACGCCCTGGATCTAGGGTGGCGGCTGGATGTAGAAGGGAGGTGCTCCCGATGCGGCGGCGTCCAAGAGCTCGGCCACTCATTCTAACAGCACATCGTGGCCGTTCTCCAGCAGCTTGCACCGCAGCAGCACCCGGGCTACGATGAGCGTGGCCCTTGAGTTCGCCAGCTCCCGGCGGGTGTGCGGCGACATGGCCGCGGCGTGGCTTGAGGCCCTTGCTGCTGACCGCACTTGCCGCGGCGTGAGGGCAAGTGGTGCTTGGCCGCGTCGCCCGCACCCCGCAGCACCCTGCGGAGCGCGAGCTGTCTAAGGCACAAGGTTGAGGTCACCCTGGGCCGGCGGCACGGCGTGGGCGGGCCACGCTGCCCAGCGGTCGGCATTGGCGGTCAGGTCGCTCGACATTAGAACGGCGAGGCGACGGACGCAAGGCGCTGGAAGAGGGATTCCGGCGCACTCCTACCTGGTGCGCCAAATGTCGGATTGCGGGTTCCGGTAGACCCTTGAGGTTCGAACACTAGGGTGCGCGCGAAGATCTCTCCTCTACCAACTCACGTCTCGTCGCCTCGCAAAGGATCTAGGCTACACGATGAACAACACAAGAGACGCAAGGTTTATACTAGTTCAGGCCACCGTTGTGGTGTAATACCCCACTCTAGTTTGTGGTGTGGTGGATTGCCTCTGGGGCTGATGATGAACAGTACAAGGGAAGAACAGCCTCGCGAGGGGTGTTCTTGTGGTGGTGTTGTCCCTTTGGAGGGGCTGATTCGAGATGCCTCTATACTATGGTGGCTAGTCCTATATATAGAGCGAGAGGCCCTGGTCCTATTCCCAAATATTGAGTGGGAAGGGCGCCAACAATTGGCCATTTTGAAGGGGAACATCTAGTACGCTTATCCTGACTAAAGTCGGTCCTCGCCTGTCAAAGGCTCTAACGATGACGCCGTCCTGGGCTCCACGATCACCTCCTTCCGGCCGTTCCTTTGGTTTTGGTCTTGTTGCACCGAAATGGTTCCCTTTGTCTGATGCCTTGGCCTATGCTTGCTCCCTTTGCACCAAAGGGGAAACAAGGACACTGCGCAGGACGGCGCCAGCTTGGCACCCGCCTAGCCTCGATCGTCATGGCTTGCATCACGGGTACCTCGCGAGGTACCCCACCTTGATCTCTCCGCCTCCTCGCAAGCCTGCCTGATGAGGCTACTCCTGAGGAAGCTTCCTATAGTCCGCCCTGCGAGGCTCGGTCCCTCCCGAGGGTCTTGAGCTTGAGTCGATGAAGATGGGCCGCACTGGGCCATTGCTTGAGCCACGCCGCAGGCCACAGGCAGGCAAGTCTGGTGACCCCCGTTCCTAGAATGCCAACAACTACTACTGTCGTGGAAATATCACGTCAGATGTCCTAGCGGAAGGACTTAGTCATGGAGCCATCGCAACGAGATTAGCAAAAAGGGGTTAAACCGGACAAAGGACACAGGGAGTTTATACTGGTTCGGCCCCTTGCGGTGAAGGTAAAAGCCTACGATCCAGTTGTTGTGGGATTGATTGAACTCAATGAGCAGGGAGCGAATCCACTTTACCTATCTCTTGAGTTGTTGTTTTTCTTGTCCCCGAACCGCCGCCGGCTCGTCCCTTTATATACACAGGTTGACGCCCGGCCGGTTTACAGAGTCCCGAGGCCGGCTCATACAAGTGTCTGGCTCGGTCTTTTCCTTTCCCTAACTTATAATACAAGTCATACGATTATGGCGGTTTACAACTATGGGCCCTAATCCGCCTTTGGGTTCTGGGCCTCTAAGTTTTAATAGTAGAGCTCCATCTTCTTTGTCTTCATGGGCTTCAATATAGATGAGCGTGAACCGGTCCCTCCTGGGCGGTTTACACTCAGTATTTATATCCTCAACATTAGGCTCCAGATTAATTTGAACCTGTTCATATCAATCTTCAATACTTAGAAAAATTCCCTGAACATCTTCTTATGATCCTCGTAAACCACCATGATATCTTCTCCCTGTAAACTTTGATAAACCGCCATGACGTCATCTTCTGAAATTGTAGTAAATCGTCATGATGCCATCTCTGTATAAAAAGGTTATAAAGATTCCTTTCATTAATTATCTTCCAAAGATCGAGGCGACAGCTGCGCCCCATTTTACCGCTTCAGGCCCCTCGATTCCCGCGCTTGCATACTTTATCCATTCGGCTTATAAATAAGCTCAGGGGTCCTTCCATTTTCCCCTTCCGCACTTCTTCTTCTTCCTCTCAACGCTCAAGCCCGACAGCTCCGCCGCCGAGCTCTGCATCATCCCTGGCCGCTGCATCAACCTGAACGCACCAGAGATCCGCGGCTCTCCTCTGCTGCTCCTGTGAATCCGGTAAGCCTTTCTCCCTCAACCCTAGATCTGCATTAGGGTTTCGGTGCTTGTCTGTGTTTGTGTTTGTCCGTGCTCATTATTTTTCCCTTACTATCTTATTGAATCTAGATCAACTTGACCTGTTTCTTCTGCGGCCGAAGCTTTTAGTTTATTTCGCCTCCGCATAATATCTTTAGGATCACAAACAAATCTCATCTGGCTCCTTCCTGTTTTGCTGTCGCCATTTTTAGGGCTCAGAAAATTTTCTTTACTAGGCCGCGGTAGATCCAAAATTATAATACCATCTTGCGAAACCTGTTTCTTTAGCACTTGATGAATTTCATATCTGCTTCTTCCACTGTAGGCGGTTTAACTTTTTATAAAATGATAATCCGCCAGGTACCATTAGCCCTCACTTAAACCGCCAACTTGATTTGAGCATCAATATCCGGTTTAACGTGCATACACACTCTGATTAAATCGCTCGGTTTAACACCGGTTTATGCACATCAATCTTGAATCGTGAACCGGCATTTGTACTTCTTTTACAGTTTGTCGTAAAAAATGGCCAAACAATTCGCTTCTTGCAATTGGGTTCCTTCCCGGATCAAAGAAGAACAACTCACTAGGTATGTACTGACTAGCGCTTTAGCCAAGAAGGAGGTCATTCATTGGCGGGTCCCTGGCCCTGAGTGCCCTCCTGAACCTCAAGATGGAGAAGTGGTTGTATTTATGCAGCATCTAGACCGGGGATTTAGCCCTCCCGGATCAAAGTTTTTGCGGGATGTGCTTGCCAAGTTCCAGCTCCACCCTCAAGACATTGGAAAAAATTCTGTGTCCAATATTTGCAACTTCCAAGTGTTCTGCGAAGTTTATCTGCAAGAAGAACCGACTGTTGAACTTTTCAGAGATTTCTTCCACTTGAACTGTTGTACTGAATTTTTTGACGGCCCCAACACTGAACTTGGCGGAGTGTCGGTTCAAAAAAGGAAAGAAGTTAACTTTCCTCATGCCAGACATCACAACCACCCCAAGGATTGGAATTAGACGTGGTTCTACTGCCGGAACACTGCGCCTGCTGACGAAAATCCTCTGCCGGGTTACCGTACCTACGGACTCAGTAATGAACATCCACTGTCGCAACGGCTTACTGCCAGAGAACGACAAGCATATGCACCACAGCTTGCTAAGCTCCAGGCTCTTTTAGCAAACGGTTTAAACGGCATTGACCTTGTCCGCTGCTGGGTTTCATGGGTATCCTGCCCTTAAGCCGCCGCAGCAGATTAATGCATGAATATACCGGGGATGCCAAAGATCCTCAACGGCACACTGAAATACAAATGAGTGACGACGAGTTCACTGAGTCTGTGAAGAAGATGCTGGATCGATCTCTGAATGCAGCAAAACCGGGCTGCATCCCTTTTATGCCAAAAACATACCGCCAGCTGTAAGAGCTTTATCCTTCTGTTTTTAATCGGTCCTCCTTTTAACGCATTCTGATATCGTTCTGTTTATTCCTACAGGCCAAGGATCCATTCTGTAAGAAGAAGACTCAAGATAAACCGGCAAAAACTCAAGACAAACCAGGTAGAGCCCCTCGTGCCAAGAGCAAGGCCACAAAGAATCCAACAAAGAAGAAAACCGCCAAGTCTTCTGATCTGCCCGAAGATGTTGACGACTCAGAGTCAGAGGTAGAACTTGACTCCCTTGGTTCATTTTTCATACATCTTATTGACAATGACCATTATCAGGATGATGCGGAAGCCAGTCGTGCTGAGCATGTAGAGGTAATCTCCCTTTCCTCCGATTCAGATCATGTGCCGGTTCAAAAACTTCGCCGTGTAGTTCGGAAAGTAAAACACTCACATCCTCTTGCTCATTTGTATCCACAATTTTCTTTGAAGACACATCAACATGAAGGTCGTCGCACAACCCGACAGAGTGGCTAGCAAGTCACTTCCTCCGGTTTACCGGACACCCCAAACCGGAAGCGTCATCCAGAGGTCGCTTGTTCTTCTATTAAATCTTATCCCTTGGCGGGTTGCTTCCGATACCCACTTAATCCGTCTGATTCGAATTATCAGGTGACTTCCAATTCATCTTCTGGCGACTCATCTACCACACAAATGCCTCCCCTCAAGACCGTCCCTGGGTAAGTACAATGATTTTTAGCTTTGCCTTCTTGCGTCGGTTTATCATATTAACCTCTGTTCTGCTATTTTTGTAGCGCCAAAGCCCGTCTCAGTAAGAAGGCAAAAATGAATACTCCCACTGAAGAGTTTGAACCGGCGAGGGCCTTAGAAGGTGTTGGTGGAAATGCTGATGTTGCCATAGATGATCCTGTACCACAAGGTCAAAACACTAATACTAATCCGCTAGAAGCTAACCCGGCTAGTCCTCATGCCGATCCACCAAGTCTAGCCGCTGACCCTCCAAGTCTAGCCGCGGATCCACCGAACCCAGCCGCTGATCCGGCGAGCCCAAATAAAACAACTGATGATGTTGTGATTATCGGATTTGGCCACACTTGTCCTGGCAACCCTGTCGCTTTGTCAAAGCATAGTGCCAAAGTGGAAACTGCTGCTGTGGAGAAAGGCAAATGGAAGACTTATTTGTCAAGCTATACTCATCTCAGTGCTCAGGAACTCCATTCTGGATTTCTAAACCGCCTGTACACAAGCCGTGACTATGAGTCCGGTTTAGTCAACATGATGAAGGAACACTATGAGGTAACTTCCATTCCAAACCCCTTTTATAAATCATCTTTATACTGTATATCAACTCCACTATAACCCCCAAGGGCCGGTTTATCTTTCCAAGATGAACCGGAACTTTGGATAAACAAGACTTCAACTGTGTAGCCCCCAAGGGCCGATTTATCTTG
The DNA here is from genome assembly GCF_002162155.2 of Triticum dicoccoides. Taxonomy (NCBI): domain Eukaryota; kingdom Viridiplantae; phylum Streptophyta; class Magnoliopsida; order Poales; family Poaceae; genus Triticum; species Triticum dicoccoides. The sequence continues at coordinate 409,248,404 of NC_041387.1, forward strand.
GCAAGATGAACCGGGACTTTCTGTTCAAAACTTGCCTTGTTGAATTCCTTCACCCTCGATTTTTCTGATCAATTACACATTAGCCCCCAAGTGCCAAGTTTAATACTTGTATTGAGCCTTGGGACTTTAAATAACAGTCAAAATAGAAGCAATCCGCATTATCCCCCAAGTGCCAAGTGTATAACTTGTTATATGCTTGGGACTTTGAGAAAAATATTAACGTCATCATCTGTCTTTTGCAGGCTGACATGAACAACAAAGATTCCAAAATTGCCGATCTTCAAGAAAATATAAAGTTCCAGCAAGAAGAAACCTCCAAGGCCAAGAATGAACTGAAGGGCGCTTTAACTGCCATGGAGCAATTAAAGGGTGGTTTCAAAAGCGAGCGGGCGGACTGGGAAACCGAGAAGGCTGCTCTGTTAAAGTGGGATGAAGATGTCGAATCAGCTCTTAAACCGGTGGCGAAAGAACTATCTGGGCTAAAGCATCAAGTCAATGCTATGACTTCTGCAATATTCGGTAAGTACACTTTGTAAAAACCTTGTTGAAACATCTTTGAAATTGTCGGTTTAACATAGAATTCTTAAACCATTACAGGTGGTCGTGTTGCTCACTTAGGCTCGGATATGCGGATGAGCTTGAAAGCTGCCTATACGTTGATAGAACAACTGTATACTGGTGCTCAGCGAGTCATTTGTGCATCCTCATACAATAAACCAGCACCAACCTTGATCAAGGATACTTTGGCAAAATTATCTATGACCCCTGCCCAGATAAAAGAAGTAAAGCGATCTGCTGCAAGAGCAGGCGCTTTAACAACACTGACTCGGGCCAAAGCCTGGATTGCGGATCTTGATTCGGTAGACATCGCAAAGGGCTATCCTGGCGAACAAGAAGACGGGTCAGAATTTGATGCTGAAGCCCTCAAAGCCCTGATAAAGAAGATCCACCCTCTGGCAAGCCAATTGGCCGAAGAGGTTGACTTGTCGGTTCATCGGTCCAGCTATGATGCAGATAACAAACGAGTTGATGCAGCTATGAAAGAAGCGCAAAATCTTATCCCGCCAATCCGTAAGCACGCCTATGCCCCTGATATTGAACCGTCCAATCTTATAAGCCACGAAGTTGTCTTCCAAGCCTTAACCAGGATTGATTGGACCACTATTGACTTCCAGCCACTGGGTGAGGAGGAGGTTGAACCGGCGCAAGATGATCCGTCAACTTCTCGTCAGCCTGGCAGTGAGTCATAATCCGACAGCTGGTTGCAGCTTCGCAGACTTTTGGTGATGCAACAAACAGTTATTCTTTTTGGTTATCAAAACGCCTTGTAATAGGCTAGTTGAAATATTTTGATCTTGTGCCATCGTGCACTGCTACATGATACTGCAATCCTTTATGATTGTTGCTATGCTTGCTCATATGCCTTTGTACTTTTCATAAAATCCTGCCTTCTGCAATTGGAAAACTTAAATGTGTCCTGGTGGTTTATCGCTGGACGGGTTACGATATCCAATACAGAACCAGAGTTTTTATAACCAAGGCTGTAAAGCAATAACATATGAAATATATCATACCTGTGATATGAACCACATCGTTGGTTTACCAACTTGCGTAGTAAGGGTGATAACCCAAATCTTTGAGTAGTGATTACTCCCACCATGTTGTACTGGTACATAATAAGCCATACCGGGTTATGATAAACTCCAGATGATCATCATGGTGACATGTAGTCAAAGCCAGACCGGGTTAAGAAACACTGTTTTAAAATTTGAATGTGGTCTGACAACTTTGTAGCTGAAAGCCAAACCGGGTTATCAAACACCGGGTTAATGTGATGACTGATAGCCATGTCGAGTCAGTAGATGCCGGTTCAACATAAAATTTCATAAAAGAACAAAAATTGTCAAAGGCAAATAAGACCGTGTAGTCGAGGCTTTTCAAGGGCTGCCAGGCCCAAATTTGAGGCTTTTCATGGGCTGCCAGGCCGCTGAGTTAAACCATTTTGCAAAGCCTTTCAAGATGGGCCTCCAACTAACCAATCGTCATTTTAACTTTGACAAGTTCAGGGTCTGTATAAGATTGACTTGTCAAATGTTTGACGGGTCATGCCAGGATTACCTGGATAGGAGTGGCTTACTTGATAAAGGCAGGTTAACCCGGTGTTTTAGGTGAATACACCAAGCTTCCAAGCCATGCTTGATAGCATATTACAAGGGTCCTTTCAAACTCTTTGTTGCAGTGCACAAAGAGCCCCCAAGTAACTTTGTGAGTTGTGCTCAATGGGTGCCTATGTTTGAGCTGTGCATAGAAACCAGACTCTCTTTGGCCCCTTGGGTGTGAAGCTCCCAAGTTGTATTGTGGCGTGATAGCCAGATTAATAGGTAGAACTCCACTTTGTCAGCTGAAGCCCCATGTAATCAGAAGATATTGGAAAAAACAGCAGAGACCCTGCTTATAGCAAGGATGTCGGTTTAGTATATTGATGATAATATATACATTGTCAAAATATGTACATAAGAAGAGCCTATGGCTCAGGTATAGTAAGGCCGAAGATGAGCTATATTCCACGGCCGATGGGTCCCCTCCTCCGATTTGCGTGAGTCTTTATGTTCTCGAACGTCGATGAGGTAGTATGATCCATTGTGCAAATTCTTGCTGACCACAAAGGGCCCTTCCCAAGGTGGGGATAACTTGTGCATATCGGTCTGATCCTGGATGAGCCGGAGCACTAAGTCGCCTTCTTGAAAGGTTCTTGTTTTAACCCGGCGGTTGTGATAACGCTGCAGGTCTTGCTGATAAACCGCCGAACGATCCAACCCGATGTCCCGCTTTTCATCTAACAGGTCCACTGCTTCTCGACATGCTTGCTCATTGTCCGCTTCAACATAATTGGTAACCCGGGACGAGTCATGACGAATATCACTTGGGAGAACTGCCTCTGTCCCGTAAACCATGAAGAAAGGTGTATAACCCATAGACCGATTTGGGTTGGTGTTTATGCTTCATAACACAGATGGTAACTCCTCCACCCAGCAACGCGGCGTCCATTTCAAAGGAACCATAAGCCGGGGTTTGATACCCTTCAAGATTTCTTGATTAGCTCTCTCAGCTTGACCATTGGATTGGGGATGACCAACGGACGACACATCAAGCCGGATGTGCTCTCGTTGACAAAATTCCTCCATCTCACCTTTGGAAAGATTCGTGCCATTATCTGTGATGATGTTGTGTGGAAAACCGAAATGGAAGATCACCTTCTTGATGAATTGAACCGCCGTGGCTGCGTCACACTTGCTTACGGGCTCCGCTTCAACCCATTTGGTAAACTAGTCAACTGCCACCAACAGGTGGGTCTTCTTATCCTTGGATCGCTTAAAAGGCCCTACCATATCAAGCCCCCAAGTAGCAAACGGCCAGGTGATTGGAATCATCAGTAGCTCCTGAGCCGGAACGTGAGCTCGTCGTGAGAACTTCTGACAAGCGTCGCACCGCTTTACCAGGTCCTCAGCATCAGGATGAGCCGTTAACCAATAGAAACCATGGAGAAAAGACTTAGCAACCAAGGATTTTGAACCGGCATGGTGACCACAATCTCCTTCATGGATCTCATGCAAAATCTCTTGGCCCTCTTCAGGAGAAACACAATGCTGGAAAACGCCTGAAACATTGCAGTGATGTAACTCGCCATTGTGAATAACCATGGACTTTGATCGCCGTACTATCTGCATGGCCAGAACTTCATCTTCTGGTAACTCGCCTAGGTTCATATACGCCAAATATGGAATTGTCCAATCCGGAATTACATGTAAAGTGGCAACCAACTGTGCCTCCGGATCAGGAATAGCTAAGTCCTCCTCTGTAGGCAATTTAGCAGACGGGTTTTGCAGGATATCCAGAAAGGTATTGGGTGGTACCGGTTTACGTTGAGATCCCAGCTGGCTTAAAGCATCTTCTGCTTCATTCTTGCGCCGATCAATGTGCTCAACCTGATAACCCTTGAAATAACCGTCCACAATATCCACTTCACGTCGTAAGCCGCCATGAGTGGATCCTTGGAATCCCAAGTACCTGAAACTTGCTGAGCCACCAGATCAGAGTCTCCAAAGCATCATACCCGGCTTAAGTTCATTTCCTTGGCCACTCGAAGACCATGGAGTAAGGCCTCGTATTCAGCTGCATTGTTAGTACAGGGAAACATTAAGCGGAGAACATAACGAATTTTATCACCTCGAGGGGAAGTAAGGACAACTCCAGTCCCCGAGCCCTCCAATTGTCTGGACCCGTCAAAGTGGATAGTCCAGTTTGTGTTGTCCAGTTTGTCTTCCGGTGCCTGCAACTCTGTCCAGTCATTGATGAAATCCACAAGAGCCTGAGACTTGATGGTTGTGCGAGGCATGTATTTCAAACCGTGTGGTCCAAGCTCAATAGCCCATTTAGCAACCCGGCAAGTTGCCTCCCTGTTCTAGATTATATCCCCCAAAGGAGCAGAACTGACCACTGTGATGGGATGGCCCTGAAAGTACTGTTTAAGCTTCTGAATTGCCATAAAAAACCCATACACTAGTTTCTACCAATGCGGATATCTTTGCTTTGACTCAATTAGCACTTCACTGATATAATAAACCGGCCTTTGAACCGGATATTCCTTCCCAGCCTCCTTGCATTCCACCACAATGGCTACGCTGACAGCCCGAGCATTAGCAGCCACGTATAACAACAGCATCTCCTTATCAACCGGAGCAGCAAGAACCAGCGGTTCAGCCAACTACTTCTTTAAGTCCTCAAACGCCGCATCAGCAGCATCATTCCAGACAAAATTGTCTGTCTTCTTCAGCATCTGATATAGAGGGATCGCCTTTTCTCCCAACCTGCTGATGAACTAGCTCAAGGCCGCAATATGACCTGCCACACATTGAACATCATTGATGCATGCCGGTTTAGCGGGAGACGTAATAGCTTTAATCTTTTTCGGATTAGCCTCAATGCCCCTGTTAGATACCAGGAAACCTAGGAGCTTGCCTGCCGGAACACCAAAGATGCATTTGTCCGGATTGAACATCATCTTATAAACCCGAAGATTATCAAAGGTCTCCTTGAGGTCATCTATCAATGTCTCCTTTTTCCTGGATTTTATCACAATATCATCCACATAAGCATGAACATTGCACCCAATCTGTGTATGAAGACAATTCTGCACACAACGCTAATAAGTTGCTTGGGCACTCTTGAGCCCAAAGGGCATAGACACATAACAGAAGGCTCCAAAGGGAGTGATGAAAGATGTCTTCTCCTGGTCCTTAACTGCCATCTTGATCTGATGATATCCTGAATAAGCATCCAAGAAACTCAAACGCTCATAACCCGCCGTAGCATCAATGATTTGATCAATACGAGGGAGGCCAAAGGGATCAGCTGGGCAAGCTTTGTTCAAATCTGTGTAGTCCACACACATACGACAAGTGCCGTTTTTCTTAAGAACCAGCATCGGATTAGCTAACCACTCAGGATGAAACACCTCCACAATAAACCCTGCTGCCAACAGCCGGGCTACCTGTTCAGCAATGGCTTTACGCCGCTCTTCGTTAAAGCGGCGAAGAAACTGTTTGACCGGTTTGAACTTCGGATCAATATTAAGAGTGTGCTCAGTGAGTTCCCTCGGTACACCTGGCATGTCAAAAGGTTTCCATGCAAAGATGTCCCGGTTCTCACAAATGAACTCGATGAGCGCGCTTTCCTATTTTGGATCCAAGTTGACGCTGATGCTGAACTGCTTGGATGAATCGCCAAGAACAAAGTCAACCAATTTAGTCTCATCAGTCGATTTAAACTTCAAAGCCGGATCATGCTCTGTAGTGGGATTCTTTAGAGAAGTCATATCTGCCGGATCAACGTTGTCCTTATAGAACTTCAACTCCTATGTTGCACAAACTGACTCAGCATAGGCCGCATCACCTTCCTCACACTCCAGAGCAATCTTACGGTTACCGTGAACTGTGATGGTCCCCTTATAACTCGGCATCTTGAGCTGTAGATAAACATAACACGGCCTTGCCATGAATTTAGCATAAACCGGCCGTCCAAACAAGGCATGGTACGGACTTTGGATTTTAAACACCTCGAAGGTCACCGTCTCTGACCTTGAATCATGATCATCACCAAAAACCACCTCCAGAGCTATCTTACCGACCGGGTAAGCCGATTTACTAGGCACTACACCATGAAAAATGGTGTTTGACGGTTTAAGATTCTTATTTGTTAACCCCGCACGCTGGAAGGTTTCGTAATACAGGATATTGATACTGCTTCCTCCATCCATGAGCACCTTGGTGAACTTATAACCTCAAACCTGTGGCGCAACCACCAAAGCTAGATGGCTAGGGTTGTCAACCCGGGGCGGATGATCCTCCCGGCTCCAAACAATGGGTTGTTCAGACCAGCGCAGATAACGGGGCACTGCCGGTTCAACAGAGTTTACTGCCCTTTTATGAAGCTTCTGGTCGCGCTTGCATAGACTAGTAGTGAAGACATGATACTGTCCACCATTTAACTGCTTCGGGTTGCTCTGGTAACCCGACTGCTGCTGATTCCCCTCATTATTCTGCTGATTGTGACCACCTTGGTTGTTCTGGTTGCCCTGATTATTCTGAAATCCAGAGTTTGAACCGCCGCCACCGTAACCCGGCCCGTGAAATCCTGGACCTGAACTGCCAAATGGACCCTGATCATACCGGAAGAGATCAGAATTTTGAACTCCTTCATAATGAAGCAATCCTTCCAGAGGTGCGTGGTCGGAGTCTCCTTCATCCCATGCTTTGGGCAGGGCTGGTTTAACAGACGCTCTAGATTCATGCCTCCACCGTGCTGGGGCAGTTTACCCTTACGATGTTGTATACTGCCCTGTACATTGGTGTTAGCCACAAAATCCGAATTATCCGCTTTGCGCTTACCATTGTTCCCATGGCTCCCTTGGTTATGTTGTTGTCCCTTCGCACCGCCGATCTTCTTTCCCTTCTTCGGTTTCTCCTCGTCAGAATTGGGATCCTTGGTATTATCAGAATCGGTATACTTAACCAAGGCTGCCATAAGCGTTCCCATGTCATTGCAGTGGCGTTTGAGCCATCCCAACTTCATCTTCAGTGACTTAAACAGGCAATTACGCTCCAATGTTACAATCGCTGTATCAGCATTGATGCGATCCGACGAATGGAGGACTTCTGAAACCCGGCGCACCCAATGAGTTTTTGACTCGTTCTCTCCTTGAACACATGCATCTAGATCCACAATGGACATGGGTTGTTTGCACGTATCCTTGAAATTCGCTATAAACCGGGCCTTCAATTGGTCCCATGACCCGATGGAGTTAGCGGGCAGGCTCTTTAACCAAGTGCGGGCTGTCCCTTCCAACATCATGGTGCATATTTTGCACATGCCGCTTCATCCACATACATCATCTCCATTGCCATCTCATAACTTTAAACCCACGCCTCGGGGGGTTAATCGGCAGTATAATTAGGCACTTCACGCGGACCCTTAAAATTGTTGGGCAACCGCACATTTCGGAGAGCCGGGGTGAGAAACGGCACTCCCCGTGAGCTGAAGGCAAGTCCTCTTTCTACTGATGCCGCTGGTTGAACCAGGGCGGGTTGATGATGACCCGCGTACTGTGCTGCTAATGTGACCTCCCTTCGCGCTTTGCCATTATCCACTACGTCCTGAGCATTTGCGCCCCCACGCGCCGGATTAGGCCCTCAAGGGGCATTATGGCACCGCACACTGCTTGACACAGCCGGTTCGTCCATGTGCCTGCTATAACTTTTGCTCGGATGGGGGGTTGAATGTATTCTGTCCTGGCTGTAGGAATAAGCCTGTTGCTGCACAACAGCAGTTTGAAGAAGATCCCTGTCCCGTCGCGTTTCAACCGCAGCCAGTGAATCACCCTCCATCGGAATGGCTGCCAGGCGAGATGCCGCGACAATCATGTTATCCAAAGGGCTAGAAAAATGACCCGGCAGCGTCGATACGTATTGCGGCGGGTTATCCGTCCGTCGAGGCGGGTCCGTTATCCGTGGTTGATCCGGCGCTGCCCCAGGTGCCTCGGTCCGGTTTACTGCTGCCGGATTACTTGGCCCGGCTCCCGGCGTATTGAAGAGATTCAGTCCTTCGTAGACCGGCGGCAGACGAGACCGGTACTTCCTTCGCAGCACTTCGTTTGACGCGTTCTGATCCAACATAAGCCGGTAATTCTGCTCCTGGATCTGCTGTGACTGGGCATCTAAAGCCGCCCGTTCCTCAGCCATCCTAACTTCCTCAGCTGCCAGGTCCTCCTTGGCCTGTGTTATCTGGTCCTTTAGCTTGGTAACCTCTGCATTATGCCGATCCTGCGTCTCCGGGGTGACAGTCGTGGTTAACAAGGTCGCCCAGGCATCCAACAAACTGGAAAGAACTTGAGTCGATCAGCGTGCAGGGCTTCCTACCACGGCTGCTAACCCGGACATCATTGCTGCTGTGGATGAAGACTGCAAGGTGGGCTGTGTTCCGGCCATGAAGATTGCAACCCGGTTCGGCGGTTCAAAGGGGTCTGGAATACTGTTGGCATCGGAATAGGCCCCAATCCGGCCGTCTTGCCATTGGTACAGTGACTCGGTTTCACCAGTGGATGACTCGCCATCTGAGTAGATGGCCGTCTCACCATCGGACACCGGTTCAGATCCTGCACCGTGGATGAATCCTACGAACGCACGCTTCATGGCAGGCTGAACCCGGGCAGGACTCGCATGCTGAGCCATCTGGATGATGTCAGTGGAGATATCCGGCTCAGGGCTCCGTTCGCCGATCTTGCCGATGAAAACGTGAATTCCGCCAAAGGGGACCCGGTACCCGTACTCGATTGAGCCAGCCTCGGGGCCCCATCCTGCATTGTCGATGTAGAGCTTGCCGCAACGACTCTTGGTCATCCGACCAACCGCGTATCCCTTGAGTCCTTCAAAGTTGCCCTTCAAGAACTCGAAACCATCGTGCGATAGCCCCACGGTGGGCGCCAACTGTCGTGGAAATATCACGTCAGATGTCCTAGCGGAAGGACTTAGTCGTGCAGCCATCGCAACGAGATTAGCAAAAAGGGGTTAAACCGAACAAAGGACACGGGGAGTTTATACTGGTTCGGCCCCTTGCGGTGAAGGTAAAAGCCTACAATCCAGTTGTTGTGGGATTGATTAAACTTGATGAGCAGGGAGCGAATCCGCTTTACCTATCTCTCGAGTTGTTGTTTTTCTTGTCCCTGAACCGCCGCTGGGTCGTCCCTTTATATACACAGGTTGACGCCCGGCCGGTTTACAGAGTCCCGAGGCCGGCTCATACAAGTGTCTGGCTCGGTCTCTTCCTTTCCCTAACTTACAATACAAGTCATACGATTATGGCGGTTTACAACTATGGGCCCTAATCCGCCTTTGGTCTCTGGGCCTCTAAGTTTTAATAGTAGAGCTCCATCTTCTTTGTCTTCATGGGCTTTAATATAGATGAGCGTGAATTGGTCCCTCCTGGGCGGTTTACTCTCAGTAGTTATATCCTCAACAACTACTGTTATGGTGGTCGACTAGAAAAAATGATCGGTGGAAGACTCCATGATATCTGCTCCAGCTTCATCAACATAGTCATCATCGCTATCATCAGGGTCCGAGTCGGTGTCGCCGATGATGATGTAGTTCTCCGGACAAGTGGAATCGTCATCTTCTCTTCCTAGCGCGGGGTCTCCCATGAATACTCCTAGCTTCCTTGTCAAATCATCATTCTTCTCCACGAGTATCATCATTTCCTCCTCATATCCATCATGTGTAGACTTGAGTTCTTCCTCCAGCTCCATGATCCTGGTCATTGCCTTCTTCAGATCTATCATGCCTGTGCACATCTGGTTCTCCTGGCAACGAATGTGCTGGTTTAACTCCTGGACGAAAGTTGCAATAGATCTATCCTTTCTGGTGCTGATCATCTCCCATTGCTCATCTCGGCCCCCACAAATCTGGTAGATAGTATCCTTGAGATCCTTGTGGTAAACTTCTCCAATGCGTCCAATGGTGATGTGGGCTACCATGATCTTTCCTAGACTCCAGGTTGGTTCATCAAAGGAAAACTCTATGGGATCAGTGACTGGCATGAACGTCCTTCCTAGAACTTGAACTCGAATCATCTGATGCTCCTCTTCTGGTAATGTGGCGATGTAGGTCCCGGTGAAGCTTGATATTCCGATGTTCAGGTATCTAGTAACTTCTTTCAAGTGTTGTCCGAAAGGTGTATCTTCATCCGGTTGGGTGAACTTGTTCCTTGCATCCGCCATCCTATAGAGTAGAAAAGGGAGAGGAGTCAGAAATGAGAAGGGAGTAGTGATCTAGGGCTTTGGCTTAGTGCTCATGTCCTACAGTCAACGTGTGCTTTGATACCATCTTGTAGCGACCAGAACTCAAACAGTCTGATCTCTATGCATCAGTGTCATCCCTGGATTGGTAATGTTGACACGCACAGTACTTGAGGATTTATAACAGAGTAGCAATCACACACTTATTACATCGAATGTCTCACGAGAGAACTTATTACAATAATATGGCTTAAGGCCATCTAAAAACGATAACAGCGGAAGGCTTGGAAGATAAAGTGAGTCCATCAACAATGGCATCACTGAGTGAAAGACAACGACCTATGGCACCTTACTCGTCGTCTGAAAAGTCTGCAACATGAACGTTGCAGCCCGAAACGGGTCAGCACATGGAATATGCTCGCAATGTAACACATAGAGTAATGAACAGAATAAATGCTATCACTACATGCATATATGGCTGGTGGAAAGCTCTATGGTTACAGTTTTGCATAAAGCTATTTTTTCCCTACAGCAAAGCAATAAAATTTATTTAACTATCATGGTGGTTGTTAAACATTGAGAAGGTTCCTCCAACTCAATCCAATTAAACATCATCATTAAACCCAATCAAATTATATTTAGAGTGATGAGATCAACATGATAATCCAAGAACTAGATACTCAAAACGTCCATAACCGGGGACACGACTAACCATTATTAGTTTGTACACTCTGCAGAGGTTTGCGCACTTTTCCCCACAAGACTCGAATACATCCGTGGTTAGAGAATCGAGACACGGTCTTTCTGAAGCATTAACTCTCTACTCTGGATAGACAGTACCACCTACAACCCATTACATCTGTTAGTCTACCTCTTTAAGAGCTTCACGCAACTTAGTCAACTATGCCAGAGCCCATAGTGGCTTGTGGGTACACACAGAAGTTTCTAGCATGAATAATCTTATGATCCCTTTGAGCCTGGGTGGCAGACTGTAGGATGATCACACGGGTACTCCAGGATATCCTAGGACAACACTGGATTCTCCAGGTGCCCTGACAACCACTGGGTACTCTAGGGTGCCTCAAGCAATCCACCCAGATGTGTATTTATGTAGCCACCTTAAGTTAACCATTATTTAACAATACTCACATCTGTCATGGATACACTCACCCAAACCACGTCTACAAGCATAGCATAGCAATATAAGCATAACATAAAAGTAACTCCCAAAGGTTTGATAATAAACAATGTAATAGGTTCTACCTCATCATCTACTTCCCAAAACCCACATGTTAAATAGATCCTAACCATGTCATTGTTTGAGGATTGGATCTAATGCAATAAAACTGGATAGTAAAGAGGTATGATCAAAGTGTTACTTGCCTTGCCGATGATCCGTGAAACCTAGGGACTGGTAGTAGCATGCTTCGCACTCCGGGTACTCTATCGCAAACAAACAAGCATACAATAAGCACTCAATTAGAAGCACGGGTAAAACTCGAATAAGAGATCTAACCAGAAAGTTCAACTTAAGAACTCCGTTTTGCAAAAAGAAACAAATCAAACGAAGCAATGAAACTCAAATTGCGAAAGAAACAAGATCCTCTTACTAATCTAGACTTAAGTCAAATTTTACAGTACCAAAATCTTGTTCAAGTTGATTAAACAAAAAGAGGTCTTCGAGACAAAGATCTAGGCGCTTGAATCGCCTGATTTCGATAAACGAGCGAAAAGATAAACTAAAACGAAAATCACTCCAGAAATCACGATCGAAAATAATCGTGGAAAACCCCTAGAAAAAGAAAAACTGACGAACAAGCTAACGAACGAACATTCACTGTCTGCGACAGGTTAGGGTTAGGGTTTCGGCGAGGTGGGCTGGCGGCTTCGGCAGCTCAGGCCTTGCGGGTTATAAAGGTCGGCCGGGTCGAGTCGTGCCTGGCTAGGTCGGATGATTTCTTTTTTTAAAATATTCCGCACAAAAAAACGAAGAAAAGAAATACTAAATATACTCCAAAAATCCTGATATAAATTTTCCCCGTCCTCTAAAAATATAGCGGACAAAGTGAACATTTATCTGGGCCTCTAATGCAATTTTAAAAAACACACTTTTTTCCTAATTCAAATAAAATAGCGATAAAACTCCGAATAAAATACTTATTTGATTTTAATATTTAATCTCCAATATTTCTTTATTTTGGGAAGTCATTTTATCCCCTCTCTTTTATTTTTCTATTGGAAATATTAGGAGAGAAAACTAATTAAAATCTCAACGATCCTCTTTTCAAAATTTGAGAAAATTCAAATATGAAAATAACGAAATCCCCAACTCTCTCAGTGGGTCCTTGAGTTGCATAGAATTTCTAGGATCAACTCAACATGCAATAAAATATGATATGCAATGATGATCTAATGTATAACATTCCAAATTGAAAATTTGGGATGTTACAAACCTACCCCCCTTAAGATGAATCTCGCCCTCGAGATTCGGGTTGGCTAGAAAATAGGTGAGGGTGGTCCTTCCGTAGGTCTTCCTCTCGTTCCCAGGTGGCTTCATCCTCTGTATGGTGGCTCCAATGAACTTTGCAGAACTTGATAACCTTGCTGCATGTGACTCGATTGGCAAACTCGAGAATCTTGAATGGTTTCTCCTTGTAGGTCAAATCACTATCCAACTGAATCGCTTCCAATGGCACTGTATCTCTCAGAGGAATGTCGACCATCTCTGCATGGCACTTCTTCAACTGGGAAAGTGGAACACATCATGAACTCCTGACAATCCTTCTAGCAATTCCAACTTGTAAGCAACTTCTCCCATACGTTCCAAAACTTTGTATGGTCCCACAAAACGTGGTGCTAACTTTCCCTTAACCCCAAAACGTTTAACTCCTCGAAGCGGGGACACACGAAGATAAACTCTGTCTCCGACTTCGTAAACTGTCTCGTTGCGTTTCGAATCCGCACAGCTCTTCTACCTAGACTGGGCTACCTTGAGTCTATCGCGAATCAGCTTAACCTTCTCTTCAGACTCTTTAATCAAATCTGGTCCAAACAACTCACGGTCTACAACTTTATCCCATAACAACGGTGTCCTGCACCTCCTTCTGTACAAAGCTTCGAAAGGGGCCATCTTCAAACTGGCTTGATAACTGTTATTGTAAGAGAACTCTGCATATGGAAAATTGTCGTTCCAACTAGATCCATAATCTAGCGCACAAGCTCTCAACATGTCCTCCAGAATATGATTGACTCTCTCGGTCTGTCCATCTGTCTGTGGATGAAAGGTTGTACTGAACTCTAGCCTGGTACACAAAGTCTCATGCAACTGATTCTAGAACTTTGAGGTAAACTGGGTTCCTTTATCTGATACAATGGTCCTCGGAACTCCATGCAGACATACGATCCTAGTCATGTATATCTTTGCCAACTTAGCACTGGTGTAAGTGGTCTTCACTGGGATGAAATGAGCTACCTTCATCAACCGATCGACTTCAACCCATATCGAGTCATAGCCTGAACGAGTCTTGGGCAATCCCGTGATAAAATCCATGCCTAGCTTATCCCACTTCCATTCGGGTATCGGCAATGGCTGTAACAATCCAGCTGGCTTCTGATGCTCTGCCTTCACTCTCTGACATACATCACAAACTGTTACATACTCCGCAATATCCTTCTTCATTCCGTTCCACTAGAAACTGTCCTTCAAATCTAGATACATCTTGGTATTTCCTAGGTGAATCGAATACGGCGAATCATCGGCCTCCTGCAGAATCAACTTCCTGATCTCTGGGTCATTAGGCACATATAGGCGGTCCTCAAACCATAAGGTGTGGTGCTCATCCTCACGAAATCCCTTAGCTTTTCCTTTGCTTATCCTTTCCTTTATCACGGCAATCTCCTTGTCCGTCTTCTGAGCTTCTCGGATCTTATCCATCAAAGTAGACTGAATCTCCAATGCTGCTACATAGCCTCTCGGAACTATTTCCAAACATAGCTCGCGAAGATCCTCTGCTAACTCCTTGGGTAACTCTCCGGTCATGAGTGTATTGACATGACTCTTGAGGCTCAACGCATCGGCTACTACGTTAGCCTTTCCGGGATGATAATGCAACCTCATATCATAATCCTTTATGAGCTCCAACCATCATCCTCTGCCTGAGATTCAACTCCTTCTGTGTGAAGATATACTTCAAACTCTTGTCATCCGTGTACACCTCACAGTGGTTTCCGATGAGAAAACGTCTCCATGCCTTCAACGCATGCACTATGGCTGCTAACTCCAAATCGTGTGTAGCATAATTCAACTCATGGGGTTTAAGATGTCGTGAGGCATATGAAACAACTCTTCCCTCCTGCATAAGCACTGCTCCAAGTCCTCGACGAAAAGCGTCGCAATACACTTGATAATCCTTGCGTTGATCCGGAAGAATCAACACTGGGGCTGTAACCAAACATTTCTTCAATTCCTAAAAACTGGCCTCACATTCCTCAGTCAATTTGATTTAGGTGTCCTTCTTCAACAACTCCGTCATGGGTTTTGCAATCTTTGAGAAATTCTCAATGAACCTCCTGTAGTATCCTACGAGTCAAAGAAAACTCTGGATCTCTCCAACTGACGTGGGTGCTTCCCAATTTGTCATAGTGACAATCTAGGTGGGGTCTACTGCTATTCCTTCTCCAGATATAACATGTCTGAGGAATCCAACTTCCTTCAACCAAAACTCACACTTGCTGAACTTGGCATATAACTGATGTTCTCTGAGTTTCCCAAGTACCAAATGCAAATGCTCCTTATGCTCCTCTTCATTCTTCGAGTAAACCAGAATATCATCAATGAACACCATGATGAACTTATCCAAAAACTTCATAAACACCTTGTTCATCATGTTCATGAAATAGGTAGGTGTGTTAGTCAGACCAAATGATATAATGGTATACTCATATAGCCCGTACCTGGTGGTAAAAGTTGTCTTAGGTATATCCTGCTCTCGAATCTTTAGCTGGCGGTATCCTGATCGCAGATCGATCTTGGAAAATACTTTAGCTCCTTGCAACTGGTCAAACAAATCATTGATCATCAGCAGTGGGTACTTCTTCTTGATCGTCACTTCATTCAATCCACGATAATCAACAACTATCCTTAATGATCCATCTTTCTTCTCCACTAGAAGCACTGGTGATCCCCAAGGTGATGAACTTGGGCGAATATAGCCTTTATCCAGTAACTCCTTAATCTGCTTCTTAATTTCCTCCAATCGTTTGCGGGCATCATGTACGGTCTCTTAGATATTGGCCCTGTGCCTGGCAAAAGCTCAATCAAAAACTCAGTGTCTCTATCCGGTGGCATGCCTGACAACTCTTCTGGAAATACATCAGGGAAATCCTTCACCACTAGTACTTCCTCATGTACAACTCATGATAAGAAATTCACTTGAGTCCTCTTCGGCACATGCCAGGATACATACTTGATCCTTCTTCCTTCTGGGGTGGTGAGCAAAATCGACTTACTGGCACAGTCAATGTTCCCTCCATACTTTGATAACCAACCCATGTCTAATATCACATCCAGTCCTTGTGACTCCAATACTATTAGGTCTGAGGGGAACTTATAGTTACCAATCCTTAATGGTAACCGATCACACCATAGGCTAGCCATATACTCTGCTCCTGGCGAGGTTACTAACATGGGTGACCTAAGGGCTTAGACTGACAGGTTAAACTTATCCACAAATCCCCTTGATATGTATGAATGCGATGCACCAGTATAAAAAAGAATGATTGCAGTAAATGACTTAACCAAAAACTTACCTATTACTGCATCGGGTTGCGCTTCAACCTCCTCCACGCTAACGTGGTTCACTTATCCCCTGTCGAAAGGTTTGGGCTTCTTCCTAGAGCTTCCATTGCCATTTCCATTCTTTGCTTCAGAACACTCCATTGCGTAATGTCCGTTCTTCCCGCACTTGAAACAAGTAATGTGACTTAGATCCTTCTTGGCAGGCGTTGCTGGGTTAGAACGGTTCTGTCCGTTGGTTCCTCCATTACCATTCCCATTCTTGGGGCCACTATGGTTATGTGAACTCCCTCCATTAGAATTATGGCCTCCATGGTTATGGTGAAGGTGTCCTACCGAGTTCGGGGTAAAACGGGTCCTCTGCTGAGCTCCTGAATTGTACTTCCCTTGTCCATACTTCCTCTTGCGGTTGCCAATCTGCTACAGCTTCCCTTCAATCATGAGAGCTTTATCTACCAACTCCTGGTAGTTGTTGAAGGTTGCCACCATCAACTGCATGCTCAGCTCATCATTCAGTCCTTCCAGAAACTTCTCCTTCTTAGCTGCATCCGTAGCAACGTCATCCGGGGCATAACGTATTAACTTACTAAAATCATCCACATACTGGCCCACTGTGCGTCCTCCTTGGCGCAAGTTGCGAAACTCGCGCTTCTTCATGGCCATAGCTCCTGCTGAAACATGGGCAGTGCGAAAAGCCTGCTGAAACAGGTCCCATGTGAAAGTGTCGATGGGGTAAGTGGTTGTGAAATTCTCCCACCATGATGTTGCGGGTCCATCAAGCTGATGTGCGGAAAAACGCACTCTCTCCGCATCTGTGCATCCTACAGTGGTTAACTCCCTTCCAATCTTGCGGAGCCAATCATCTGCAACTATCGACTCTGTGCTACTGAGAACACCAGCGGATTTAGCTTCAAGAAATGGGCTAAGTGATCAACAGGTGGTGGTAGTGGGTTGTTGTTGTTGTTCCCCTGATTCTGATTCTGGACTAGTATCTGCATCAATGCATTCTGCTGCTAGATCAACTGGGTGAGCTCCGGTGGGAAGGCAAATCCATTGTCGCGTCTCGGAGGCATTTGATGGGTTTAAAAAAGATGAGAAACAGAATAGAATGAGATCTAGAGGAAAAACACTACCCATATGCACATGAGACAAACACAAACATATCACTTCAATCAATTCAAACAAGGGCATACAATCGGTCTAACTATCGTTACATAAGTGCTCGGACTATACTATATACATGGGGGTAGACTACTACTGTTATGGTGGTCGACTAGAAAAATTGATCGGTGCAAGACTCCATGATATCTGCTCCAGCTTCATCAACATAGTCATCATCACTATCATCAGGGTCTGAGTCGGTGTCGTCGATGATGATGTAGTTCTCCGGACAAGTGGAATCGCCGTCTTCTCCTCCTGGCGCGGGGTCTCCCATGAATACTCCTAGCTTCCTTGTCAAATCATCATTCTTCTCCACGAGTATCGTCATTTCCTCCTCATATCCATCGCGTGTAGACTTGATTTCTTCCTCCAGCTCCGTGATCCTGGTCATTGCCTTCTTCAGATCTATCATGCCTGCGCACATCTAGTTCTCCTGGCGACGAATGTGCTGGTTTAACTCATGGATGAAAGCTGCAATAGATCTATCCTTTCTGGTGTTGATCATCTCCCAAAAGAAAAACTGACAAACAGGTTAATGAACGAACGTTCGCTGTCTGCGACTAACGGGTGAAAACCGTTCATTAAAATGAACGTACGAACAGGCGTTCACTAAATAACTAAACCAGGAAAAAAAACCGATCTAAAATAAAAAAATAACCGGGGTTTCTAAAAAAATGAACGGTTTTCTGGCAAAAACCGACGGCTACCTCGGGACGGTGGCGACGGTGGGGTCGGCGGCGACGGTGGGGTCGGCGGCGACGGTGGGGTCGACGGCGATAGCGGTTGGTGGCGGCAGTGGTCGGCGGCGGCAGCGGTCGGCGGTGAGGCGTCCGGCGGCAGCGGGCGGTGGTGCGGGCGGCGGGACTGGTGGAGGCGAGCGCGGCGATGGGTTAGGGTTAGGTTTCGGCGGGGTGGGCTGGCGGCTGCGGCGGCTCGGGCCTTGCGGGTTATAAAGGCCGGCCGGGTCGAGTCCTAGTCGGGCACGGCCCGTCTAGGTCGGTTGACTTCTTTTTTAAAAAATATATTCCGCGCAGAAGAACAAAGAAAAGAAATACTAAACCGACTCCAAAAATCCTAAAATAAATTTTCCCCGTCCTCTAAAAATATAGCGGACAAAGTGAACATTTATTTGGGCCTCTGATGCAATTTTGAAAAATGCACTTTTTTCCTAATTTAAATAAAATAGCGATAAAACTCTGAATAGAATACTTATTTGATTTTAATATTTAACCTCCAATATTTATTTATTTTGGGGAAGTCATTTTATCCCCTCTTTTTATTTTTATATTGGAAATATTAGGTGAGAAAACTAAATAAAATCAAATGATCCTCTTTTCAAAATTTGAGAAAACTCAAATATGAAAATAACGAAATCCCCAACTCTCTCCGTGGGTCCTTGAGTTGCGTAGAATTTCTAGGATCAACTCAACATGCAATAAAATATGATATGCAATGATGATCTAATGTATAACATTTCAAATTGAAAACTTGGGATGTTACATGAAGTGATCACAAGGAGCTGGAAAACACTATCTATCAAATATGCGGACGCCAAGACAAAAAAACGGGAGATGATTCATACCAGGAAGGATGGATCAATTGCAGCTTACATTCAGGAGATGGGTGACCACGCTCGCCGACAAGAGAATCAACTATGCTTCAACATGAAGAAGATCAAAAGTTGACGAAGAAGAATATTGAGCTAGAAGAGGAACTCAAGTTTACACGTGTTGGATATGAGGAGGAAATTGATGTACTACTGGAGAAGCATGAAGAATTAAAGAGGAAGCTAGGAGTACCCATGGAGAACGATAAGCGAGAACCAGCAAAGGAGATCCATTTGGAGGACTACATCATCTTGGACGACATTGACACGGACAGTGATGCAAATGATGATAGTGATGACGATTATGTTGACGAAGCTGGAGCAGATATCATGGAGTCTTCCTCTGATCAAAATTTCTAGAGGACCACCATGTTACTAGTAGTATTCTTCCAAGTAGTTAGCATCGACCGAGTTTGTAATCGTAGTTTAGATCCTTGTTTGATATTGGATGAAGTGAATTGATTGTGTTTGTCTCATGTGCATATGGGTAGTGAATCTCTCTTAGACCTTATTATATTCTGTTTTCTCACCCCTTCTAACCCATCAGATGCCTCCGAGAGGTGACAATGGATTCGTGTTTCCACCGGAGCTCACCCAGTTGATCCAGCAGCAGAATGCCTTGATGCAGATGCTAGTTCAGAACCAGAACCAAGGAAACAACAACAACAACAACAAGAACTCACCGCCACCACCCCCTGTTGACAACCTAGCCCATTTTCTAAGGTTGAATCCACCGGTGTTCTCTAGCAGCACCCAGCTGATTGTTGCAGATGATTGGCTCCGCAAGATTGAAAGGGAGCTGACTACTGCAGGATGCACTGATGCGGAGAGAGTGTGCTTTGCTGCACATCAGCTTGATGGACCCACAACATCTTGGTGGGAGAACTTCACCACCACTTACCCCATTGATACAGTTACATGGGATCAGTTTCAGCAGACTTTCTGCATCGCCCATGTTTCAGCAGGAGCTATGAGCATGAAGAAGCACGAGTTTCACAACTTGCACCAAGGAGGTCATAAAGTGGGACAATATGTGGATGAGTTCAGCAAGTTAGCCTGTTATGCCCCAGATGATGTGGCCACGGATGCCGCAAAGCAGGAGAAGTTTCTTGAGGGACTCAATGATGAGCTGAGTATGCAGTTGATGGTGGCAACCTTCAACTACTACAAGGAGTTGGTAGACAGGGCCCTCATGATAGAGGGCAAGTAGCAACAGATTGACAATCACAAGAGGAAGTATGGACAGGGGAGGTACACTTCTAGAGCTCAGCAGAAGCCCCACTATTCCCCGTACTCAAGAGGACATACTCACAACCATGGAGGACACACGCACAATGGAGGAAGTTCGCACAACCACAGTGGCCCCAAGAATGGCAATGGGAATGGAGGAAGCAGCAGCCAGAACCGTTCCAACCCCGCAACACCAGCCAAGAGGGATCTAAGCCACATTACATGTTTCAAGTGCGGGAAGACCGAACATTATGCCAATGAATGTCCTGAAGCCAAGAATGGAAACAGCAATGGAGGTTCTGCAAAGAAGCCTAACCCCTTCACCAAAGGTCAGGTGAACCATGTCAGTGTGGAGGAGATTGAGGATCAACCCGACGCAGTTGTCGGTAAGTTTTTGATTAATGCATTTACATCACTTGTTCTTTTCAATACAGGTGCATCTCATTCATTCATATCAAGGGGATTTGTGGATAAGTATAAGTTGCCAACAGTAGCCCTTAAGTCACCTATGTTATTAAGTTCCCCACGAGCGGAGTATATGGCTAGTAGGGGATGCTATCAGTTGCCAGTAACCATAGAGAGACATGTTTTCCTGACCGACCTGATTGTCCTGGAGTCACAACGATTGGATGTGATACTAGGCATGGATTGGTTATCCAAGTATGAGGGAAACATCGATTGTGCTAGTAAGTCAATTCTTCTCACCACCCAGGAAGGAAAGAGAAACAAGTATGCGTCTAGGCTGCACCGAGGAGAACTTAGGTGAATTCCTTATCAGGAGTTGTTCAGGAGGAAGTACCAGTGGTGAAGGATTATCCCGATGTATTTCTGGAGGGGTTACCAGGCATGCCACCGGATCGAGACATTGAGTCTTTGATTGAGTTATTGCCAGGCACTGGACCAATATCCAAGAGACCGTGTCGGATGCCCGCAAATGATCTAGAAGAAATTAAGAAGCAGATTAAGGAGTTACTGGAGAAAGGTTATATTCAACCAAGTTCATCACCTTGGGGAGCCCCAGTGCTTCTAGTGGAGAAGAAGGATGGATCTTTGAGGATGGTTGTTGATTATCGTGCGCTGAATGAGGTGACGATCAAGAACAAATATCCTCTACCGATGATCAATGATTTATTTGACCAGATGCAAGGATCTAAAGTTTTCTCCAAGATCGATCTTCGATCAGGTTATCACCAGTTGAAGATCCGAGAGCAGGATAAACCTAAGATAGCTTTTACCACGAGGTATGGGCTATATGAGTATACAGTGATGTCATTTGGTTTGACTAATTCCCTTGCCTATTTCATGAGTATGATGAATAAGGTGTTCATGGAGTTTTTGGATAATTTCATCGTGGTGTTCATCAATGACATATTGGTCTACTCGAAGAATGAAGAGGAGCATAAGGAACATTTGCGTTTGGTTCTCGAGAAGCTCAGGGAACATCAGTTATATGCCAAGTTCAGCAAATGTAAGTTTTGGTTAAAGGAAGTTGGATTTCTCGTACATGTTATATCCGGAGAAGGAATAGCAGTAGACCCTAACAAGGTTGCTTCTATCACTAAATGGTTGGCACCCACCTCAGTGGGAGAGATCAGAAGTTTTCTTGGACTCATAGGTTATTATCGGAGATTTAGTGAGAATTTTTCCAAGATTGTGAAGCCCGTGACGGAGTTATTGAAGAAGGACAACAAGTTTATATGGACTGAGGATTGTGAGGCCAGTTTTCAAGAGTTGAAGAAATGTTTGGTTACAACCCAGTGCTGATTCTCCCAGACATACGCAAGGATTTCCAAGTATACTGCAATGCTTCACGTTGAGGACTTGGAGGAGTGCTTATGCAGGATGGAAGAGTTGTTTCATATGCCTCACGGCAGCTTCAACCTCATGAGTTGAATTACGCTACGCATGATTTGGAGCTAGCAGCCGTAGTGCATGCGCTCAAGACATGAAGACATTTTCTCATCGGAAACCGTTGTGATGTTTACATGGATCACAAGACTTTGAAGTACATCTTCACGCAGAAGGAGTTAAACCTCAGTCAAAGGAGAAGGTTGGAGCTCATAAAGAATTATGATATGAGATTGCATTATCATCCAGGAATGGCCAATGTCTTAGCAGACGCGTTGAGTCGCAAGAGTTATGTTAACATGCTCATAACCGGAGGATTACCTAAGGAGCTAGCAGACAACCTTCGAGAGCTATGCTTGGAGATAGTTCCGAGAGGTTATGTTGCATCATTGGAAATTCAGTCCACTTTGTTGGGTAAGATCGGAGAAGCCTAGAAGACAGACAAGGAGATTGCTGAGATAAAAGAAAGGATGAGTAAAGGAAAGGCTAAAGGATTTTGTGAGGATGAGCACGACACTTTATGGTTTGAGGATCGTATTTATGTGCCTAATGACCCTGAGATCAGGAAGTTGATTCTTCAGGAGGCTCAAGATTCGCCTTACTTGATTCACCCCAGAAACACCAAGATGTATCTGGAAGGAAAGTTTCTGGTGGATAGGAATGATGAAGGATATTGCAGAGTATGTAGCAGTATGTGATGTATGTCAGAGAGTTAAGGTAGAGCATCAGAAACCAACCGGATTGCTACAGCCGTTACCGATACCCGAATGGAAGTGGGATAAACTTGGCATGGATTTTATCACTGGATTACCCAGGACTCGTTCAGGCTATGACTCTATCTGGGTTGTAGCCGATCGCTTGACGAAAGTAGCTAGTTTCATCCCTATGAAGACAACTTATACGAGTGCTAAGTTGGCAAAGATATACATGACCAGGATCGTATGTCTGCATGGAGTTTTGAGGACCATTGTATCAGATAGAGGAACATAGTTTACTTCAAAGTTTTGGAATCAGTTGCATGAAACTTTGGGTACCAGGCTAGAGTTCAGTACAACCTTTCATCCATAGACAGATGGACAGACCAAGAGAGTCAATCAGATTCTGGAGGACATGTTGAGAGCTTGTGTGCTAGATTATGGATCTAGTTGGGATGACAATTTGCCATATGCAGAGTTCTCCTATAATAACAATTATCAAGCCAGTTTGAAGATGGCCCCTTTCGAAGCATTATACGGAAGGAGGTGCAGGACACCGTTATCGTGGGGTGAAGTTGGAGATCGACAGTTGTTCAGACCAGACTTAATCAGAGAGTCTGAGGAGAAATTTAATTTAATCCGAGACTGACTCAAGGTAGCTCAATCCAGGCAGAAGAGTAATGCAGATACTAGACACGAGGAGGTAGCCTACGAAGTCGGAGACAGAGCATATCTTCATGTGTCCCCACTTCGAGGAGTTAAACGTTTTGGAGTCAAGGGAAAGCTAGCACCATGTTTTGTGGGACCATACAGAGTTTTGGAACGCATGGGAGAAGTTGCGTACAAGTTAGAATTGCCCGAAGGATTGTCAGGAGTTCATGATGTATTTCACGTTTCCCAGTTGAAGAAGTACCACGCAGAGATGACCGATATTCCTCTCAGAGATACAGTGCCACTGGAAGCAATTCAGTTGGATAGTGATCTGACCTATGAAGAAAAGCCAGTCAAGATTCTCGAGTTTTCTAGCCGTGTGACTCGCAGTAAGGTTGGCAAGTTTTGCAAAGTTCAGTGGAGCCACCATACCGAAGAGGAAGCCACATGGGAGCGAGAAGAAGATCTTCACAAGGACCACCCAAACCTTTTTGCTGACCAACCCGAATCTCGAGGGCGAGATTCATCTTAAGGGGGGTAGGTTTGTAACATCCCAATTTTTCAATTTGGATGTTATACATAGATCATCATATGCATATCATATTTTTATTGCATTTTGTTGTGATCCTAGAAATCTTAAGCAACTCAAGGACCCAAGGAGAGAGTTGGAGGTTTCACAAAATTTTCATATTTAAATTTAGTTCAAATTTGAAAAGAGGATCAATTTGATTTTAATAATTTCCCTTCAATTATTTCCCACAATAAAAATAAATGAGAGGGGATAAAATGGCTTCCTCAAAAGCTAGGTGAAATATTGGAGAAGAAATTTTAAAACCAAATTATTATTTTATTTGTATTTTATTGGCTATTTTTTTGAGTTAGAGAAAAACATGCAGTTTTGAAAATTGCATTTTAGTCCAGAAAAATGTTCATCTTGTCCTAAATATTAGGTTTGGATGGTGAAAATTGTTTCTGGAATTTTTAGATATTTTTAATATTTTATTAGGATTTTTCTTCTGCTGTGAAATTATTGAAAAACGTTCCGGACCGAACTGGCCCGAAGGCCCAGTCGGCCCAGCTCGCGCGCCGCCTCCGCTGCCGTGCGGGAGCCGGACTCACCGGAGTCCGGGGCCGCCCAGCCTCGTCGACCTCTCCTCCAAGTCAGAGACCCCCCGAGCCTCCTTTATAAGCTGCCCGAGCCGCCCCCTTCCCCTCCTCATCGCCGCACCGCCGCCCCGCAGCCGAGCCGCGCCGCCGGCGCCCTAGTTTGCCGCCACCACCTGCTGCTGCGCCGCGCACGCCGCCGCTCGCCACTCGCGCCCCACACTGTCACCCTGCCGCCGACGCCCGAAGCCGCCGCCCTGCCCTACGCCGCTCACCGGATCTCGCCGCCCCGCTGTTGACCTCGCCGTCGGTCTTTTCCGGTCAAAGGGTATAAAAACCATTCGGTTTTCTTGGTTTTTTAGATCTGTTTAGGTTAAGATCGGTTTTTCGTTTTTGTTTTAGTTTATTTAGTACATGTTCACTGGTTAGATCATTTTAATGAACGGATTTGTTCGTTACGATCTGTTAGCGGATGTTCGTCCGATGGTTTTTTCATTTTAGATTTATTTTCGGCTAGGGACCTATCCGTGAATAAGTTTTATTATGATTTAGCCCCTGATCTTAAAACTAGCATACCTATTTGCTCATTTATCCAAATTAGATGAAACCAACGCCTAAATCTTCATAACGATCTCTTCTTTCCACTTAACCAACTTCAACATGATTTTGACAATTTAAAATTTGAGTTTAGTTCAGATTAGTATACGATCTTGTTTCGTTCGTATCCTGAGTTTCGTATCTCTGTTTGAGTTGATTATTTTTGCAAATCGTAGCTAATCACATGTACCTACTGTTAAGATCTAATCCACATGATAATAAGGCTGTTAGGTTTTGTTTTATGTTTAGTTTAGACGTTTGCTTGTTTTGAGTTTGATTTGGATTCTTTTCTTGAATTCTCTTTGTTTGGTTTGCGTGATTGCTTATGTATGCTACTGTTTGTCTACGCTAGATTACTCGGAGTGCGAAGCTTGTTACTACAAATCTCTAGAGTTTTCAAATCTTCAGTAAGCCAAGTTACACTTTGATCATACTCTTCTATACCTAGTTTTTACTATGTATTAGAATTACCCCTTAAATATTGCATGAGTAGGATTGGGAACACATGTGGTTTGGTTATAGTAATTGAGGTAGGAACCTAATACCTTTTGATCACCCCGAGAATATATGATATGCTCTATTATTGCTTAGCCATGCTCGTAGACGGGGATTGGATCGTGATTCACATGGAAGTTATGAGAATTATTAATTCTGGATAACATTAAGGTGGCAAGTTTAATACACATCTGGGTGGATTGGTTGGGGCACCTGGAGAATCCAGTGTTTGTCCATTTGGGAAGTCCTGGAGTACCCATGTGATTTTTCCTCGGTTCGCCACCCAGGCTCAAAGGGATCATATGATATTTCATTCCTAGAAACATCCGTGTGCAGCCACAAGCCATTCTGGGCTCTGGCGTAGTTGAGTAAGTTGTATGAGCTCTCGAAGTGGTGGACTAGCAAATGTAGGGGAAAGTAGGTGTACCGGTTTGCCTGGAGTAGAGAGTTAATGCTTCAAAGAGACCATGTCTCGATCTTCCGATCATGGATGCGGCCGAGTCTTGTGGGGAAAAGTGTGCAACCTCTGCAGAGTGTATAACCTAATCATGGTTAGCCGTGTCCCCGGTTATGGACATCTTGAGTATCTGGAATTGGATATTATTGTTGATCTCATCAATCTTTAATTAATTTGAATTGGGTTTAATGATGATACTTTTTTAATTGTTTGAGTTGGAGGAACCTTCTCAAATATTGGAATAACTTGGGAGTAGTTTAAATAAAATTTATTCCTTTGTTGTAGGGAAAAACTAGCTTTATGCGAAATCTTAAACTTAGAGCCTCCACCAGCCAAATATTGCATGTAGATATAGTTCTTGCATTCATTGCTTTACAGTGTAACTCTGCCAGCATATTCCATGTGCTGACCTATACGGCTGCAACGTCTCATGTTGCAGACTACTCAAATGATGAATAAGGTGCGATAGGTCATTGTCGTGCACTCAGCTATGCCGTTGGAGTTGCTGGACTCATTTATCTTCAAAGCTTCCGCAGTTATTTAGTTTAGATGGCCTTCATCCATATTATTTTTGTGTAATCATACTCTTTATGAGGACTCGATGTAATAAGTGTGTGATTGAACTCTGCTATAATTCCTCGAGTACTGTGTGTGTTAGCATTACCGATCCAGGGATGACACTTAAGCATAGAGACTTCGGTCCATTGGGATCATGGTTGCTACACCCCCACTTTAGGATTATGGTACCCTAAGGGAACACAGTTTGATCTCATTGGATATTCAGACTCAGATTATGCAGGAGACTGGGTTGACAGGAAATCTACTCCGGGGACATGCCATTTCCTTGGTAGATCTTTGGAATGTTGGTAGTCAAGGAAGCAGAATTGTGTTTCTCTCTCTACGGCTGAGGGCGAATATATTGTTGTTGGCGCTTGTTGCACTCAGTTATTATGGATGAAGCAGACTCTGAAGGATTATAGCATCAAGGTCAAGAACATTCCTCTATTTTGTGACAATGAGAGTGCGATCAAAATTGCACACAATCCAGTGCAGCATTCTCGCACCAGGCATATTGCCATCAAACATCATTTTATTCATGATCATGTTGCTCGAGGGGATATTGTTATCAGTCATGTCAATATTGAAGATAATCTCGTTGACATCTTCACCAAGCCCCTTGATGAGAAAATATTATGCGCATTATGGTGTGAGCTAAATATCCTAGATTCCGGAAACATGGAGTAATATGGACTTGTTACCCGTACCATCACTTCCACATCTTATAAGGAATGGGTGCACAATACTCGAAGAGTTTGAAAATCTCGATAAAGTGAAATTTTCTTTCTGAGAGTGAATACATTAACGAAGAACTAGACTAACCGGGTGCCACGATAATGGTGTGATGCTCGGGGTCATATAGTTCTTATACGGTGGGTAACGCCACCACAATTTTCCTTCGTTGAGTTGTTTTTCGATTGAAGGGTTTTGTGTTAGTCTGGAAGTATTTCACTCATAGCTTTTCTCACGGGTGTTTGTGTTCCTTTGCCTGAGTGAAGTAACTAGGACCCTGTTCTCTCACTGTTCTATCTCTTCCAGTCTATGTTGTTCTGTTATGAATGCTCAATTTTATATGGTAACGATACTTTATCTAGTGTCCACGACCATGTTAAAGCTTCGTTCCGAACATAATTCGTTTTGGCGAAAACCTTCCAGAATTTGGAGTTTCCCGCCCAAGTTAGGACCATGATCTTTGATGACGGTTGCCACATTCTATTCATCAACTGCCAGTTTACCCGGTCCATCGAATTGCAAAAGTCCTTTGATTGTGGCCGTTCAATCAGATTCACGTGATGTGGTTATTTCTCCTTGCAGATATACTGCATCACCACCATTCCCAAATCCACTTCTCCTCTTCGCTTGTCCTCTCCGAAGCCCTATCGCACTGCTCCTCCTCGAGCTCGACGACGATGATCATTTTCGCCGCTTTGCTGCCGGAAAGAGGTCGCTAGAGTCATTCCTTGCTGCCGCGGATCATCCTCCTCCCTGCGGCGCCTTGCTGCACATCACCGAGTTAGGGTATGTGTGGTGCGAACTCGGTCTTCTGTTCATCTTGTTCGAGTTCGTCCATGGCTGAAATTACCTTTTTCCGCATTTCTCATATCTTTACTGATAGGTAACTTGTGCGGATGTGGTTTGTACAAGTCCCTCGCATCCGAAATTTTTCAGATCTAGGGTTTGTGTTATGTCTCATACGAATGGAATGCTTAGCACGATTAACTAGTACATTCTTCGAACCTACTAGTTCGTTCTACACATTTCTTTCATCCGAAACATTTCTCAATGTTTGCATCTACTTCTTCTTCAAAACGTTTTCTTTCGCAAAAACTTCGCTGTGAGCATTCGTAACCTTGTCCCCATTTCCCCTCGTATCTATCCTTATTCATAGTTAAATGCAGTTAGTTGAGGATTCAACTCGACCAATGAGGATGGCTGATGGAGAAGATGTTGTTCTAGGCACAACTGATGAATCAAAAGCTCTGAATGCTAAGGGCCCAACAGTAGGCCCATCAACAAGCAAGAAAAAAAGAATCGAGAAAAATGTCGATGAGCAAGAACAGAATACTCTGAAGAAGAACAAGGGTGCCAGACAAACATATACAAACACAGCTGAATATATCTCCCATGATCATTATAACACTATTCCTGGAGAAACAAAGCAGCAGAGAGATAAGCGTCTGCAATGGATTCGACGTCACTAGGTGCACAAATGATTCAATTATGAACTTTTTCATCCTCGGTTTTCTCAAAACTTTGCATTTCATCCTCCATGGGGTGACTGTCGGGAAATTGCTCTTATCAAGCCAAATGATCCCCAGGAGAGACCGCCGCCACCACCAAATGCTCATGAGTCTTCCCTTCACACACCCGATCCTATCCTGATGAGCTTGCTAAGCGTTAGCGAAATGCCATCAAGCGAGCTAAGAAGGCTGGAAAGGAAAGGGCTCATGAAGAATAAAACCGTCGCCTTCTGAAAGATGATGTAGAGAAGAAAAAGGCTGAAAGCAAATCCCAGTACTCCTGCATCACAGAGGAAGAGTGCACCAAAGAAGAGAAAGGTTGAACCAGCCGACGAATCTTTGAATGAAGATGATCCTCCACTCACTAAGGATGAAGTAGTAGCTACTCTCAGTGAGCAAGTGAATATCACTACTTCAACGGTGTTGCCTGATCTTCGAGTTCCTATAGTTCAAGAAGCACCACCGTAGAAGATTTCTGCTAGGATAACTCGAGCTACCACTGTCACTATGAAACAACATGTAGATCCAACTCCTCATCTGGATGCTATGAATTTGAAGGATTTGGTAGTTGACGCCCCTGTGAGTACTGCAAAGCTAGACGAACGTATTCCCAATCCTGACGTGAAGAAAATCAAGACACCTACTACCGAGCATAATTCTCCTCAAGCTACTTCTCCGAAGGAGAAGGCTACTAAGTTTGCTCCCACATTAATTCAACCATTGGCTTATAAGCCTCCATCCGAGAAAGTTCCAGTGCAAACTGCTCCTACTCCCAAGACTGATGCTCCTCACTACTATGTGTTGGGGAACACAGTAATTTCAAATTTTTCCTACGATCACGCAAGATCAATCTAGGTGATGCACAACAACGAGAGGGGAGAGTGTGTCCACGTACCCTACTAGACCGAAAGCGAAAGCGTTAAGTAACGTGGTTGGTGTAGTCGAACGTCTTCGCGATCCAACCGATCAAGTACCCAACGCACGACACCTCCGTGATCTGCACACGTTCAGCTCGGTGACGTCCCTTGAACTCTCTATCCAGCTGGGGCCGAGGGAGAGTTTTGTCAGCATGATGATGTGGTGATGGTGATGATGAAGTTATCGGCGTAGGGCTTCGCCTAAGCGCTACGATGATATGACCGAGGTGGAAAACTGTGGAGGGGGCACCGCACACGGCTAAAGATCAACTTGTGTGTCTATGGGGTGCCCCCTGGTCAAGTATATAAAGAAGGGGAGGTAAGAGGTGGCCGGCTCAAAGGGGGTGCGCCAGGTGTGGGGAATCCTACTAGGACTCCTCCTTCCAAGTAGGATTCCCCTCCTCTTTCCTATTCCTAGTAGGAGAAGGAGGGAAGGAGGAAGAGGGGAGAAGGAAGGAGGGGGGCGCCGCCCCCTCCTAGTCCAATTCGGACCAACCCATGGGGGGGCACGCGACCGCCCCTTGAGGCCCTTCTCTCCTTTCCCATATGGCACATTAAAGCCCATTACTTCCCCCAGCGAATTCTCGTAACTCTCCGATACTCCAAAAAATACCCAAATCACTCGGAACCTTTCCGATGTCCGAATATACCCTTCCAATATATCGATATTTACATCTAGTTTATTTGGAGACTCCTCGTCACGTCCGTGATCTCATCCGGGAGTCCGAACAAACTTCGGTCATCAAATCACATAACTCATAATACAAATCATCATCGAACGTTAAGCGTGCAGACCCTATGGGTTCAAGAACTGTGTAGACATGACCGAGACACATCTCCAGTCAATAACCAATAGCGGAACCTGGATGCTCATATTGGATCCTACATATTCTACGAAGATCTTTATCGGTCAAACCGCATAATAACATACGTTGTTCCCTTTGTCATCGATATGTTACTTGCCTGAGATTCAATCATCGATATCATCATACCTAGTTCAATCTCGTTACCGGCAACTCTCTTTACTCTTTCTGTAATACTTCATACCGCATCTAACTCATTATTCATAATGCTTGCAAGGCTTATAGTGATGAGTATTACCGAGAGGGCCCAGAGATACCTCTCTGAAACACGGAGTGAAAAATCCTAATCTCGATCTATGCCAACCCAAAAAACACCTTTGGAGACACCTGTAGAGCACCTTTATAATCACCCATTAATGTTGTGACATTTGGTAGCACACAAAGTGTTCCTCCGGTATCCGGGAGTTGCATAATCTCATAGTCCGAGGAACATGTATAAGTCATGAAGAGAGTAGTAGCAATGAAACTGTAACGATCATGATGCTAAGCTAACGGATGGGTCTTGTCCATCACATCATTCTCCTAATGACGTGATCACGTTCATCAAATGAAAACACATGTCTATGGTTAGGAAACATAACCATCTGTGATAAACGAGCTAGTCAAGTAGAGGCATACTAGGCACACTTATGTTTTGTCTATGTATTCACACAGGTACTAAATTTTTGGTTAATACAATTCTAGCATGAATAATAAACCTTTATCATGAAATAAGGAAATAAATAATAACTTTATTATTGCCTCTAGGGCATATTTCCTTCAGTCTCCCACTTGCACTAGAGTCAATAATCGCCATCTGATTTAACACCAAAAGTTCACATCATCACGTGATTAACACCCATAGTTCACATTGTCATGTGACCAACACCCAAAGGGTTTACTAGAGTCAATAATCTAGTTCACATTGCCATGTGATTAACACCCAAAGAGTACTAAGGTGTGATCATGTTTTGCTTGTGAGAGAAGTTTAATCAACGGTTCTGCCACATTCAGATCTGTATGTATTTTGCAAATTTCTATCCCTACAATGCTCTGCATGGAGCTACTCTAGATAATTGCTCCCACTTTCAATATGTATCCATATTGATACTTAGAGTCATCTGGAATAGTGTCAAAGCTTGCATCGATGTAATCCTTTACGACAAACTTTTTGTCACCTCCATGACCGAGAAACATATCCTTATTCCCCTAAGGATAATTTTTTACCGTTGTCCAGTGATCCACTCCTGGATCACTATTGTACCCTCATGCCAAACTCATGGTGAGGTTCACAATAGGTCTGGTACACAACATAGCATATACTTTATAGAACCTATGACTGAGGCATAGGGAATGGCTTTTCATTCTCTTTCTATTTTCTGTCGTGGTCGGGTTTTGAGTCTTTACTCAACTTCATACTTTGCAATATAGGCAAGAACTCCTTCTTTGACTATTCCATTTTGAACTTCTTCAAAATCTTGTCAATGTAGGTACTCATTGAAAAACTTATCAAGCTTCTCGATCTATCTCTATAGATATTGATGCTCAATATGTAAGCAGCTTCACCGAGGTCTTTCTTTGAAAAACTCCTTTCAAACACTCCTTTATGCTTTCCATAAAATTCTAAATCATTTCCGATCAACAATATGTTATTCACATATACTTATCAGAAAGGTTGTAGTGCTCCCACTCACTTTCTTGTAAATACAGGCTTCACCGCAAGTCTGTATAAAACTATTTACTTTGATCAACTCATCAAAGCATATATTCCAACTCCGAGATGCTTGCACCAGTCCATAGATGGATCGCTGGAGCTTGCACACTTTGTTAACACCTTTAGGATTGACAAAACCTTCTTGTTGTATCATATACAACTCTTCTTTAAGAAATCCGTTAAGAAATGCAGTTTTGACATCCATTTGCTAGACTTCATCAAATGTGGCAATTGCTAACATGATTCAGACAGACTTAAGCATCGCTACGATTGAGAAAATATCATTGTAGTCAACACCTTGAACTTGTCGAAAACCTTTTTACGACAAGTCGAGCTTTGTAGATAGTAACACTACTATCAGTGTCTGTCTTCCTCTTGAAGATCCATTTATTTAATATGGCTTGCAGATCATCGGGCAAGTCCACCAAAGTCCACACTTTGTTCTCATACATGGATCCCATCTCAGATTTCACGGCCTCAAGCCATTTCATGGAATCTGGGCTCATCATCACTTCCTCACAGTTTGTAGGTTCATCATGGTCTAGTAACATGACTTTCAGAATAGGATTATCGTACCACTCTGATGCGGACCGTACTCTGGAAGGCCTACGAGGTTCTGTAGTAACTTGATCTGAAGTTTCATGATCATCATCATTAGCTTCCTCACTAATTGGTGTAGGAATCACTGGAACTGGTTTATGTGATGAACTACTTTCCAATTTGGGAGAAGGTACAATTACCTCATCAAGCTCTACTTTCCTCATACTCACTTCTTTCGAGAGAAACTCCTTCTCTAGAAAGGATCCATTCTTAGCAACGAATATCTTGCCTTCGGATCTGTGATAGAAGGTGTACCCAACAGTTTCCTTTGGGTATCCTATGAATATGCACTTCTCTGATTTGGGTTCGAGCTTATCAGGTTGAATCTTTTCACATAAGCATCACAGCCCCAAAATTTAAGAAACGACAACTTTGGTTTCTTGCCAAACCATAGTTCATAAGGAGTCATCTCAACGGATTTTGACGGTGCCCTGTTTAACGTGAATGTAGTTGTCTCTAATGCATAACCCCAAAACGATAGTGGTAAATCGGTAAGATACATCATAGATCACACCATATGCAATAAAGTGCGGTTACGCTGTTCGGACACACCATTACGTTGTGGTGTTCCAGGTGGCGTGAGCTGTGAAACTATTCCACATTGTTTTAAATGAAGGCCAAACTCGTAACTCAAATATTCTCCTCCACGATCAGATCGTAAAAACTTTATTTTCTTGTTACGATGATTCTCCACTTCACTCTGAAATTCTTTGATCTTTTCAAATGTTTCAGACTGGTGTTTCATTAAGTAGATATAGCCATATCTCCTCAAATCATCTATGAAGGTCAGAAAATAATGATACCCGCCACGAGCATCAACACTCATTGGATCGCATATATCGGAATGTATTATTTCCAATAAGTCAGTAGCTCATTCCATTGTTCTGGAGAACAGAGTTTTAGTCATCTTGCCCATGAGGCACGGTTCGCAAGCACCAAGTGATTCATAATCAAGTGATTCCAAATTTCCATCAGCATGGAGTTTCTTCATGCGCTTTACACCGATATGACCCAAACGGCAGTGCCACAAATACGTTGCACTATCATTATCAACTTTGCATCTTTTGGCATCAATACTATGAATATGTGTATTACCACGGTCGAGATTCAATAAACCATCAACATCGGGTGTATGACCATAGAAGGTTTTATTCATGTAAACAGAATAACAATTATTTTCTGTCTTAAATGAATAACCGTATTGCAATTAACATGATCTAATCATATTCATGCTCAACGCAAACACCAAATAACATTTATTTAGGTTCAACACTAATCCCGAAAATATAGGGAGTGCTCGATGATGATCATATCAATCTTGGAACCACTTCCAACATACATCATCACTTCATCCTTAACTAGTCTCTATTTATTCTGCAACTCCTGTTTCGAGTTACTAATCTTAGCAACCGAACAAGTATCAAATACCCAGGGGTTACTACGAGCACTAGTAAGGCACACATCAATAACATGTATATCAAATATAAATTGTTCACTTTGCCATCCTTCTTATCCACCAAATATTTGGGGCAGTTCCACTTCCAGTGATCATTTCCTTTGTAGTAGAAGCACTCAGTTTCAGGCTTAGGTCCAGCTTTGGGCTTCTTCACAGGAGTGACAACTTGCTTGCCATTCTTCTTGAAGTTCCCTTTCTTTCCCTTTGCTCTTTTCTTGAAACTAGTGGTCTTATTTAATCATCAATACTTGATGCTTTTTCTTGATTTCTACCTTCATCGATTTCAGCATCACGAAGAGCTCGGGAATCATGTTCGCCATCCCTTGCATACTATAGTTCATCACGAAGTTCCAGTAACTTGGTGATGGTGACTAGAGACCTCTGTCAATCACTATCTTATCTGGAAGATTAACTCCCACTTGATTCAAGCGAGTGTAGTAATTAGACATTCTGAGTACATGCTCACTAGTTGAGCAATTTTCCTCCATCTTTTAGGCAAAGTACTTGTCGGAGGTCTCATACCTCTTGACACGGGCATGAGTCTGAAATACCAATTTCAGCTCTTGGAACATCTCATATGCTCCGTGATGTTTCAAAAACATTTTTGAAGTCCCGGTTCTAAGTCGTAAAGCATGGTGCACTAAACTATCAAGTAGTCATCATATTGAGCAAGCCAAATGTTCATAACCTCTGCATTTGCTCCTGCAATAAGTTTGTCACCTAGCGGTGCATCAAGGAAATAATTCTTCTATGCAGCAATGAGGATACACCTCAGATCATGGACCCAGTCCACATCATTGCTACTATCATCTTTCAACTTAGTTTTCTCTAAAAACATAGGGAAGCTATAATGCAAGCTATTGATCTACAACATAATTTGCAAAACACTATCAGGACTAAGTTCATGATAAATTAAAGTTCAATTAATCATATTACTTAAGAACTCCCACTTAGATAGACATCACTCTAGTTATCTAAATGATCACGTGTCAGTGCAAGGACGACACCTATGGGATCACAAGAATCCCTACTACGGTTGCGGGGCGCGGGGTCGTGAGAAGAGCGGATCAAACAGATAGCACACGGGTTCTTTATCCAGGTTCGGGCCGCGAGGATGCGTAAAACCCTACTCCTGCTTTGGTGGTTTGTTTATCTGTGTTCTTGAACTAGCGATGGGGCGTGAGGAGCTCCAAAAAGCCGACTCCCCGTCCTAGTCGCCTTGGGCCTCCTTTTATAGGGAAAGGGGTTGCCATAGTGGCACACAAGAGGTGGAAAGGGTACAGTGATACGGGTTTATCCCTCGCATCGCATGACAAGGCGCATTTAATGCGTCTTGCTTAGGTGTCCTTGCTTTATCGGGGACGGGGGAGAGCCCAGTCTTGTCCATCGCCACTCCCTTCCGTGTCGACACGCGCCCTGGCCAGCGGTGCCCGTGGTGCCATGTAGGCAGGCAGGCAGCTGAGGTGGCGCAGCGGAGGGTCTCCATGAAGATCCACTTGCCGCCACGCAGGTGCCTGCCCAACTGGTTGGGTCGGCAGCTGCATGCGAACGGTGGTGGAGGTTTGGATTGGCGTGGGCCTGATGGTGGCCCTATGGGTGTCCTTGGCAAGGGCCTCGCCGTAGCCCCGACAAGAGTCTTGCCGGGCCCCGGCAAGGGTCTTGTCATGGCGCCTGCTATCATCCCCGGCAAGGATCTTTACGGGGGCGTTGTGGTCCTCCTTGGCTGGGATCCCACCAAGGGTCGTCATCTTCTATAGTGTGTATCTGATCTTGAATGTTTTCACAAAGATCTGCATGCCACCACGGGGATGTCTCCCGAATCCTTGCCCCATGGGGGCAGTGGACTCAAGGGTGATTCTCTCCGTAGGTGTGGGGCGAGCTGCCACGGCAAGGGTCTTGCCGGGTTTGCTAAAAGCGCCCCCCAGCAAGGATCTTGCTGGGGGAGTCCGCTTCGTCCCCTTTGCTCTTTGTGGTCTTGGTCTTGGCGTCGTTCTGCTCCTTTCGAGCTTCGGCCTTACCTTGGCTCACCTCCCTTGCCTTGCTCAGTGCGGTGGTGTCCGTGGCTCAGACTGCCCGTGCACAGTTATAGGGGTACAAAAAGTGTACCCCTCTTTTTGTACACCGACAGGAGCCCCCGGGCCTGGGCCACACGTAACCGCAATCGCGTCGTTGGGCTAGGCCCAAAAACGGTGCGCGGGCAGGCAGGGTGGTTTTTACCGCGGTAAGTCTCTTCGCGCGCTGCGCTTCGCATGCCTCCCGCACGTGTCTCGGTGTGGGGAGGCGTGCGTGATGTGGGCGGCATGCGTGGGGCTGAGCTCTGCGCGCATGCGTCACGTCATAGTAAAAGGGGGTGGTTCACGCCTTCCCCATAAACGGAGGGAGGCGTGGAAGCTCGGCCCATTTACTGAACGGGGCCGGGGCGTGGTCTTCAAGGCGTCCACTCCCCATGATCACGGGGTATGAGAGGTCGCCTCACCCGTCGCCTCGGTCCCGCATGCCTGCCACGTGGTTCTCATGCGCTTGGGGTGGCGAACGGTGGAGGCGGGAAACCGGGCCGTCGCGGGCCGGGGAAGCGGGTTGGTCCCAGTCCCCTGCGCCTTCCGCGTCTTGATTGGCTGAGTGGGGAACGGCGTCTCGCACTCTTCCATCTTCTCCTTCCTTTAGCTTCTGCTCCCCCCCTCCATCCGCCATGGAGAGAGGGAATCCTGGCCCTTCAACGGTGGCGGCGAAGGTCGCCGCTCGACAACGCGTCCTTCCTTCTCCTTCACCAGCGATGGCAGAGCCAGCCGCGAGGGGAAGGGGGAGGGGGCGAGGCCGCGGGCGAGGCCGTGGGCGAGGCCGAGGCGCTCAGGGAAGAGGAGAACGGGGCAGCGCGCCGGTCTCGCCTCCGCCAGTAGTTCCACCCCCATGGAGGGCCATGTTGGGGATGACCCTTGTGAGTTCTTAGTCAAGATGCGCCGGCCGCCTCACCGTCGTCTTCGTCTCCCGACTCCATTCGCGAGCGAGATGGAGCTGGATCCGCCAGAGTCATTGCGGTTGCACGTGAGGGGCTGTTGGATCAGCGGTACGTGAGCTCGCGTCGACTTTCCAGCCCCTCACGTGATGTATCTTGGTTGAGGGTGGAAGACGTTCACTGATATCCACCGCTTGACGGCGGGGCTTACTCTCCATTTCAAGATGATGGAGGGCAGCCTCCTCTCCGTCAAGGTCTTCGGGTGCTTCGGGACTTGGGCAAAGTGCTGCGTGGAGAGCTCTTCTGATAGCGAAGACTCCTCCTCGGGCGGGAGTGACGAGGAGGACAGCGGCAGCGACGACGAGGGTAGCAGGTGCCAGGATGACGGGTCCGACTAGGTGTCAGGCGCCGATCCGTGTGGCACCGGCGATAACATCATCCGTGCCGCCGGCTTCCTGAACTTCTCGGGGTCGTCTCCTTGGGCGGCTGGCATTGGGAGGCTGCAGAAGAGGAAGATGGCGGGCGGCAAGGCCATCAAATCGGAGTCTGCGGGCACCGACGCCTTCGACGCGTGCTTACGTCCTGCCGCCTCGTCTTCGAGCTCTAATTCTAGCACCGCCATCACCATCCAGCCTTCGGACGGCCACCGAGATGTTCTCTTGGTGCCTCTTGCCACCCGTAGCTCGCCTAGGCGCCCCTTTTGCCCTTTTCGCCTCCTTGACCTGCCTCCTGAGGAGAGGGACAAGAAAGGGGTTACGTGCACCTTATCTCTTTTTAGTTTGTAAGCCTTTAGGCCTTAGCTGAATTTAAAACTTGTAATCCCACCATTCATGTTCTTCATTCCCCATGGGCTGTACCTGAGTGGAATGTTTTTAATGAAAGAGGGATGCTTGCCAGGTCATTTGTTTATGGGTAGAACCCACGACAAGGAGTAAATCCTTGATATCCCAAGATAAACATTTCCTTGCCCGGCAACAGGCCCTGCCGTTTTCCCACTTCGCTCGACATTTCTCATGCTTTCGGCGGAGGCAGGGATGAGGTGGGTTCAGGCTCCTCGTTTCATCCTTTTGCTGCCGCTACTACGACCAAACCTGGCCCCAGGAACAAGCCCTAGGGCCTAGAGTTTTAGGGGAGCACGGTAGCTTTGGGAAAAAATGAGGTTTCACATACCTCAGTCCATAAGGGAATGCATGATAAGGGATGAAGAACTTATCTGAAGTTGTAGCCCCCGGCAACTATGGTTTGCCGTGGGTGAATCTTTGTACTTGCAGCCCCCGGCAGTACTGGCTTGCCGAGGTCTAGATGTCGGTCTGTCCCTCTTTTCTTTTCCGTCCTCAAGTGATCTGGCAAGGATATCTGTGAGTCCTGCGAACCAAAGAAGACAAAAGAACGGCAAGGAGACGCACACTCGACATCTAAGCTAGGGGTTAGTCGCCGCTAAGCACTATCAACCCTAACCGAGGACGAGACTTGACCTAGCATGCATGCTATAACATAGGGCGCCAGCGCTTCATTTATTTATGCTCAGGGTCTACGCATGGCTTTGTACAAAGGGTTACATGCATCATCGACAATGCTTGTACCAAAGGTGGCTTGCCGGGGGGGCCCAGCAAGCCGCGCCTCACGGGTAAAACTTGCAAAGATGCTCAATGTTCCAGGAGTTACTCACCGGAACAGCATCTTCGGTCTCCAGGCGGACTGCGCCGGGCCTGGTGACTCGTATTACCCGATAAGGGCCTTCCCACTTTGGCATCAACTTGTTGGAATTCTTGGCCGATTGAACGCGCCGAAGGACAAGGTCGCCTTCCTCAAGGCTTCGGGTGTGAACCTTGCGGCTATGGTAGCGGCGCAAGGCTTGCTGGTAGCGTGCTGCTCTCACAGCCGCCCGAAGACGATCTTCCTCAAGGAGCACTGCGTCATCTTGCCGCAGTCGCTCTTGCTCAAGCTCGTCATAAGTGAGTACTCGAGGTGACCCGTATATGAGTTCAGTGGGGAGAACTGCTTCTGCCCTGTATACCAGGGCAAAAGGTGTCTGGCCGGTGGCTTGATTTGGCGTCGTCCTGATCGACCAAAGAACCGCCGACAACTCATCAATCCAGCGCCTTCCACTCTTGTGCAGCCTGTCAAAGGTCTTGGTCCTTAAGCCTCGCAGTACTTCAGCATTTGCCCTCTCAGCTTGACCATTGCTTCGCGGGTGAGCAACGGAAGTGAAACAGACTTTGCTGTCGAGGTCTTGGTATATTGCATGAAGGTGCGGCTTGTGAACTGTGTGCCGTTGTCAGTGATAACCCTGTTGGGTACACCAAAACGGCACACTAGTTCCTTGAAGAACTTGACGGCTGACTGGGCTGTGACCTTCCTCACTGCCTCCACCTCTGGCCACTTTGTGAACTTGTCGACTGCAACGTACAAGTACTCAAAGCCCCCGACAGCACGGGGAAAGGGGCCCAGTATGTCGAGCCCCCAGACCGAGAAGGGCCAGGAGAGAGGAATGGTTTGAAGGGCTTGAGTTGGCTGATGAAGCTTCTTTGAATGGAACTGACACGCTTCACACCTAGTGACTAGTGTCTTCGCATCCTGGAGGGCGGTGGGCCAGAAGAAGCCTTGCCGGAATGCCTTGCCGGCAAGGACCCTTGACCCAATGTGGGATCCACATATGCCTCAGTGTATCTCCGCCAACAGCTCCAGTCCTTCCTCTCGAGGGATACACTTCAATTTCACACCGTTCGGCCTCTTTCTGTACAGGACGTCATCGACAAATTGGTACATAGTACAGTGATGGGCTACTTTCTCCGCTTCTTCCTGCTCCTCAGGAAGTTCCCCTGTTTGGAGGAATCGGACGGTATGCTGTGTCCATGCTGGAGCCTGGGGCTCGACGGCGAGGGCTAAAGGCATTTCCTCCGCTATAGGAGCGGCTGTCTCGACGGCAAGAGCTTGACGCTCTGCCGGAGCCAGTCGTCCTGTGGCGGGCTCAGTATCCTCGGCAACATCCTTGCCGGCGGCTCCGGGGAGCTCGGCGGGAAAGTACTTGCCGGGCCCTGATTTCCTCCTCTTATTCTGCTCTGTTGATGGATCAATGGATGGCCGAGTTAGCTGAAGCACAAAGGTACCTAGTTCCACAGGTAGCTTAAGGGCAGCGCATTTTGACAGGTAATCGGCGATATCGTTCTCCGCTCGGGGAACGTGTTCAGCCTGTATACCGTCTAAATGCTCTTCCAGCTTTCTCACTTCATCGACGTAGGCCTTCATAAACAGGCTTTGGTAATCCTTGTTGACTTGCTTGACGACAAGCAGCGAATCCCCCCTGACGATTAGTTTCTTGATTCCGAGGTCCGCCGCGATCCTAAGACCGGCAAGCAGCGCTTCGTACTCTGCCGTATTGTTGGTTGACACCTCCCTGGGGAAGTGCATCTGGGTCACGTACTTGAGGTGCTCTCCGGTGGGCGCGACAAGAAGTACGCCAGCCCCGGCGCCTTGTAGGGAGAAAGCTCCATCAAAGTACATGGTCCAATCACAACTTGCCTCCTCGCCGGGAAGAGCGGTCTCTTGGGCTTCTTCGTTAGGTGTTGCGGTCCATTCTGCAATGAACTCCGCTAGAACTCGGCTCTGAATCGTTGAAGTGCTTTCAAACTTGAGGCCAAAGCTGGATAGCTCCAGTGCCCATTCCACAATTCTTCCCGTTGCATCCGGATTGTGCAATATCCGTTGCAGAGGGAAGCGAGTGACGATAGTGATCTCGTGTGCCTGGAAGTAGTGATGCAGCTTCCTCGAGGCCATAAGAAGGCCGAAGAGCAGTTTCTGCACGCCGGAGTACCTTGATCTAGCCCCCTGCAGGAGGGAACTAACAAAGTAGACCGGGTGGTGCATCATTTTCTTCTTCGGCGGTACTTCAACTGGCTGTGTCGTCTCTGCATTGGTGGTGTCGGGCTCTGCCGCTGCCATCTCCTCGTCGTCAACCTCTCTCTGTGCCACAAGTGCGGCGCTGACCACCTGGTCCATTGCCGCCAGGTATAGCAGCAATGGCTCCTGTGGCCTAGGCGCAACTAGTACTGGCGCGGAGGAGAGGTACTTCTTCAAACCTTGCAATGGTGCTTCGGCTTCTGGCGTCCACTCCATCGGGCCCGCCTTTTTCAGGATCTTAAAAAAGGGAAGGGCGCACTCGGCAGACTTGGAAATGAACCTGCCCATGGCGGCGACGCAACCAGCAAGCCGACGCACATCCTTGATTTGCTTGGGTGCTTCAATCTGCTCTATAGCTTTGATTTTGTCCGGATTGGCCTCTATCCTATGTTGTGACACCAAGAACTCGAGAAGCTTGCTGGACGGGACGCCAAAGACGCACTTCTCAGGGTTCATCTTGAGATTGATCTTGCGTAGGTTTGCAAATGTTTATTCTAAATCTGGTATGAGGGTTGCCCAGTCCTTGGTTTTGACCACTATGTCATCCATATAAGCTTCCATATTTCTATGGAGCTGGGGTTCAAAACCAATCTGGACCGCCTTTGCAAACGTCGAACCAGCACTCTTCAACCCGAAAGGCATCCGTATGAAACAATACGTACCACATGGGGTGATGAATGCTGTTTTCTCTTCGTCTTCTCTTGTCATGAAGATCTGGTGGTAGCCGGAGTAGGCGTCGAGGAATGACAGCAGATCACACCCAGCCGTGGAGTCAACAATCTGGTCGATGCGCGGCAACGGGAAGGGGTCTTTAGGGCAAGCCTTATTGATATCTGTGTAATCAATACACAGTCTCCACTTCCCATTTGCCTTGCGCACCACGACCGGATTGGCCAACCACGTTGGATGGAGCACTCCTCTTACCAAACCCGCTGCTTCCAATTTCCGGATCTCTTCTGTGATGAACTCTTGTCGTTCCAAAGCTTGCTTTCTGACCTTCTGCTTGACGGGCCGCACATGAGGGCAGACAGCAAGGTGGTGCTCAATCACCTCCCTGGGAACACCGGGGATGTCGGAAGCTTGCCATGCAAACACATCGACATTCGCCCGCAGGAAGGTGACGAGCGCGTCTTCCTATTTGTCGTCAAGGGTGGAGCTTATGGTAAAAGCTCCTCCCGTGCCGTCCTCATTGACAGAAAACTTCTTGGTTCCCGGCGGTATGGCCCTGGGCTTCCTGTTTCCACCGGTGGAACTCTCTGGCACGTCCTCGACGGCAGCGCTACACTCCGAAGAGGTGCGCTTGCTGGAGTGGGTGTCCGAGGTCCCACCGGTCTTCTTCTTCTTCTTCCCTCCTGGGGTCCCAGCGGCAGGAGCAAGTGCCCTAGCGGTGGCAGCTGCTGCAACTGCTTGCTGGTATAGTTGGTCAGCGCAAATCAGCGCATCTTTCTTGTCAGAGGGGATGGTGATGATCGTCACAGGTCCTGGCATCTTCAGGGTGTTGTAGGCGTAGTCTGATGCCGCCATGAACTTGGACAGCGCTGGCCGGCCAAGGATCCCGTTGTAGGGCAAGGGGATCTTGGCAACATCAAACACGATCCTCTCCGTCCTGAAGTTCAGGTTGCTTCCAAAAGTCACGGGCAGCATGACATTTCCCTTGGGTTGGCTTCTTCCCGGGTTGACCCCCTGAAACGTGCCCGTCTCTTCGAGGTCTCCATCAGGTTGATCCTCAGTGTCAAAAATGATAGGTGTGCTGGACCACTTCAGCGGCCTTTGGGCATCAAATGACGGCTCTGCCGCTGTAACCTCTCGCACCCACTGTTTAAGCCGGCGGTGAGAAGTATGTAGCGAGGCGCCGCCGTCGATGCACATGGCCTCTGTAGCTTTCTGAAACTCTTGGTCGCCAGATTCGTCGTTCTCTTCGTGATCGTCGTCTTCGGGCTTTCTGTCACGGCCCCGGGCGGGCCTCTCCTGTTGCTTATCCTTGTCGCGATGGCCCGCCTGGCCGTCACGCTTCTTGCCAGACCCCTCAGCACCATCTGGGCCCTTCTCCTTGTCCCGCCTCTCATATTCAGCCATCTACTTCTCAGCGAGGAGCTGAACCTGTCGGCAGTCCTGGAGAGCATGGCCTTTGGTGCGATGGATCTTGCAGTATCGCTTGTCGGAGTTTCCTGGCTTCTCGGCAGCCGCCAAGGCCCGGCAGGCGACACATCCGGCAACCTCCTTGCCGGGGTCACCTGCCTTGGTTTTCTTGGTGGAGCCGGCGTCATCATATCCCTCGATGGCAAGCACGGCTTTTCCTTTGCGCTTCCTGTTGCGGCGCCGGCCTTTCTTCGCCGGGGCGGCAATATCCTCATCTGAGGAGTCGGTTTCCACGCCGGCATCTTCACGGGGTACTTCCTTCCCTTTTCAGCTCGGGCACATTTGTCAGCAAGAACATAGAGTTCTTCTACATCTCTCACCTTGTTCATTGCCAGCTCCTCGCGCATCTTGCGGTTACGCATGTTCTGATGGAATGCGCTGATGATGGCGGCAGGGTGAACATCAGGGATATTGTACTGTACCCGGCCGAACCTCTGTATATATTTGCGGAGACTCTCGCCTCCCTACTGGGGAATGACGTGCAGGTCGCTTGCTTGGCCATGGGCTTGCTGGCCTCCAGTAAATACGCCCGCAAACTCATGGCACAAATCCGACCGGGAGGAAATAGAGTCTACCGGCAAGTGCATCAACCATGACATGGCATTAGGTTTAAG
The DNA here is from genome assembly GCF_002162155.2 of Triticum dicoccoides. NCBI lineage: Eukaryota > Viridiplantae > Streptophyta > Magnoliopsida > Poales > Poaceae > Triticum > Triticum dicoccoides. The sequence continues at coordinate 409,292,323 of NC_041387.1, forward strand.
AGCCAACGGAAAGTAATTCGCAAGCACCTTATCGTCACGGGCTCCGGCAGCTTGCATCGCGATGGTGTAGACGCTGAGGAACTCGGACGGGTGAGTCTTGCCATTGTACTTTTCGCCCACGTCGGGTTTGAAGGAGCGGTGAGTGGGCCACTGGAACTGCCGCAGCTCACGGGTAAAAGCCGGACAGCCTACCTCGTAAGGTAGGCCTCCAGGGCTCCCCAGTGTCGGGTGGCTCACAGCAGGCCCTGCTCGCCTGTCTGATTGGTGGCGCGCTTCGCACCGGCGCTCGGTAGTGGTTCGAGCGTCTTCATTTTCTCGTTCCCGAAGAACTTGGCGCTGGTCACAATGGGCCCGCGGGTTGGACAATGCTACAGAGATCTCGTCGCCCGTAACGTCGCGATGGGCTGGCGCCCACGGTACCGGGCGAGGAGGAGGCGAGTGCACCGTGGTCGCAGCGCCGCTGACTCTCCTGCCACTGGTGCGTGGGATTCCGTTGGAGCATCGACCCGGGGGCTCCACCGGACCCGGTTCGTCTTTGTTGGCCACCGCAACAAGGCTTCGGATAATGGCTCTCCATTCATCGAGCTTCCCCGTAGTGGGAGGGAAATCGAGGAGCAACTGCGCGCGCGCCAGGGCTTCTGCTGGCATTGGTGGCAGCGAAACCTGCACGGATCGCGACGCGCTTCGACTTCTGACCATGTCAGAAGGAGCTCTATCACGACCCCGTGGTCGCATGCCATCTTCACCAGCGCCTCGGTCAGCGGGCAGGTCTTCTAAATCCCGGGAGTGGCGCTCGGGGCTCTCTCCACGGTGATGCCCGGGGTCCTCTGCGTGATTACGCCGTTCGTCGCACGCCGCTTGAGACGAGCGGGCCGTCGGCGCCGGCGTGGGAGTCTTGGAAGCCCTCGCGTCGCCTTCGGGCGGGGTGGCAGCGATGCTGGAAGGCCCCGCGCCACCCGCGGAGGGCCTGGCTCCGTCTTTGGATTTGGCGGCGTGCGGCCCGTTACCAGGCGCACGAACATCGCTGCCTCCCAAACTTCTGCTGCCGGGACGGTGTTGGTGTTCGCGAACGGCGCCTCGGGTCCTTTCTGCGACCGGTCCGCTGCTCGCCCGCGTCGGGACGGGATGTCCGGCTTCCGACGGGCCAACTGCCACCGTCATCTTCTTCTTGGGCGCCATGACGATGAAGAGGCGTCGAACTAACTGCTAGAGCCGATTCTCACAACTGTGCATCCCCTACCTGGCGCGCCAAAGATGTCGGTGCGAGGACGACACCTATGGGATCACAAGAATCCCTACTACGGTTGCGGGGCGCGGGGTTGTTAGAAGAGCAGATCAAACAGATAGCACACGGGTTCTTTATCCAGCTTTGGGCCGTGAGGATGCGTAAAACCCTACTCCTGCTTTGGTGGTTTGTTTATCTGTGTTCTTGAACTAGCGATGGGGCGTGAGGAGCTCCCAAAAGCCGAATCCCCCTCCTGGTCGCCTTGGGCCTCCTTTTATAGGGAAAGGGGTTGCCACAGTGGCATACAGGAGGTGGAAAGGGTACAATGATGCGAGTTTATCCCTCGCATTACATGACAAGATGCATTTAATGCGTATTGCTTAGGTGTCCTTGCTTTATCGGGGACGGGGGAGAGCCCAGTCTCATCCGTCGCTGCTCCCTTCCGTGTCGACACGCGCCCTGGCCAGCGGTGCCCGTGGTGCCATGTAGGCAGGCAGGCAGCTGAGGTGGCACAGCGGTGGGTCTCCACGAAGATCCGCTTGCTGCCACGCAGGTGCCTGCCCAACTGGTTGGGTCGGCAGCTGCATGCGAACGGTGGTGGAGGTTCGGATTGGCGTGGGCCTGATGGTGGCCCTACGGGTGTCCTTGGCAAGGGCCTCGCCGTAGCCCCGACAAGAGTCTTGCCGGGGCCCTGGCAAGGGTCTTGTCGTGGCGCCTGCTATCATCCCCGGCAAGGCTCTTGCCGGGGGCCTTGTGGTCCTCCTTGGCTGGGATCCCGCCAAGGGTCGTCATCTTCTATAGTGTGTATCTGATCTTGAATGTCTTCACAAAGATCTGCATGCCACCACGGGGATGTCTCCCGAATCCTTGCCCCATGGGGGTAGTGGACTCAAGGGTGATTCGCTCCGTAGGTGTGGGGCAAGCTGCCACGGCAAGGGTCTTGCCTGGTTTGCTAAAACCGCCCCCCGGCAAGGATCTTGCCGGGGGAGTCCGCTTCATCCCCTTTGCTCTTTGTGTTCTTGGTCTTGGCGTCGTTCTGCTCCTTTCGAGCTTCGGCCTTACCTTGGCTCACCTCCCTTGCCTTGCTCAGTGCGGTGGTGTCCGTGGCTCAGACTGCCCGTGCACAGTTATAGGGGTACAAAAAGTGTACCCCTCTTTTTGTACACCGACATCACGTGATCCAAATCAACTAAACCATGTCTGATCATCACGTGAGATGGAGTAGTTTTCAATGGTGAACATCACTATGTTGATCATATCTACTATATGATTCACACTCGACCTTTTGGTCTCGAGTGTTTCGAGGCCATATCTGCATATGCTAGGCTCGTCAAGTTTAACCCGAGTATTCTGCGTGTGCAAAACTGGCTTGCACCCGTTGTATGTGAATGTAGAGCTTATCACACCCGATCATCACGTGGTGTCTCAGCACGAAGAACTGTAGCAACGGTGCATACTCAGGGAGAACACTTATACCTTGAAATTTAGTAAGGGATCATCTTATAATGCTACTGCCGTACTAAGCAAAATAATATGCATAAAAGATAAACATCACATGCAATCAAAATATGTGATATGATATGGCTATCATCATCTTGTGCTCATGATCTCCATCACCGAAGCATCGTCATGATCTCCATCTTCACCGGCGCGACACCTTGATCTCCATCGTAGCATCGTTGTAGTCTCGCCAACTATTGTTACTATGACTATCGCTACCGCTTAGTGATAAAGTAAAACAATTACATGGTGATTGCATTGCATACAATAAAGCGACAACCATATGGCTCTTGCCAGTTGCCGAAAACTTTGTTACAAAACATGATCATCTCATACAAAAAATTATATCACATCATGTCTTGACCATATCACATCACAGCAAGCCCTGCAAAAACAAGTTAGACGTCCTCTACTTTGTTGTTGCAAGTTTTACGTGGCTGCTACGGGCTTCTAGCAAGAACAGTTCTTACCTACGCATCAAAACCACAACGACTTTTCCGTCAAGTGTGCTATTTTAACCTTCAACAAGGATCGGGCTTAGTTAAACTCGATTCAACTAAAGTTGGAGAAACAGACACCCACTAGCCACCTGTGTGCGAAGCACGTCGGTAGAACCAGTCTCATGATCGCGGTAATGTAATGTCGGTCTGGGTCGCTTCATCCAATAATACCGCTGAATCAAAGTATGACATGCTGGTAAGCAGTATGACTATTATCGCCCACAACTCTTTGTGTTCTACTCGTGCATATAACATCTACGCATAGACCTGACTCGGATGCCACTGTTGGGGAATGCAGTAATTCCAAATTTTCATACGATCACCCAAGATCTATCTAATGAGAGGGGAGAGTGTGTCCACGTACCCTCATAGACCGAAAGTGGAAGCGTTAAGTAACATGGTTGATGTAGTCGAACGTCTTCGCAATCCAACCGATCAAGTACCGAACACACGGCACCTCCGCGATCTGCACATGTTTAGCTCGGTGACATCCCTCGAACTCTAGATCTAGCTGAGGCCAAGGGAGAGTTCCGTTAGCACAATGGCGTGGTGACGATGATGATTAAGTTACCGGTGATGGGCTTCGCTTAAGCTCTACAACGATATGACCGAGGTGGAAAACTGTGGAGGGGGGCACCGCACACGGCTAAAGATCAACTTGTGTGTCTATGGGGTTCCCCCTAGCCACGTATATAAAGGAGGGGAGGGAAGAGGTGGCCGGCCGAAAGGGGGCGCGCCAGGTGTGGGTAATCCTACTAGGACTCCTCAGTCCAAGTAGGATTCCCCTCCTCTTTCCTACTCCTAGTAGGAGAAGGAGGGAAGGAGGAAGAGGGGAGAAGGAAGGAGGGGGGCGCTGCCCCTCCTAGTCCAATTCGGACCAGCCCATGGGGGGGCGTGCAACCACCCCTTGAGGCTCTTCTCTCCTTTCCCATATGGCCCATTAAGGCCCATTACTTCCCCCGGCGAATTCCCGTAACTCTCCGGTACTCCAAAAAATACCCGAATCATTCGGAACCTTTCCGATGTCCGAATATAGCCTTCCAATATATTGATCTTTACGTCTCGACCATTTTGAGACTCCTCATCACGTCCGTGGTCTCATCCGGGACTCCGAACAAAATTCAGTCATCAAATCACATAACTCATAATACAAATCGTCATCGAACGTTAAGCGTGTGGACCCTACGGGTTCGAGAACTATGTAGACATGACTGGCACATCTCCGGTCAAACCAATAGCGGAACCTGGATGCTCATATTGGCTCCTACATATTCTACGAAGATCTTTATCGGTCAAACCGCATAACAACATACGTTGTTCCCTTTGTCATCGGTATGTTACTTGCCCGAGATTCAATCGTTGGTATCATCATACCTAGTTCAATCTCATTACCGGCAAGTGTCTTTACTCGTTCCGTAATACTTCATCCCGCAACTAACTCATTAGTCACAATGCTTGCAAGGATTATAGTGATGAGTATTACCGAGAGGGCCCAGAGATACCTCTCCGAAACACGAAGTGACAAATCCTAATCTCGATCTATGCCAACCCAAAAAACACCTTCGGAGACACCTGTAGAGCACCTTTATAATCACCCATTTACGTTGTGACATTTGGTAGCATGCAAAGTGTTCCTTCGATATTTGGGAGTTGCATAATCTCATAGTCCGAGGAACATGTATAAGTCATGAAGAGAGCAGTAGCAATGAAACTGTAATGATCATAATGCTAAGCTAACGGATGGGTCTTGTCCATGACATCATTCTTCTAATGACGTGATCACGTTCATCAAATGATAACACATGTCTATGGTTAGGAAACATAACTATCTTTGATAAATGAGCTAGTCAAGTAGAGGCATACTAGGGACACTTATGTTTTGTCTATGTATTCACACATGTACTAAGTTTCCTATTAATACAATTCTAGCATGAATAATAAACATTTATCATGAAATAAGGAAATAAATAATAACTTTATTATTGCCTCTAGGGCATATTTACTTCACTATGAATATATGTTCATCATGGAACAACTTGATAAGTTTGTAGACAATCCATTTGATGGTGACCATGGGCTTCTAAGCCTCAATCCGAGCAAGTTCCAGTGCAAACTACTCCTACTGCCAAGTCTGATGCTCCTCACTAATATGATCATATGTTCATCATGGAACAACTTGATAAGTTTGTAGACAATCCATTTGATGGTGAGGTGGCCTCACTGCCTATCCCTCCCGAAGTTATTTCATAGGCTACTACCGTTGTTCAAGATGTGAGAGAAGATTCAGTTGAAATAAACACTCTTACTGCCGAACTAAATGACCTTGATGATCGAATGAAAACTGCTTCTTCGAAGTTTGGCATTAAAGCACTCGAAGACTCCTACAAGGATATCAATCGTGCTTTAACTCTACTCCGCAATAGAAGTTTTCACACAGATATCAATGAAATTGTTCACAAGATCTGTGATGAATGAGGGAGTTCCGGACTAGAGGGTGTCTGGATAGCCGAACTATCATCATCGGCCGGACTCCAAGACTATGAAGATACAAGATTGAAGACTTCTTCCCGTGTCCGGATGGGACTTTCCTTGGCGTGGAAGGCAAGCTTGGCGATACGGATATGTAGATCTCCTACCTTTGTAACCGACTCTGTGTAACCCTAGCCCTCTCCGGTGTCTATATAAACCGGATGGCCTTAGTCCATAGGACGAACAACAATCATACCATAGGCTAGCTTCTAGGGTTTAGCCTCCTTGATCTCGTGGTAGATCCACTCTTGTAACACACATCATCAATATTAATCAAGCAGGATGTAGGGTTTTACCTCCATCAAGAGGGCCCGAACCTGGGTAAAACATTGTGTCCCTTGTCTCCTGTTACCATCCGCCTAGACGCACAGTTCGGGACCCCCTACCCGAGATCCGCCGGTTTTGACACTGACATTGGTGCTTTCATTGAGAGTTCCCCTGTGTCGTCACCGATAGGCTCGATGGCTTCTTCGACCATCATCAACGACGCAGTCCAGGGTGAGACCTTTCTCCCCGGACAGATCTTCGTATTCGGCGGCTTTGCACTGCGGGCCAATTCGCTTGGCCAACTGGAGCAGATCAAAAGCTACGCCCCTGGCCGTCAGGTCAGATTTGGAAGTTTGAACTTCACGGCTGACATCCGCGGGGACTTGATCCTCGATGGATTCGAGCCATAGCCGAGCGTGCCGCACTGTCGCGGCGAGCATGATTTAGCTCTGCAGCCGGATAGTACCCTGGAGGCCGCACTTGAAACCGCTCCGATCTTCAATTCGGAGCCAGCTGCGCAGATCGAGGACGGATGCCTAGACACCGCCTCGAGGGCTGCAACCTCTACGGCGATAGAGCCGAACACTGACTCTGTCCCTCATAAAGCTCGTGACTCCGAGGCACCGGACTCCTCGCCGGATTCCGAACCTCCCGCGCCTCCCCTGATCGAATCTGATTGGGCACCGATCATGGAGTTCACCATGGCGGACATCTTTCAACACTCACCTTTCGGCGACATCTTGAGTTCGCTAAAGTATCTCTCATTATTAGGATAGCCCTGGCCGGATTGCGGTCAGGACGGTTGGGATACAGACAACGAAGAAATCCAAAGCCCACCCACCACCCACTTGGTAGCCGCTGTCGATGATTTAACCAACATGCTAGACTACGACTGCGAGGACATCGACGGTATGGACGACGATGCCGGAGACGAACAAGAACCAGCGCCTACTGGGCACTGGACAGCCACCTCATCATATGACATATACATGGTGGATATCCCAAAAGATGGGAACGATGAAGGAACAGAGGAGGATGACCCCTCCAAAAAGCAGCCCAAGCGCCAGCGTCAGCGGCGCCGCTCTAAATCCCGCCACAGCAAGAATGAAGACTCCGGCACCGGAGACAATAATACACCGGACAGTGCCGAAGACAACCCACTCCAGCAAGATGCGGCGCAGGAGGACGGAGACGCCAGCCTTTATGAAGGAGCGGCAGAAGAAGAGGCAGAGGATTATACGCCTCCCTCCGGAGACAAAGCGAGCCTCGACGATGACGAATTCGTCGTGCCTGAGGATCCCGTCGAACAAGAGCGTTTTAAATGCAGGCTTATGGCCACGGCGAACAGCCTCAAGAAAAAGCAGCAACAGCTTAGAGCTGATCAGGATCTGCTAGCCGACAGATGGACTGAAGTCCTCGCGGCCGAAGAGCATGAGATCGAACGCCCCTCCAAAAGCTACCCTAAACGCAAGCTGCTCCCTCGATTAGAGGAGGAGGCTTACGAACCCGCATCACTAGGAGACAATACGGCTGACCGACCACCCCGTGGTCGCGACAGAAAGGCCTCTAGACCCTTTACTAGACCCGTACCCCGGCTTCGCTCGAAAAGCACACGGCCACAGGGGAACACTCCGGACTTGTGAGATATATTGGAGGATAAGGCAAGACTATCAAGATCGATCTATGGATCGCGTGGGCGTCCCACGATACGCGACGACAACCGTCGCGCCGGACACAGTAAGTCCGGCCGGGCCGAACAAAATAGACCAAGCTCCCTTGAGCTCCATCGTGATATCGCCCAGTACAGAGGCGCCGCACACCCACTATGCTTCACAGATGAAGTAATGGATCATCAAATCCCCGAAGGGTTTAAACCCGTCAATATTGAATCCTATGATGGCACAACAGACCCCCGCGGTTTGGATCAAAGACTATCTCCTTCACATCCACATGGCCCGCGGTGACGATCTTCACGCCATCAAATACCTCCCCTCAAGTTAAAGGACCAGCCCGACATTGGCTCAACAGCTTGCCAGCAGAGTCAATTGGGAGTTGGGAGGACCTGGAAGCCGCATTCCTCGATAACTTCCAGGGCACTTATGTGCGACCACCAGACGCTGATGACCTAAGCCACATAATTCAGCAGCCAGACGAATCGGCCAGACAATTCTGGACACGGTTCTTAACCAAGAAAAACCAAATCGTCGACTGTCCGGATGCGGAGGCCCTCGCGGCCTTCAAGCATAACATCCGCGACGAGTGGCTTGCCCGGCACCTTGGACAGGAAAAGCCGAAATCCATGGCAGCCCTCACATCACTCATGACCCGCTTCTGTGCGGGGGAGGACAGCTGGCTAGCACGCAGCAACAACCTCAGCAAAAATTCTGGCAGTCCGGACTTCAAGGACCGAAATGGCAGGCCGCGTCATAACAAAAACAAATGCCGCATTAATGGCGACAATATTGAGGATACGGCAGTCAATGCTGGATTCAGAGGCTCTAAACCCGGTCAGCGGAAAAAGCCATTCAAAAGAACCACTCCGTGTCCGTCCAATTTGGACCGAATACTCAACCGCTTGTGCCAGATACACGGCACCCCTGAAAAGCCAACTAACCACACCAACAGGGACTGTTGGGTATTTAAGCAGGCAGGCAAGTTAATTGCCGAAAACAATGACAAGGGGCTGCATAGCGATGACGAGGACGAGACTCGACCGCCTAACAATAGAGGACAGAAGGGTTTCCCCCCACAGGTGCAGACGGTGAATATGATATACGCAACGCACATACCCAAAAGGGAGCGGAAGCGTGCACTCAGGGATGTCTACGCGATGGAGCTAGTTGCCCCGAAGTTCAATCCATGGTCCTCCTTCCCGATCACTTTTGACCGAAGGGACCACCCCACAAGCATCCGCCACGGCGGATTCGCCGCATTGGTCTTAGACCCAATCGTCGATGGATTTCACCTAACCAGAGTCCTGATGGACGGCGGCAGCAGCCTGAACCTGCTTTACCAGGATACAGTGCACAAAATGGGCATAGATCCCTCAAGGATTAAACCTACCAAAACGACCTTTAAAGGCGTCATACCAGGTGCAGAAGCCCATTGTACAGGCTCAATTACACTGGAAGTGGTCTTCGGATCCCCGGATAACTTCCGAAGCAAGGAGTTAATCTTCGACATAGTCCCGTTCCGCAGCTGCTATCATGCCTTGCTCGGACGTACCGCGTTTGCAAAGTTCAATGCGGTGCCGCACTACGCATACCTCAAGCTCAAGATGCCAGGCCCTCGAGGAGTCATCACGGTCAACGGAAACACTGAACGTTCTCTCCGCACGGAGGAACATACAGCGGCTCTCGCGGCAGAAGTGCAATGCAGCCTCTTAAGGCAATTCTCGAGTCCGGCCGTTAAGCGGCCGGACACAGCTAAGCGCGCCCGGAGTAACTTACAACAAGACCACCTGGCACGTTACGAGCACGCGTAGCAGTGCGGCCCCAACCCCAGCCCCTGCGAAACGTCAAAGCAGGTCCTTCGCGTACACCATTACGCTCTGAAGATGCCATGGGCATGGGGAGAGGGGCACGACCACGATAAACCCAGACTGCGGCTCAACCACACCAGGGGCTCTCAAGTGTGTCGTTCTTTTTTCTTTTCTTTTTACCTTTTATTTTTTACCCACAGGACTCCGTTTGTCAGAGGCCCTGTCCGGCAGCAGACCTGCCGAACTCACGATGCAACAGCCAGGGAAGAATACAGGCTACAACGAATATACAGGTGGTCTCCATTACGAGAATTTTTATACACCAATCTGCAGCCTACCCCTGGAGGGGGACATGTTTAACAGTCCCATCCCTTGCTTATCGCACTATTTGCATCGTTCTGCATTCATAGCAGCACTTATTGAATAAAACAATGCATCACCTTTCTGCTTATAATTGTATTTCTTTTTTATACATATGTTCATTCATGGCATGTTGCATCCGTACACTTTGGTACGGTTAATATACACCAGGGGCTTATGTTTCCCGCATTATGGTGTGATGAGTCCGAACACTTTCACAAGTGCGGCACCCCGAACTTATAGCACTATATGCACCGGCTCTGAATCATGTCTTGGGTCAATAGTTGGGTTTGCCCGGCTCCCATGTTTTGGTACCTTACGTTCCGTTATATCGGCTAAGGTAGCACTGGGAGAACCACTGCGATTGCGCCCCAGTTGAGCTGGGTTAACGCCTCAGTGGAGAAAGCTAAAACTGACCGTCATGATGAGGCGAGAGCCGATCGTTGTTCGAGAGGTTTTTTGCGAGTCCTTAAAGACTTATGCCGCTTAGAGCGAGGAGCCGGATACTGTCCGGCCAAGGCGTGGATAGCGCCCCAAATTCGGCCTTCCGAAGACTAGGGGCTTCACCGAAATTTAAAATTATAGAATTCTATGGCTAAGTGAGAGTGTTCAAGCATTATAAGTCCGGTTGCCTTGTTCGCTGTGTTGAGCGCCTCCCTAGATGGACCCAAAAATGGGAACAAGAGCGCTCAAGTTTATCCCGAACACCCCAGCACTCGTGGCATGGGGGCTGAAGCCGACGACTTGCCATCTCTCAGCTTTGATAAACAGCCGCACAGAAGGTAATATTTTAAATTAACAAGCATTGCTTAGCGCATATGAACTAAGTTTTCAGCGCACAGGATAACAAAATGCGAGTCTACTCAAATATTACATCTTTGGAGCACTCACCCGCAATAATACGGGTGCCCTTCAGCACACTCTTATAATACATCTCGGGCGTGCGATGCTCCTTGCCCTCTGGTGGCGGGTCCGTCACGAGCTTCTGGGCATCCATCTTGCCCCAGTGCACCTTTGCGCGGGCAAGGGCCCGACGGGCACCCTCAATGCAAGCGGAGTGCTTAATGACTTCAACCCACGGGCAGGCATCCACCAGCCGCCGCACCAGGCCGAAGTAGCTCCCAGGCATGACCTCCTTAGGCCACATCCGAACTATGAGGCCCTTCATGGCCTGTTCGGCCACCTTGTGGAGCTCGACCAGCTGCTTCAGCTGGTCGCTAAGGGGCACCGGATGTCCGGCCTCAGCATACTGAGACCAGAAGACCTTCTCCATCGAGCTCCCCTCCTCGGCCCGGTAGAATGCGGCAGCATCGGACACGTTGCGAGGAAGATCTGCGAACGCTCCTGGAGAGCTCCGAATTCGGGTAAGAAACAGGTAATTAACACTCACATGCTTACTTTGCATGAAAAATGCCTTACCCGCTGCTATTTTCTTCACCGCCTCAATCTCCTGGAGGGCCTTGTAGGCTTCGGCCTTAGCGGCTTTGGCACTCTCAAGAGCCGTTGCAAGCTCAGACTCTCGAGTCTTCGAGTCACGCTCCAAGCTCTCATGTTTTTTCACGAGATCCTGGAGCTCTTGCTGTACCTCCGCCACCTGCGCCTCCTGCTTCTCTCGCTCGGTGCACTCCGCGGCCGCATTGCGTTCGGCCGCGGCCACCACCTCCTTCAGGGTCGCCACCTCGTTAGTGGCCCCTACAATACCCACGTTATCCTTGTCATTTTTCTTGCAACCAAATCCTTTTCTGTAAGGTACAATTTCCATAAGGTATTACTCACCTTCTTTTTCCTCGAGCTGCTTCTTGGCATGGCCAAGCTCGTTCTCGGACCGCTCGAGGTTTTCCTTCAAAGTATTGACCTCCGCAGTCAGTGCGGTGGAGGTCAGCAGCACAACCTGCAATCCCATATCGACATATTTTTTATGACTCCTGCGTTTATCTTTCTAAAGATCCTCAGTCCGGCTTCTCTTTCCGAACACCGAACCGAGCATCAGGGGCTACTGTCTATGCGGTACAATTTTACATATATTGAAATTCTTACCTCAAAGCCTGTTAGAAGGCTGCTGCAGGCTTCGGTCAGCCCGCTCTTGGCGAGCTGAACCTTCTGAATCACCGCACTCATAACAGTGCGGTGTTCCTCTTTGATGGAGGCGCCGTTGCGCGCCTCCAACAAATTATCCGGCACCTCCGGTTGGACGGAGGCAGCCGGCGTCACGGTCTTGCCCTTCTTATGAAGGGGTCGCCCGCCGGACTCCGGAGCCATTGTGGCCTCCGGGGCTGAGTCCGGTGCAAAGTCCGGGAGGTTGTCCTATGACACCTCCGGGGCCTCCTCCTCCTGGTGGGTCCCTTCCTGGGATCCCACCTCGGCATCGTCCGCGGCACGGGGGTGAGGCAGTCGGAAGGGAATCCATATCTGACGCACCCAAGGACCCGCTCGATGAATAGGGAAGATCATCTTTGGGCGGACTGCAGGGTTGTATGCGGCATTAGAAAGACATTATGTGGCGAAAAGAAAAAACCTTGAAGTTATTCGGGAGTCCGGATACTTATGATCTCGCCAGGGGCTTGGCCCTTGGAGGCCAGTCCTCGTCGTCGTCACTGGCGTTGGCGGAGCAGTCCGGGGGAAGAGTTTTTCCCTTCTTGGACCCTTCGGCCTCCCTTGTTGGGGAGGCCTTCCTTTTCTTCCCTCCCCCCGCTGGGGGAGAGGCTTTCTTCTTCTCCTCCTCGCCTTGGTGGGAGGAGTCGGCCTCGGATTCATCATCCGATAGCACCTGAAAACGGGAACTCTTCCGAGTCCCCGTGGCCTTCTTCTTGGCCTTCTTCTCCGGCACCACGTGGGGTGCCGGAGCCAGCAGCCCCGTTAGGTGGGCGTCCGCTGGGTCCTCTGGCAATGGGGCCGGACAGATAGTCCGTTCGGCCTTCGCCAGCCAGTCCTGTCAAAGGTAAAGGGAGTTTAGATCTCGCATAGAGTCAAACTATGGAAAACAAGTGGCAAAATCACTTACCTCACCAGCTGCACGCTGCGAGCGGAATCCGCGATCTTCGGTAGCGGATGCGGGAGCCTCGGCGCCCTTGAATAGCACCTTCCAGACATCTTCGTACGTAGTGTCGAAGAGCCCGCTCAGGGTCTGCGCCGGATCGAACTCCCACATGTTGAAACCCCGTCGTTGGCACGGGAGAATCCGGCGGATGAGCATGACCTGGACTACGTTGACAAGCTTGAGCTTCTTGTCCACCAGCTTCTGGATACAGGCTTGGAGTCCGGTCAGCTCCTCCGAATTCCCCCAGATCAGGCCACTCTCTTTCCAGGAGGTGAGCCGTGTAGGGATGCCGGATCTGAATTCGGGGGCCGCCGCCCAATCGGCGTCACGCGGCTCGGTGATGTAGAACCACCCCGATTGCCACCCCTTGATGGTTTCCACAAAAGTGCCCTCCAGCCACGTAACGTGGGACATCCTGCCCACCATGGCGGCTCTGCACTCCGCTTGGCTGCCCTTAACAACCTTCGGCTTGACACTGAAGGTCTTGAGCCACAAGCCGAAGTGGGGGTGGATGCATAGGAAGGCCTCGCACACGACGATAAACGCCGAGATGTTGAGGATGAAATTCGGGGCCAGATCATTGAAATCCAGGCCCTAGTAGAACATGAGCCCCTAGACGAAGGGATGAAGTGGGAAGCCCAGTCCGCGGAGGAAATGGGGGAGAAATACTACCCTCTCATGGGGCCTGGTGGTGGGGATGAGCTCTCCCTCGTCGGGGAGCCGATGCGCGATGTCGCTGGACAAGTATCCGGCGTCGCGCAACTTCTGGATCTGCCCCTCCATGACGGAGGAGGCCATCCACTTGCCTCCCGCTCCGGACATAGTTGGAGAAGGTTGAGGTGAGAAGTGCGGACTTGGGCGCTGGAGCTCGAGTTCGCGGAGATGGATAAGCCAAGGAGGAAGAAGGCGCACGTAAAAGGAGTGGATCTTTATCCCCTTATATGGGCGGACAAAAACATGTGTCCCCACCGGCCTGGTAAAACTCGCTTATCTCCCAAGCGTCACAATCAATGGCGCGGTTGGGTTACCCATGTCCGTATTGATGGGAATCCCGGAATAAGGGGAACACGATCTCTGCTTCGACAAGACGTGCCAAGGAAACCGCTTCACTAAACGCGCTGAGGTGGAACAATAAAAACAATTTAAGTAAAGGCTTGGAAGTGGTGTGACGTCACGCCACAGAATACGTCAGCAGATTGATCTTGTGTAATATTAGTCTCTCTACGGTGGTATGTGGAATTTATTTTTGCAGAGCCGGACACTATCCTGGTGTTCACGATCTTCTATAAATTATTCGGAGGAGGAACCCGCCTTGCAATGCCGAAGACAATATGCACGCCGGACTCGTCGTCATTGAAGCCTGGTTCAGGGGCTACTGAGGGAGTTCCAGACTAGGGGGTGTCCGGATAGCCGAACTTTCATCATCGGTCGGACTCCAAGACTATGAAGATACAAGATTGAAGACTTCGTCCCGTGTCCGGATGGGACTTTCCTTGGCGTGGAAGGCAAGCTTGGCGATACGGATATGTAGATCTCCTACCTTTGTAACCGACTCTGTGTAACCCTAGCCCTCTCCGGTGTCTATATAAACCGGATGGCCTTAGTCCATAGGATGAACAACAATCATACCATAGGCTAGCTTCTAGGGTTTAGCCTCCTTGATCTCGTGGTAGATCCACTCTTGTAACACACATCATCAATATTAATCAAGCAGGACATAGGGTTTTACCTCCATCAAGAGGGCCCGAACCTGGGTAAAACATCGTGTCCCTTGTCTCCTGTTACCATCCTCCTAGACGCACAGTTCGGGACCCCCTACCCGAGATCCGCCGGTTTTGACACCGATAATGAACATCAAGCAAATGTTACTGGCTACAATGATTTGGTCAAAGGGCATATTGATCAAGCTGCTCAACAAAAGAAGAAGCCCCGAAAGAAAAATGCAAACAAAAATGCAAAGAAAGATGTACCTCATGCTTGACTGGAAAGTCACCAGATCGCCCAAAGAATGAGCCTCAGAAAGAAATGTCTCCTAAGCCAGCTATTTTGAAACCCCGAATGAAAGACTCGGATGCTCCTCCCTCGCCAAGGACAACTGAATCAGTGCCTGTGGCCTCCCCTTCTTAAGCTGATGTTCCATCCCAGCTCATTATTTTTGAGGAAGGTGAAATCCCTTGCTCCGAACCTCAAGCTTCTCCGGCTCATGAAGAACCAAAACTTTCGGCATCCCAAACTGTTCAGCAACCACAGATTCCCAAGGAACAACCTCACCCTGCTCCAGTACTTGATTCGTCCTTAGTGCCTACCGAGAAGCAACCTGCTGTGTTGCCTACTGCCTCTGCATCTCCCTCTGTTGTGCCACCAGCTCCATCACCACTCAAGTTATCCATCAACACAACAACAAGAATTCAACATGATGGTCCCTCCGAACAAAAATCTATTTCTGCTCGCTGTACTGACTCCTTTGTTTATGGCGATGAAGTTCTTTCACATGAAGATTCCTAAGAACTCAAATACCCATATCCTCGTGAAGAACTGCCTTTGTTCTCGTCAGGAGTTGGCGCCAAAGGTCCTCTTTTCAATTGGAATGCGCATCCCAAATTCTTTCAAGATAGTCCATATAATGGGCCACGCACTTCGAAATTGCCTCGCTTCTGGACAAGTGAACAGGTCGTATATTACTCTCGGGTCCTCTATGAGAGCATAAAGATATTTCCTCATGAATATCCAAACATCCCTGCCATGTGAAATATTGGCTGCTTCAATCAGTTGCTGCAAGATCTGGATGATTTCTGCCTCACGAAGGTATTCAAATTCGAGCATCCTTGGAACAGAGAGATCGTCCTTCAGTTTTATGCTACTCTGTATATCTCTGGTGATGAATCTGACCGTTCAAAATCGATTATGGGGTGGATGACCGAAGGAAAATGCATCAAATGCACTGCAACATATTTTGTCTCGCACTTCCATTTCCCTCGCTTTGAGTATGGTGAAAATGAAATTAGGGTGCACAACATAGATGTCATTTTAGATGAAACTTTTCGTTGCACTATGGATCAAGAAAAGATTCCTGACTACACTGGTCCTCCCCGTCCAGAGCATTTAACATTCGAGAATCAGATGCTATTTCATATGCTCTCTTACACAATTTGCCCTCTGGCCGGGATGAATACAGATAAGTCCATCTCATATGTTCTTCAGAATACTATCTATGCAATCTCTAAGCGGTATATCTTTGATGTTGAGAACATGTTTCTGTGGATTTTGATGGATTCTGCTCAATATCCCTTCTGCGTTAAAGTTTTTGCGCCATGGATTGAGAAAATTATTGATCATGCCATCCGCACAGAGTATCTGGCGAAGGAAAGTCACAAAAGCTTCATTCCTCATGTATGCGATACCCTGCAAATCATGGAGGATATTTCTTCGGGAAAATCACTCGCGTCAAGCCCTCACAGTTATCACAAGAATTTTGACGGGCCACATCTCCCTCAGCATGACCGAAAGATTACGCTTCAACCTCCATCGCAACTAGAAGTTAGTTTGCATACACAATAACTACTGCTGCAGCACATCGCTGAGGATCGTCGCGAAAAAGAACACATCGCCTCCGAGTTGAATGCTATCAACAATCGAACCAGAATCACGCATCTAATTGCGGATGAAAACAAGAAGAGGCTCTGGAAATTGCTTCGCAAGTTCTTTACCGAGAAACAACTCCTGCATGTCCTTCTCCAAGAGCTCTATGATTATATTGACAAAGGCTTCACTATTGATGATTTCCAAGAAAGGAGTGCACCTCCTCTTCCAGGTCATGAGCCAACCACTTCTACACCTCAAGCTTCGCAAATTGCTTGAAGAATCTGAAGCCACCTCACCAATAGTGAAAACTACCGAAGGCAATGTGCTATCCCATGTTCCTCAAGTGGCTGATCCAGTATGCCCTCAACTTCTTAGCCTCAAGTTGTTATCCCTGAAGGAAAATCCACTGCTGCTAAAGCCGAAGCTGATCCAATCACTTCCGAAGCTCAAGTCACCTCGGACAATTCTTCTGGAGATGCCACCGAATGAACCAAGTTTTTCGCCTTTGCACTCATGTTGTTCGTCACCTTTTTGGCACTAGTGACAAAAGGGGGAGAATTACATCGAGTCTCGATAGATATTATTTCTATGTTTCTTTGGTTTGGTTTTGCGAGAGTTTGGAACTTCAGATTTAAGTGTATGTTCTAAAACTTCTGTGTTCTAATGTTAATAACCCCTCCAGCTGCAATATTTCTCTTGAAGCATTTGTTTTGCAGGTGGAATTATTCTCAGAAGTTATGAATGATAACTCTGCAATCTCGATGGATTATATGTCATCTATGCGAATCATTGTCTCGAATGATTGAAATTTCTTCTGTATACATCAATACTTGCAGGAGCAAAGTACATTTAGGGAGAGTCTATTTCATCATCGAGCAAAGTACCATTTACTCACTCTTGTTGGAATTACTTTTCACTTATCTATCTTCACTTTGATGATTATCTGTTTTGTCAACAATCGTCCAACAAGGGGGAGATTGTTGGTGCAATAATTTGCCTCCTTATGTTTTGGAGTTTGTTGACATAAATAGTATGGGACTTATGTGTTTGCTAGTTCACATAGAGTAACAGGTCCCTGGAATCAAGAGGAGTTTGATTCAAACGATGAAGATAATCCCCTGCGTGGTAGTGAAGGTTATCACCGAAGATTATGATGACAAGAGTGACCCCACAAAAATTGCTGACGCGAAGCATTTGGTTGGGTGCTCGTCCAAAGGAAGTGACTGCGACCGAGAAGATTAAAGACACCGTGAAGACGTAGCATTTATTTTGTTGTTTCTCTTCTCTTTATTGAGTCACAAGACCACCGTACTACTAAAAGGGGTGTAGCGATCGAAACTTTGATTCTTTGATGCTAAACCCAAATCCTATGAAAGTTGCGGGAGAAATCTCTTTGTGTTCCGAGCAAATACTTGCCAGCAAGAGACTGTGATCTTCTTTGCTGCGAGAGATTTGTCTATGACCGAAGAGTTAGCATTACTTGTTCCTCAAGTAATGTTACCGTTGCTCTTGAAATCGGATCGTTGAGAACGTGTCGGTTGGCCATTGGCTGGACCGCGTGTCCAAAATGGTCATTTCCCATCAGGGAAGGCTGCGGCTATAAATAGCCACCCCGCACCGGTGTTGTCCGGTGGCTGCTCCATTTGATTGTGATAAGATTGTTGAGAAAACCCCTCTCGAGAGTGATTTGAGTTTAAAATCCACCGAGAGAAAACTGCTAGAGCCGAAAAATCACATAGTGGTTCAACATAACTCGAATCTAAGTCCAGTATGCTCTGCCTATTACTCTTGAAAGCTGCAAACTCTCTAGATGGTTAGGTGTTAATTTCTTCAGAGACCAAGAGTAATTGCGGTTCTCAAAGAAGAAGTCTGTAAAGGTTTAAAGATCGCCTCAAGTATCTACAACGAGTGATCTGCATTGGTTGATGAACCAATTGTCGAGGAGAATAGGGCGAAGAGAGTCTATCTTCCGTGTTAAGTCACAATCCCTCCAACCAGACGTAGTCCTTGTGCAGAAGGATGAACTGGTCTACCAAATTCCTTGTCGCCATCGAGCATCACTGGTTACCTCTGCTTCTCCTCTTTACATTCGAACTATTTCAATCATGTGATTTGTCTCGATGCATGTTTTAGTTTCCATTCGTTAGTTTGTATTCGCTCACTGTACTCTATTTACATTTGCTCCGCTGGGTTCCGAGTATTTTGAGATTTTCGAAGAAATTTTAAAACTCTTATTCACCCCCCCCCCTCTGGTAGACATGCTTCATTCCTACACCGTGTGGGGCAACACGTTAGGCCGATGTGGTGGGCGTGCCCAGGCGCTCCATATCCGCAGCATATTTGGGCTGGATATGGGGTGCTTGTCAGTCCGGGCGTTTGAGGGGCCCGTCAGGGTCAAAAAATCATGACCGGCTAGTGACCCGGCGGCCCGGCCAGGCATATGAGACGGGTTTGAATGGTCCGGTTGTAGATGCTCTAAGGACTTCAGTTCGATGAAGCTAGGCAAGCACCTCCTTTTTTTTAAAAGAAAGCTAGTAGTAGTAATTCCATAGAGCACTCCTCGATACGTTCCTGCCTCGTAATTCCCACTTGCATTAGTTGCCCGACCATGTTGTGGCGCCACTAGGGGCTAAATTTCGTGTTTTGACCCTTTTCCGATAGAAATTCAGAATTTGACCCCGGTTTGAAAAAAAAATTGGGATTTGACCCTTTTTCCTACCGCCAGGGCCAGGCGCCCTGGCGGTAGGGTACTTAGCCACGTTAGTATGCCGAGACGGCCGTCGTCCCCCTCCGTCGAACCCTACCGCCAGTGCACCTGGCGATAGCATGTCTAACCCTACTGCCAGAGCCCCTGGTGGTAGGGTCCGGGCAGTTATTTCACCCGAAGCCCCCGCGCCCCTGCCCATCTCCCCACCCCTCCCCCTCCCCTCCGTCGGCAGTTCCTCATTTTCTCCCCCAAGTCGCCCCCTCTTTCCCTCTCTCATCTCCTCCACTCCCCCCTTGGATCTTCACCGATTCTTCACCGTTTTGGCGGATCAAGATGACCCCGAAGAGAGAATCGTAAGCTCCTCCGATCCATCCAATTAGTTTTTGCAAACTTGCTTCCAATTCGACACATTATTTGCTTCAAATCCCTCATTTTTTTGAACTTAGATTGAAATTTTTTTTTGGCCTAAGATTGTTTTAGCTTGATTCTAGTTCTAGTTCTTAGTTCTTTACTAAGTAGTGGTAATGAATATGAACTCTAATCAATAGTTCATATGTTAGTGTTAAGATGAACCCTAGTTCATAATTTTTTTTGTCAAATTTTTTTATGATGTAATGCATGTGGGGGGAATTGATTGTAGGTTGATGATGCATGTTGATATGATGATATGAAGATTTTGGAGGAATTTTTTTGTTTACAAATATGATGATATGATGCATGTTGGAGGATTTTTTTGTTTAAAAATATGATGATATGATGCATGTTGGAGTGATGATGCATGTTGATATGATGATATGAACATGTTATTGTGAGATAATACATTGAAAATTATTGTTGGAGGTTTTTTTTTTGTGATATGATGCATGTTGATATGATTAAAGAGGGGAAGATTTTTTTTTGGATATGAGTAATGTTGATATGATTTGATCCATCATGGTGATATGATTTGATTTTTTTTGTGATATGATGCATGGTGATATGATTTTGATATGATGTGCTTACGATGTTATTGTTTATGAATTTTTATTAAGGCGGCCACCTCTTGCGGACAACATCGACCCACGGTACTCCATGCTTGAATACGCATTCGACAAGGGTCATCGTGCCCGTTTCATAGAGAACGGAGAGGTAAGTAATATGAAATAAATATTGATCAAAGCTTTGAGATTGATGAAAATAATTTCCTAACCTTTGGCGTTCACTTTTTGACAGACGCTCCAGCCACTACGCATGAGAGGTCACGGGGTTCATGGGCATATGGACTACGACGAGCGCTACACGCCGTTCTTCAAGAGAGCCCAGCTGTTGGGTTTCGTGTTGCAGTTCAAGCGTCAGCCGCCGACGCTTGTCCACGCAGCTCTGACAGCTTTGATTGACCGGCGGCGACCGGAGACCCATTCTTTCCATCTCCCATGCGGGGAGATGACGGTGACCCTCGAGGATTGGTCGATGATCACTGCCATGCCGCTCGAGGGTCATGCACTGACCAGGCGAGTGGAGAGGACCAACTGGCAGCAGAGGGTTACCACCCTCATCGGTGGCTGCCCCGATGCTAAGGGCAACCGTACATCCGGTGTGCCGTTTTCCTGGCTCTCGGAGCACCGGAAGACATGCCCCGAAGACGCCGATGAGACGACTGTGGAGTGGTACGCGAGGGCCTACTAGTGGTATATTCTCACGGAGGTCGTGTTTCCAAACGCATCCGGGAACTCTGCCAACTGGTCCTATATGTTCTTCCTAGCCGACTGGGATGCATGGTACAGTTGGGGGACCGCATCTCTCGCCTACCTATATCGTTCGGTAAGAGAGTATCTAATTGCCTACCTACTAAAGTATGTCCATGACATTTTGTTATATCTGATCCTCATTTGATTTTTTGCAGCTTGACGACGCTACGCAGAGGACGGGAGACAAGTCCAATATGGGTGGCTTTGTCTAGGCCTTCTCCATTTGGATGTGGGAGCATCTGCCGGTGGGGCGTCCTGAGAAGCTGCCAAGACGCCCATGGGGTGCCTATAGCGAAGACGGCGACGAGGCTCGACACCACACCGTGGATTACGAGTGGGACGTTGTCAAACTCTACACGGGCCTAAACAAGACTTCGTACAAGACCTACACCAACGAGTTGGACGCTTTGACGCATACGCGGGTATATGAACTCGCTAAACACATTTCTCTTTGATTCCACTTTTGACCGAGAGTGGCAACTTAGCACCGTATATGTAATAGGTAACCTGGTGGCCGTATCATGACCGAGAGTGGGGCTTTGGACTGAACAAAGTGCGCGATCAGGACAGTGGTCTATGGCGGTGCATCGTGCCCATGATCTATGTGTACGCCGTCGAGTGGCACTTGCCACAAGCGTGGCAACGCGGTTTGGGACTTTTCAACATACCACACCGGGCCAGCCCACCGATACCGGCGGCCACGCGCTCCACTTGTGAGTGCCCGCGCTTATTCTTCGTGTGCCCATGAATTCATTGCCTTCGACTTTGTTATGATGTTTCGTGTTGCTAATGCCTTGCAGGATGAGCCGGCTGAAGAATCAGTCGATCATAGACTGGGGAGAGGAGCATAAAAATCATGTGACAGAGTGGAACCGACGGAGGCACCGGAAAGATGTGGAGAGGAAGGTAACTAACTGGGATGTTTACCTGAACCGACACATGAAGTGGTACGATGATGGCCAGAAGCACCGTCTTCGTCTCAGGCCTCAGTGGACGGCGGAAGACATCGCGGAGCTGGAGAGGGATGACCCCGAGGAAGAGGCCTACCAGACCGGCATCAGAGACATGCACAGTGGATTTAGGGAGTTTGCCCCCCTCATCAACAGAGTGGTAAGTTTGAACCGAGAGGTTATATTTAAATTATTGTATTCATCAACATGACTGACTTATGCCGTTGCAGTCCGGTGAGATGAACAGGTGCATCTTTGAAGCCTCAGATGCACTAGGTGATGTCCTCGGGACTGTCCAATCTGAGAACAAAATGAGGGGGACAATGAAGGTACAATTTCAGCCTCCTCGGAACAGATGCATCTTCTTCACTTGAAATCATAAACGTGATACTTATTATGCTCTTGTTTCATTGTGAGTGCAGAAGTTCGTGAAGCGTTGTCGCAAACTGGTAGGGCTGCTTGGGTGTGCTGGAGCTGGGTCGGTTGAAGCTTATCAGCCTGTAGCCACACAGGGTCACATCGCCACATCGAGCCATGCTCCCTCGTCGTCTAGGTTGGTTGAGGATGAGGAGGAGGAGGAGGAGGAGGACGCCACACATGAAGAAATGAAGGAGGAGGAGGATGAGAGCAACGGGGAGGAGGAGTGCGATGAAGATTATGGACCTCCAACAACTCAATCATCTCAAGCATCTCAGCTGCCGCCGAAGAGGAATCCGAAGAAGAAGGATTTGCTGAGTCCGGACCCTTTCCAGAGACCGCTTCCTCGATGGCCCAAGAAGAAGACTGAAGAGCTTCGTTCAAAGAACAACGAGGTCCGTACCTCCAAGAGAGGAAGGAGCAAGTGATTATGCTCTTCGATAGTTGGCTCTTGTAGTTTGGTTGAACTTCGTTTGGTTGAACTTGTCTAGTGGTTGTGAAACTACATGAAACTATGTGTTTGCTATTTGTGGATCTATGTGTTTGCTACTATGTGGAACTCCGTTTACTGATTAGTTGAATTTCGTTTGAAATGTTCTATGCACTTCAAGTTATCTTAATATGGATCTATGTGATGCCCAAGTTTTATTGTTTAAAATATGTGATATTGTAGTCATATTTTATGAAACTTGTTGTGATATTGCTGTCATATTGAATTTAAAAACAAGCAACCAAATGAATTTGAAACAACAAAACAGAGGACCCCTGGCGGTAGGGTTAGACATCCTACCGCCATCCCACATGGCGGTAGGGTGAACCTACCGCCAGGGCGCTTGCATATACCGTTACAGAAACTTTGCGCGCCAAAACACACAGGACCCTACCGCCAGGGTCCCTGGCGGTAGGGTTAGACAGGCTATCTCGCCAGATACCCTGGCGGTAAGGTACTTATCCATGTCAGCGCAGGCAAACGGCCGCCGTTCCCCTCCGTCACACCCTACCGTCAGGGCACCTGGCGGTAGGCTGTCTAACCCTACCGCGAGAGGCCCTGACGGTAGCAAAATGGTCAAATCCCAAAAATATTTTAAACGGGGTCAGATCTTGAATTTCTATCAAAAAGGGTCAAAACACGAAATTTAACCACCACTAGGCGCTAGGCAGAGAAAATATTTCTTCTGGTCCAAGGAGTACAGCCCGGGAAACAGGGTCGGCCATCCATGAGGCCGTGAACTCGTGATGCTGCAGCTGGGCGCGGCCGCAGCTGGTCGTACTACCACAGACGCTACTGTTCCTCTGTCGACTCGCCCACTTGCTCTCGTCCCCACGCTTATCTGCTGCCCACACCAGCCTCGCGCTGCTGCTGCCTGTTTGCATGCGCAATTGGCCTCTCGATTGCAAAAACTTGCTGGGTTCTTGTTACGACCCCTTCGGCGACGCACCACTGACCGCTGTGATATTTGGACTGAGAAGTTCGGTTCAATGTTCGCAACATGTTGGTCGACGTTGAAAAAAAAAAAGTACTACTGCATTATCGTGCGCACATGGGGAAATTTAAGCCGACGGGACAAGGAAAATAATAGGAGCAGTAGTTATCCGCGCGCACTGTGGTAGTTTCTTTTGGTATTTTATTAATAACGTCAACGGAACTTGCTAATGAAATGACGACTTGCTAAAATGTGGTCATGGATGAGCGTAGCTGCTCCTGGAAAGGGACCGCGTGAATATATATTTTGTCATCGAAAGGAGAAGGTCAAATTAAAACTTCCGTTATGTCTACCATGGTCCCTGTATTTGTCAGCTACTCATCAGCCTTCCAAACCTGGTCGACTAGAGCCAAGATGCTTCATGGATATTCTCCTTTTATTTTTTCGGAAAGACCTCGGATGTATTGTAAAGATTTACCAGAAATACAAAGTACTTCAAACGTAATCAAGATTACATTGAGATTTCTAGACAATGGAATGACCATTCTTGCAGTCAGAACGATCCATCAATGCATCGCCGTCGCGTCATCCACATGAAGCCAGCCTGAACTTCTTGATGATAGCCAGTAAGTCTTCGTGCATGTACCACTAAAAACCAGCACCCCAGAGTCGCAGTGATTGCAGTTAATCTTTAAACCGATCCGAAGAACCTGACACCAAATCTCGCCGTCGCGTATGCACGACGAAAAACCCTGACCTTGAAGCCTCGAGGAACCAATAGACATCTACGCCGGAGCTCTGTCTAATCGATTCCAAAGGACAAACTTGAGGAGGATCGGAGCCCGAAAAAACTATTCGAAGATGAAGATTTGCCATCCGCTGGAGCACCACGTTGTGAGGACAAAAACCCTAACCGATCTACTAGTTAGAACGAGGCACTAGGATTCCCCTCTCCGTCATTGGCCGCCAGAGTGGCAGGAAAAGTATAGGTGAATCCACGGGCTCGTTGTCAGAGATAGAGGAGAGGAATCCTTCGACCTAGTCACCTTGCGAGGGGGAAGAAAGCGCCAGCTGGATATTCTCCTCTCTCTCTCTCTCTCTCTCACACACACACACACACACAAACACACACACACACAGAGGCGATATTTTACAGCGTCGTATGTTAAATGTTTGAATTTGTAATCGCAACAACTAATGGGAGTCATGTCTTTTTCAAAACAGTCACAAGGCCAAATATGTTATATAATATCAGCACTACAAAAAATCTCTTACGTGAGTAAGAAATTATAGGCAAGTACGTGAACAAAAAAACACCATCTTCCTTCAATATCCCTCGGCAGTATGCTGTAAGAAAAGCTCGTTGTTTCCTTTAGGTCTCCGTTTTTCTGGAGCAATCTTGTTGAAATGAAGGAGTTTGTAAAAGCTGCTACTAGAAAGTCATCGATTTAGATCAGAAGACGTCGATGCCTATGATCTGAACAAATCATCACCCCTGAAAATCTAGCACTGAGAAGGGTCAGAGGATAATCCTAACTCCAGCCAGTCAAGGAGTGAGACCCAAACCTCACAATTTCCCCGATAGACTCGTATAAGGTTGAGCATCATCAGAGGAAAATGGAACTGAAGAGAGAAAAAACAATGCCACAACACCATCCCCTCCACAGGCGACCCTCATCCTGGACAAATGGTGATCATGCCGGACTGAATGTCCAATAATAGACCTCCTACTGATGCTCTAACCAATTCATTCAAAATTCTTAATAGAGGCAAGGAGGTGGACAATATTTCAACCCCCGAGGTCCAAGTTTTTCTAGTCCTTAGACATCGAATCAATATAGACTGCACATATTATTATTTTAATACCATGTTGATAGGGTCCTAAACTTGCGACCTCTTTGCTTTGGTACTATATGGAATTCGTTCTCTAGCCAATTGATCCAAAAGTTTTAATTGATGAAGAGAGGTGGACAATATATTTCAAAACATCAAACTCATCGATGCCCCTTGACGGAAGGCCATGGAGATAGGAAAGCTGAGAAACAATTATTCCCATCGTTAGCGTTGTCCCAAGTTCACTGATGACAAAAAACTCAAGAACCCTACAGACAACCCTTTATGTTTTCCAGAAATTCGACATCATTTCCAATCAACAATATGTCATCCATATATACTATTGGAAATGCTATAGAGCTCCCACTCACTTTCTTGTAAATACAAGTTTCTTCATAAACATCGTATAAACCCAAAAGCTTTAATCACCTCATCAAAGCGTATAGTCAAACTCCGAGATGGTTGCACCAGTCCATACATGGATCGCTGGAGCTTGCATACCTTTTTAGCATCCTTAGGATCCATAAAACCTTTATGCTGCATCATATACAATTCTTCCTTAAGGAAAGTGCTTTTTCACATCCATCTGCGAGATTTCATGATAAAAAATGCAGCAATTGCTAACATAATTCTAACATACTTAAGCATAGCTACGGGTGGGAGTCTCATCGTAGTCAACTCCTTGAACTTGCCGAAAGTCCTTTGCAGCGAGTGGAGCTTTATAGACAGTGACATTACCATCAACGTCTGTCTTCTTCTTAAAGATCCATTTGTTCTCGATGGCCTGCCAGTCATCGAGTAAGTCCACCAAAGTCCACACTTGGTAATCATACATGGATCCTATCTCGGATTTCATGGCCTCTAGCCATTTGTCAGAATCCGAGCCCATCATCGCTTCCTCATAGTTCGTAGGCTCATCGTTGTCTAACAACATGGCTTCCACGACAGGATTACCATACCACTCTGGGCAGTATGTGTCCTTGTCGACCTACGAGGTCCGGTAGTGACTTGATCCAAAATTCATGATTTTCATCATTAGCTTCCTCTACAATTGGTGTATGCATCACAGGAAAACCTTTCTGAGGTGCGTTATTTTCCAATACAAGTGAAGGTTCGATAACCTTACTAGGTTCTACCTTTTCCCCTACTCACTTCTTTTGAGAGAAAACTCCTTCTCTGGAAAGGATCCATTCTCGACAACAAAGTCTTTCCTTCAGATCTATGATAGAAGGTATTCTATGAAACACACTTCTCCACTTTGGGTTCGAGCTTATCAGGCGTAAGTGTCGTATCCCCAAACTATAAGTAACGACAAGATAGGTTTCTTGCGAAACCATAGTTCATACGGTGTCGTCTCAGCGGATTTAGACGGTGCCCTATTTAAAGTGAATGTTATTGTCTCTAATGCATAGACCCAAAACTATAGTGGCAAATCAGTAAGAGACATCATAGAATGCACCATATCCAATAGAGTACGGTTACGACGGTCAGACACATCATTATGCTATGGTGTTCTAGGTGGCATGAGTTGTGAAACAATCTTCACATTGCCTTAAATACATACCAAACTCGTAACTTAGATATTCACCTCCACGATCATATTGTAGACATTTTATCTTCTTTTCACGATGATCTTCAACTTTACTTTGAAATTGCTTGAACTTTTCAAAATTTCAAACTCGTGTTTCATCAAGTATATACCCGTATCTACTCAAATCATCTATGAAGGTAAGATAATAACGATATCCACTGCATGCTTCAACACTCATCGGACCACATACATCAATGTGTATTATTTCCAACAAGTCACTTGCCCGCTCCATTGTACCAGAAAATGGGGGTTTTTTGTCATCTCTCCCATGAGACATGGTTCACATGTTTCAAATGATTCATAATCAAGTGATTCCAAAAGTCCATCAACATGGAGTTTCTTCATGTGCTTTACACCAATATGACCTAAGCGGCAGTGCCACATGTATGTGGTACTATCATCATTAACTTTGCATCTTTTGGCATCAAAATTATGAAAATGTATATCACTACAATCGAGATTCAATAAGAATAAACCAAGCACAAGGGGTGCATGACCATAAAAGATATTATCCATATAAATAGAACAACCATTATTCTCTGACTTAAATGAATAACCATCCCACAATAAACAAGATCTGGATATATTATTCATGCTTAACGCAGGCATCAAATAACATGTATTTAGGTCTAAAACTAATCCCGAAGGTAGAGGGAGTGTGCCGATGGCGATCATATCAACCTTGGAGACACTTCCAACATGCATCATCACCTCATCCTTAGCTAGTCTTCGTTTATTCGGTAGCTTCTGTTTCGAGTTACAAATAAGAGCAACCAAATCAGTATCAAATACCCATGCGCTACTACAAGCACTAGTGAGGTACACACCAATAACATGTATATCAAATATACCTTTGTTGACGTTGTCAACCTTCTTATCTGCTAAGTACTTAGGGTAGTTCTGCTTCTAGGGACCATTAACCTTTCAATAGAAGCACTCAATCTCAAGTTTGGGTCCAGCCTTGGGTTTCTTCTATTGGAAGTATGCCCTAGAGGCAATAATATTGTATAGATAAAAAATATTGCACAATTCATTTTGATGGTTCCAGACAGTTGGAGGGCTCGGGGGCTGGAGTTATATTATCTTCCCCACAAGGTGATAAATTTTGTTATGTCCTAAGGATAATGTTTCCTTGTACCAACAATGTAGCTGAGTATGAAGCTCTCCTCCATGATCTCCAGAAGACTAACGAGATGAATCTTAGTCGAGTCAGATGCTTGGATGACTCAGATTTGGTTGCTCGGCAAGTTTCTGGAAAGTGGGACTCCAAGGATCCCCTCATGGCGGCTTATCGGCAGGTGGTGACTAACATTGCAGGTCATTTTAAAGGTTATCTAGTGGACCATATTGACTGGCGACTTAATGAGACGGCTGACGCTCTGTCACGACTCGGCTCTCAACGTAAGCCGGTGCCTCCCAATGTTTTCCTTGATGTCCTTCACACTCCTTCGGTCAAGCTGCCCTTCGAGGAAGATCTAGCTATACTTGACCCGGAGGCACAGTTAATGGCGGCTATGCGTGCCACTCCAGACTGGACAGTTCCTTATTTGACTTATCTGACTCGAGGCGAGCTCCCTGAGGATGAACTTATTGCTCGTCAGATCGTCCGCCGTAGATCCTTTGTTGCAAAGGCATTTAGACACGGTTTTTATTGGCTCATGCTCAATCAAATGCTGGGGATATCATACGCAAATGCGATGGATGTCAGAAGTTTGCACGTCAAGCTCATGTTCCGGCTCAAGAACTTCCTATGATTCCCATCACTTGGCCTTTTTGTAGTATGGGGACTTGATATGGTTGGTCCGTTCAAACTGTCCAAGGACAAGAAAACTCATCTTCTCGTGGTTGTTGATAAGTTCCCCAAGTGGGTTGAAGCAGAGCCTATCAGTAATTGCAATGCAGAAACAGTAGTCAAGTTCGTGAAGAAGCTAATCTTCCACTTTGGTTATCTGCACAACATCATCACTGATAATGGGACTAATTTTTCCAAAGGAGCCATGAAGAAATTTTGCCAGCAAGAACACGTCCGACTTGACGTGGCCTCCGTGGCACACCCCCAATCTAATGGCCAGGCAGAATGTGCCAACTAGGAGATTTTACGAGGTATTAAGCCCAGACTTATGGTTCCTCTTGAGAGTACTTCGGGCTGTTGGGTTGAGGAGCTTCCATCTGTCCTTTGGAGCATACGGACTGCCCCCAACAGATCAATGGGTTATACACTGTTCTTCATGGTTTCTGGTGCTGAAGTAGTACTACCAAGCGATATTCGTCATGATTTCCCAAGGGTGGCGGCTTATGTTGAGGCAGATAATGAGGAAGCCCGACAAGATTCACTCTATGCTTTGGAGGAGGAACGTGACTTTGCAGCATCAAGATGAGAAATATATCAGCAAGACCAACGTCGCTATCATAGTCGTAGAGTTCGCAGCCGTACTTTCTAGGAGGACGACCTAGTGCTTCGGTTGATTCAAGATCAAACTGGCATGCATAAGGTTTCACCTCCTTTGGAAGGGCCTTTCATCATCTACAAAAACCTCAACAACAGGTCATATTATTTGATTGACATACGTGAACACAAGAAGTCACGTACATCTGAGGAGGAGACCAACATGCCTTGGAACATTGCCCATCTCTGTACTTAGTACACTTAAAGCCACTCGCTCCAACTTTTGTATATACATTTGTGTATATATCTGTTATGATTAATGATAATAAAGTCGGCACCCTCGAAACTCAGGGTCTCTATCATTTCGTCCAAAATATTGTGTATGAGTCTTTATTCCTTGATCATAGGTCACTTGGGAGCTTCCAACTCATCGAGTTTATCTATTAACATCTCTCTTGACTCAGCATATGCCATTATACTTCATGGTTTAACCTGCATGTTTGCTTTATGCTCATCCGCCAAGATGACCCAGCGTACTCTTGACAGTCAATCTATTATGACCCTGAACTCATCAAGGTTAAAACACTGGCTTAAGTCATGTGAGAGCCGGCTTAGAGAAAGCTAGGACATACCATAGGCTATCAAGCTAGCTTCATTGAAGCAAGACTCAAGCCTCGAAAGCCGGTCTTTTCGTCGAGCCTTGAAAGCCTACTCAATGGTTATACCTATGTGCTTAATTAACTTATTTGTTTTATAAAACTATCTGTTTTACAGAACTATCTATTTTGATCATCAATTGGTCGTGAGCCGCCGGGTCATTCCTACACCGGCTTATTTGGAACATCAAGTTTAATTATGACCATGAGTCGCCGAATCAATACAGATCTCGGGTTATGCTGATTTCTCAATTTATGACTTCATCAAAACAAGGCGGGTCAAAGTAGATATTTCATAAGGTACTAGGTGGTTCAAAGAAAAGCACCACACCAGCAATCGCAGTTATACTTCCAAAGTTTCAACAAGTGCACGAAGGCATCACAAACACCAAAATTTGTACTATCCTATGACAAAAGCCACAACAGGGTTTCAATAAGTCATCACAGTTTTCTTAGGAGTAATTACTCCTGCATGGTGGCTCCTGTCCCTTTCAGGTTAACCTGCTCCAGGTTTACGCCTTGATCATCTGCAGCAGTTAATGTCTCTAGGTTATATTCCCATTATTCATAGTTAAGAATTTATATTCCATGCTATAACTGCTATGATCCTGGAATATGCGATTCAGTGGATAACTCATATGCACGTGTGGAATGATAAACGGTAAACAATAGGTTCTCGGTCTCGCCTCTAAGACCGGCTCAAGTGTTGTTGGTGATCATGTTTTCTAGATCTTAGGATATAGTTAAGTGTAATGATAGTCCTATAAACATTGAGGGTATGACGTTAGAAGAACGGTCATATTGAATCGACCCAATACTTGTTTGTTATACTATGTGATTACATCGTCTATAATCATCGGTTATAACACCGAGTGTTAGCATGTGTTTTAGTTCCTCGGACCATGAGAGTGTCTCCGTCACTTCCTAGTGGACGGTGGGCTTTGGGGTTTCTCAAATGTCATCTATAACAAGGTGATCATAACGACAACTTTCAGGCTCACCGGAAAGTTTGACAAGTGACCGGGCAGCTCGAGAGTGGGATTTGCTCCTACGACGATGGAGATATATTCCTATAGCACTCTCGGTGTGATGGCATCTATCATCGTATGGCCAGACATAGGTGACTACGTCACGGGGATGCCGGAACACATCAATGAGAAAAAAGAACAATACCGATAACGGGAGCAACGGTATAGTGAGCATGGTGATGACTCTGGAGGATACCGATGCACACCGGGTTTTGTAAAGTATCATGAAGCAAAGGGAACATCACATGATAACCAAAGGTTCACTCGAATATCATTCGTGTAATCATAGGAACCGATATGGATGTCCATGGTTCCGCTATCGGTCATTGAACGAAGGGGTTTCGTTCATGTCTATGGTTTACCGAACCTACGGGGTCACAAACTTAAGTTAATCATGATCTACCGAGTGTTAGTGGGACGGTAGTGATTAGAATATATTTGTGTAATTGTTTCATTAATATCCAGAATAGTTCCAAGAGGTTCCGGAAGCGTTTCAGGGTCACCGGAAGGGTTTCGGTGAATATCGGGTAATACCGATTAATATATATATATATAGGTGGAAAATGTTTCTAACGATGTTAAATTATATATATAATGCTCTAAAAATGTTTAGAACAAGTATATATTTAAATTAATATCAATGGGCCTAATAAGGCCAAGAGGTGGAAGGAAACTTGGGCCAAAAAGGCCTAAGTGGGAAAGTGCCTCCCTTCCACAAGGAAGGGGGCCGAATAGGAGTAGGCGAGGAGTCCTACTCCTCCTCCCCTTAGTTGGACACCCCAAGTAGGGTTTCCCTCCTTGGTGGTAGCCCGCCTCTCCCCTCTAACCTATATATAGTGGAGGTTTGGTGCCCAATTAAGATACACAAGTTTTGGAGCCTCCTCTAGTTGATCTATTGCATGTTCTATTTGGTCCTAGTTGACTAATTAGAGCGAGCTTTAGCCACCTCCAATCCTCATAATTAGAAGCCCCATGTGGTTCTAATCTCCTCCCTCTAGTTCTCCGGTGACACTCTGGACGGCGAAGCGCTGCCGGATCATGAAGACCGTACGCTTGCAAGCAAGTACATAGGTCGTGCTTTTGGTCTTCTGTTCGAGGGATCGTTTGAGGACGGTTCATGGCATCGCCATCAATGTTCGAGGGACTCCAAGTATGATCTACATCGACCCTTACTTCCGTTGCACTCTCAGAGTCGGTAACAATCATTGATCACAATCCATTATGCATCTTCATATTGTTCCTGGGTGATAGTAGGGCGAATTTTTTTGTACGACATTTCCCAATAGTGGCACAATGAACGGTTCTATGAGTAGATGCAGGTTGCGATCTAGATCACACGTGGATGTGAGGGTGATATTCTTGCTATGCTTCCCTCGAGTGTTGCTTCGGTTTAGTCCATTAACGACATGGTGTCTCTTATCAAAAGGTTCTGACAATCGATCGGCTCTGGCTGTCGACGATCTGCTAATAGTTCCCTGGGCTTCACCATAGTCAAGAATAGTTAACCGTCGCGTATGCAAGGGGGCAACGAAGATATATGATCTTCTAGGGGGTCACGTGTATTAGACGAAGTTTAGTGTGGGGGGTGAGATTTTTAATTAAGTCTCTTCTTTCACAGACCCCGAAAATTAATCTAGCAACAAGGATTATCACTTTATGGTGTGCATACAGGTAGCTAGGTTTATCCGGTAACCCTAGAAGCCAAGTAATTAAAATTTTCCAAACCGATTAGAGGACATCTAACTTGGTTTTGTAGGGTTTGCATATGATGTGCTATATCCTTCATCATGATAATGAGTTTATGTATGAGCTGGTTATATGTTGTAATGTTAAGTGGCCTGCGCGTCACGGCATGATGGCTGGAGCCACGAGATTTCCACCTAATCAGATAGGTTACAGGTGATGGTGTCAAGATGTACACAGAGGACCCCGATGAGGAGAAGGTGTACCAAGGTGCGGGATGAGGAGCTATAATTTCATGCCATGATGAAATTTTAGATGTTGGTGCCACGACAATGTTTTCTGAGATTGCCGCAACGTTTTTGAAATGGTTGCCACGACTACGAAATATTGGTCGTCATGTTGCTTCAACTGAAGATTGAAGACGATCACGGAGAACTCCCAGCGCCCAGGGTTATACCATATCATGCTATTATGCATTGCCTGAGATGTTTATCCCTTTGTTGTTTGCACCCTTTGATTGTGTAGTATTTAATTATTAGGGTGATCTCTCACAGTAAATATCAAGTTAAAAGGTGCTCCCAGTGTTGCAACCATCTATACCACATAGCATTTCGGAGTGGGTCATGTACACATGAGCACAAACGGGACATGAGGTGTAAGACGGGGATGGCCAGACCATGCTTGCAGACATCACTCGGTTGTCTTGAAGTTCTGGCAGAATCATTCTGAGCTCAGAGCACAAAGCATCAAAAGATGAACAAGAGTCATATGGAGATATGATCGGCAAAAGTTTGCCCACCGGTCAAGATTCTCGTTGTCGGTGTCAAAACCGGCGGATCTCGGGTAGGGGGTCCCGAACTGTGCGTCTAAGGCTAATGATAACAGGAGGCAGGGGACACAATGTTTACCCAGGTTCGGGCCCTCTCGATGGAGGTAATACCCTACTTCCTGCTTGATTGATCTTGATGATATGAGTATTACAAGAGTTGATCTACCACGAGATCGTAGAGGCTAAACCCTAGAAGCTAGCCTATGGTTGTGATCGTTGTTGTCCTACAGAGTAAACCCTCTAGTTTATATAGACACCGGAGGGGTCTAGGGTTACACAGAGTCGGTTACAAAGAAAGGAATCTTCACATCCAAATTGCCCTTGCCTTCCATGCAAAGGAGAGTCCCATCCGGACATGGGACGAAGTCTTCTATCTTGTATATACATAGTCTAACAGTCCGACATACGCATATAGTCTGGCTGTCCGAGAACCCCTTAATCCAGGACTCCCTCAGTAGCCCCCGAACCAGGCTTCAATGACGATGAGTCCGGCGTGCAGATTGTCTTTGGCATTTTAAGGCGGGTTCCTTCTCTGAATTCTTTAAAGTACCTATTGTAAAACGCAGTGTCCGGTTCCTCATTTAATGTTACGCTCATCGGCTTATGCGCCTTAACAGTCTCAGCCTCCACGTATCGAACGAATGCGAGAAGTCGGCGCATTTTTACATTTTCCACGCTAGCCATGTAAATAAATTGTCTATTAAAGATACTGGGATCTTCAGATCTGATCCACCCC